>NC_137464.1:214332935-214510435 GCF_964235325.1 Thermobia domestica
GATATAAAATGGCGACCCAGCCAGGATTGTCGCTAGATGGCGCTGCAGGTCTTTAGATGGAAATTAATCGCTGTGTGGTGAGATGAGATGTGTTATTAACACGTACACAATGGTGAGAGGAAAGTTGAGGAACCCGTGCAATGAAGAAAAGATGACTCGGTCAAAAGCAAAAAGGACAATGTCGCAAAGCAGTGACGTGGACTTTGGTTGTACTTGTGACCCACGGAGATCGGTGAAGGATCTCACTGTAAAATGTAATAAGTGTGAAAAGGTTTATCACCTAGATTGCCTAGATATTGAACCAGAAGAATATGAACAGTTATCTAAGCATGAATACCCATGGTTATGTGAAAATTGTCACCTGGAAGTAGTACAGTCTGGTGAATCAGTGTTGCCAGTACAGGTCAATGATGGTGAAGGTTCTGGAACTGAAACAGCATTAGCTGGAAGTCCGCAAGTGACGGGTGAATTGAGAGTGCTAATGAAATGGCTGGATGAGAAGTTTTCCGAATTGGCTGGCATGAAGACCTTAATGAGAAGATTACGAGAGACCAGGAAGAAAGTCGGAGAGAAATCAACGAATGGAAGGAATCGCAAACAAATAGAATAGTACCATTGGAAAATACTATGATGATGAAGAATAGTGACCTCAGGACGGAAACAGAGGAAGTAAATAAGGAAGATGAGATTGAGACACAAAATTTGGAGATCAACAATGGAGTTGAGATTGAAATGAAAATTGTAGAGTGTCGTCATGAAGTGATGAAACGGAAAATGAAATGGCGAATTTCAAGAAATATAACATCAAAAGCAAGAATCACACATGAAAGGAATCGAAAACGGATAAGGTGGAAAAGTGAAAGTGTAAAAGATGTCAAACTTCAATGTAGTTGGAAAAGAAAACGAAGAAAAAGATACATGATATACATGAGTCAGAAGAGAAAGAAATTCAGAGGAAACAGCTGTCGTAAAGAAACAAGAAGAAAATCGCCGAATGTGAGAGTGTTCCAAAAGAATGTGATGAAGAAGAGAAAGAAGATTGAGAGATTGCGCCGGCTAAGAATTATCCAAAACAAGATGAAAAGAAGAAACAAGAAACGGAAGAGAATGAAAAGAATTGCCCGATGGAGTTACCTAATTAATGCATATAGAAGATTACAGGATAGAGGATATCATTTCCGAAAGAAGTCGAACTTAAGAGGAATCATGAGGAAAAGGAAGAGGAGGAAAGCCCTCTAAGAATTGGAGCTAAGTATAATAGAAAGCGAAAAAAAGAGCTGTACCCTTGTAAGTGAATATTTTATGATTTAATGTGTTATTTTATTCGGTTTGTTAGGTTTATCATTTGTTAGGTTTATCTTAGTTTCGTTTAGTACGTCATGGCAATGGTCAATAATAATAATAGAGGGCAGATGCAGTGAAAATGTAACTAGTCATTTTGTATTTTGAACCTAATTTGGTTGATCCTGATGTATTATGTTGTTACCCAATAATTTGATAAATCTTATTTTGCAACAACCATGGAGAAATGTAGGTGACAACATTAACGTTTGATATTAGGCCGTCTGATTGTTAGATATAAGTTGTTTAATCGATCAGATTGATAGCTTTCTTATATTAATCTTGAGAACTGTTATGTGAATTGTTGAGATTTCTCTGAGTACAATGCGACGCTAAAATAGTTAACTGCTAATCCTTAGGTTAAGTTAAGGTTGATTGTGGTAATATTTAGTTGTTTCCTATTACCTCATTGCTTCGATATGGCAACACTTCAATGCCCCATGAAGTTATTGTCCGAAAATTGTTTCCTATTATTTTATTATTTAGATGTGACAGCACTTATATGTCAAACGTTACTGTTTTATTTTTCCAAAATGAGGAAACTTGAATTATAAAATTTTACGGGACCATATATAGTTATGACGTTGCCTAAAAATTGTGCATTGCTCGAAGATTTGAGAGTAAAATTGTGTAGTTTCAGAAATTTTAGAAATCTTAGGAAATTTAATCCTTCGCATGATTATCGAGCTGAACTAATGTCACGTTATAAAATGGCTAATAACGTGAGGGTCTATTAACCCTTTAAGGACCAAGAAAAAAATTTAATCATATTAAATTTTTTTTCGATGGGCCGGCAAATCTGTAACGGACCAAAATTTTAGACTTTGTTAGTTACAGACGTTTTTAATGTTTTAACAAATAATATAGTTTTCATCTCCTAAAATAGATAGTTCTATGACAAAAAAAAGAATTTGTAGAATTATTTATTTTGTGGCAAAGATGTTTTATATGCAGAAAGGCTATAAATATATAGATTCGGATTATTTTTAACATTTAAAAATTATAATTATTATAAAATCTCTTTCCTTTTTTACTTATGAATATTATCATGTATTTGAATATTGTCATATGGTATAATTTAATGTTATCTTTTAATAATTGCAAACCTATGTAGAATGTTATGACTATGACTATGTTCTAACTTGTTCGAAGAAAAGAAAGAAAGAGATATACTGTGGTTGATTAGAAGAAGTGAAAAAAAATGGATCTAGTTTGTTAACGACTGGATATAGTTAAAATAATGTTATTGTGACATGGAGATAATAATAAATATGTGTGAATAAACTAGTTACGGGTCCCCTCAACTTATTCTTCTGTACCTCACCTTAAAATGGATCATCTTATTATTTTGGTATATCTATATACAGGCGTAATAAAATGCAAGTAAGGAAATTAAGTTTTGACGTTGGAGCTGTTGTTCTTTTGATTTATACAATCCTGAAGTAGTGTAGATATGTGTATATATTTCCTAACGTGTACTGGATGGCTAAAGGAGATATATGAGAGTCAACTAGTGATATTACAGGTGGATTCCACGTATAAATAATAATTCAAGTTCGAGCCGATGTTATGCCGAACTGAATAAAATAATGATTGGTGTGGAATCCGATGAATCACTCTGTTGACCTTATTTTGATGTTCGCCCTTGTACATGTAGATGTTATATTATGTGACTGCACACTTCCTGGCCAGTTTACTTTATGCTTACGTCGAATAATCCTGCTATGCTTAAAGACAACGCCTAGTAATACAAAATAACTTTCACAGTTAGGGATTCCAATCTAAGGCGAATCTGGAGAAGCGATGTCCTGAACCTTTTTATTTGATGTAACAATTCTCTATGTTGTCGAATGAGAAGAGAATGTTATACCTGCCTGCTTTGAATCCCCCTTGAAATCATGGTATATCTAAAAACTCTATTGAGAGCATATTTGAGGATTATACGAATTATACCCTGTACAGAATACCCTGCACACCCATTGGAAGTTGATGTAATATGCATATTTGGATTTGTGTGCGTGACTTCATTTACGCTGATAAGGACCACCATCCACAGTTTCTGAAATTCGAAATAGGGCCTGCTGAAACTTAGCTTTATCGTATTCTTGGACACCCTAGCTCTGAAATTATGCACTTTTCGCAATAGGTCCGTATGAACTTTTTCGCTTATTTTGATGTGAGGAATCACCTCTTACAGTTTGTCGGTGTAGTTCGTTTACACCCTGTCTATATATATATATATATATATATATATATATATATATATATATATATATATATATATATATATATATATATATATATATATATATATATATATAATGTAATACAGTATACAGTATATACAAATATTTCAGTGTATTTTAAATTAATTTTTCTTACAGTATTTGATACGTCAAATATTAGGTTAATACCTCAGTTGCTTCATATATTGGGCACGGTGGTTCAGTGGATAATGTTAATTCCAGTGGCAATATGAGCTGCAATCCATTTTGGGAGTTCGAGTCTTTCTAAAGAGCATGGTCGAATTTTAACTCTCCCTGACATTTCTGTGTTCGTGTTTCTGTCGAGTTCAGTACCGATAGTTCCTGAACGGTGGCAGCGAAAGAAAATAAGCCAAGAAGTCTTTTAAAATGGTAAAGATTTACCTCTGACTCGTGGGGTCTGTGATTCGATCCTCGGCCAAGTAAGTTAGTGGAGGACAACATCTTTTGTGGATTTTCTCCTGTTTCCTCCCAAATTTTCATTCCATTGATTCTTCCATTATTATTCACTTGCCTTAATCATCAGACTCCCTTAGCCTAAAGAACATAATAGTGGAATGTTAAACTTTAAAGATTTCATTTTTTACTTCATAAATGAAAAAATAAAATTTAATGGTTAGTCGCCACAGAAGCATAAAACCCAAACAATTATTCTATACTAATATTTAAACTAAAGCCTTGTAAACTACACAGTAGTTTTATGAAAATTAAAATTTATCTTTGTTTTTTGTTTTTTTTTTTTAATTTCTCGTATGTAAAGCAAAATTAGTTCTGTTGTATTAACAACAAACTCGTATGCTAAAACATTACCTATTTGTCTTGAATTTTTCCGGAAAGAAAAAAAATATTTATTAAATTTTGAAAATTTCTGTATTTTTTAAAAAATCAGTTTGAAACTCATATGAAAACCCAATTCCATTAACATTGTTAAAATTGAATTCTCCACGATAGAGTTAATACTTCTGTTGAGCTGAGTTGATTTTACTGCGTTTTACGTCCTTATCAACAGTGAGGTTATGAAGGACAGGGGCTGTTATTAGAATCGAACCACGACTAGGACTTGAATTCAGTCCAGTTGATTGGTGCACAGATCAACATGCAAGATCAACCCACACGGTTATAGGCCATTAGCAACACATTATTTAGCCTAAAACAGCTGCATTACAGAACCACACCTATAACTGATCTGCATTACATTACTACACCTATAACTGAGCTGCATTAGAGGACCACGCCACCGGCTCAAGTAATTTTTCCCTCCGTGGCATGGCCTACTGCTATGCATGTTAAATTCAATATGTCAAGTTTGCCAAATACTTATCAGTATACATTAGAGTGAACTGCCAAAAAACATCATACTCAATGATGTATTTAAAAAGTAAGTAAATACATAATATCTCAATTAAGAGTGTAGTTCTTTAATAAAAATAGAAGAAACATGAGGAAATCTTGAATGTAGATGGATACTTTTTGTTTATTTCCCGACATCTGGCAACTTTTCCGTGCAATATCTGGAGACATGTTGCTCGCATTGGCAATTTTCAGAACAGAGATCATATGAATGTCGTTAACGTGGGTCTCACTGGTGATTTGTTCATAAATGAGAAAAGTTGTTTATATTCATATGCGATACCGGACGTAGAAATCATGTACAATGAAAATTTGTGGGTTTCTGGGAATCATCCAGAAAAGTATTTGTAAAATTCAGGGATATTCACTTCACTGAATTTTGTTTTAAAGTTGAATTACATTGGATTTATATTAACTCCATCTGTAAATGGACTGACACTTCCTCAACGTCGTTAAAATGGAGTTGTGAGATAGGAAAAAAATTTTTGATTTATCTTATATCATGGAAGCTTTCTTCGAACTTGGTCTTCAAAGCCAAAGCTTCTCGGCATACGTTGAACTTGTTTTGTATTTAGCACAAGTTTGAAAGTATATCAAGTTCATTTCTTTAACTGTCTCTGTCAGAGCTGTAACCTATGTTCGAATGTTTTTTTATTTTTTTATTTGATCATTCGTATTCATAATAACTTTAGCTTTTCCAGTTTGAATTTCCAATCATCCAGTTTGAAATTCAAGTCTGACAAATGTTTTGTAGTATCAATCATAAAAGAAGAATCTTGTAATTATAAAGTATTCGTCAGCAAGTCTGTGTTTTGTACTTTGATTTCCAAAAAAAGTACCGAATTTCATCTCTCAAGTTTCGTAATCTTTTCAGAATAGGTTGGCCAGCGCACTTTTGTGCAATAGGGATACTGTGCACATGTATATACTTCCTAAATCTTTCAAGAAACAGAAAATTGTCGTTAGTTTAAGCCATAAAATCCTATGAAGTTGATTACTTTTTAAGAACTTGATTTATGAAATTGTTTCATAACATTTTCTACGTTAATCAGTTTTGAACATAACGCTTTTGTAAAGAAGTAAATTACCATATATACGCGTTATTTTCTTCAAATGAACCGAGATATGAAGGGTTGAGAGTATGAGATGCCTGTCCTACACATATGCCTTTCTTGCAATAGGTTCCTTCTCTTGTAACCTTTTTGTTTAATGCTTTTTACTCTACTACCCTTATAACTAACTTCCTGCACAAAAGGATTCTACCCCCACAGCATCTTACCCAATAGCTGTTCACTATTATAAATTCTTTCACACATAATTCATTCTTATACGATCTTTTCCAAATGCTTACAAAACTTATAGTTTCTCCTCTACTGCCTTCTCATCTTTATAACTTCTTAATCAATGCTTTTCAACCTTATAACTCGTTTCCAATGTCTTACCTTTCAAATTATTTTCAGTGTTTTTTATATCATTATAAGCTTTTTCGAAAAGATTTCTGAGAGAGCTTACATCTAATGCGACATCTAATGCGACGACGTCTTCCGTATTCCCGTTTCAACCATTGTTTGATAAATAATTCACTTTCAATAATCATCCGTTTTCATTAGTTTACCGGGCATAACGTGGGACAAAACACTAAAAGATTTATTTTCATTTTTACAGGCTTCCTCCATCTTTCCTTCCTTCGTTACAACATCTCGTCTAGAGAATAACCTATCTTCGAGATATTGTCCATATTCACACTATTTTTCCCAAAATTTCCCCTTCTTGTAATTTCTTTTCCAAACGCTTACGGATCCTACACCAAAAGTCTTTCTGTACTTACAACTGCTTTTTTTCAAAACTATTTTCTCTGCCGTTATAACCTCTTTCTCAAAGGTGTTGTAACATTATACAACCAGCGTATATTTCACACGAAATCTAACATTTTGTAAAAATTATTCTTTATTTTAATAGTGGAAAACAGTATAACACTATTGTAAAACAAAAGTTCTGTTTCTAGCTGCAATTCTGCTCCTCTTCTTCAGGGTATCTCTTAATGTTGAACACTAGTATATTTACCTGAGTTGTAATCTCCTTATATAACACGAACAGTTTGGAAGAGAGGTTTGAGCATGAAAAGTATACAGTTCAGATCTGGCACCTATTTGGCTCAGTGAAGAAGTTCTTGGTCGGACAACGTACCTAGGTATTAATTAGACGGTTCTAGATCGGTTGCGCAGATACCTATACTATCAAAAGATGGACTTCTATGAACAAGGTGTTTTCAAGTTTATGCCACAAAGGAAGAAATGTATTTAGCGACTTGGCGGCTATGTTGAGAAAAACTTTAATGTAAACCTTTACTTTTTCCTTACTGTGTTATCGATTATTTTTCACCTCTACATAAATTGTCGTTATATACAGGGTGTTTCAAAACAATACCGACAATGTTTGGGAGATGATTCCTGATATCAAGATAAGACAAACAGTATAGACCAACCTGGGTGCACACATGTTCCTTTATAAGAAATATAAGAAAGGAACTTTAAAGAACCTTAGCTCCAAAACTATGTGACCTACCGTAGTCGGGTCAAGACTTCACTTAGGAACTAATACGTGATCTAGCCAAAAATACATGTTTGAGAATCATAAGGTACTCACGCGACAATTTTTATAGAGGGAGTTTCGCTATGGGCATATAATTTGAAGTACTCACTAACTATCTCTATAAAAATTGTTGTGGACTACCGCAGCATTGTGAAACTTGAATATTTGGATAGGGCACATACTAATTCCTAAATAAGTCTTGACCTGACTACAGTACGTCCCATAGTATTAGAGCTATAGACCTTTAAAGTTCATTTTTCCATGTTTTCGGCAGCCTATAACTCCGAAAGGAAGCATTTGTGCACCAAGGTTGATGTATACTTTTTGTCTTATACTGGTGTCAGGAATTACCTCCCCAACATTGTCGGTGTTGTTTTGAAACACCTTGTATAATTACTTGCTCTACACTGGATTTTAAGTTCAATTTAAGTTTAATAATTTGGTGCGTTACATAAGATTTGAATCTGCTTCACAGATAATGGTAAGTTTGTCCAGTTTGTTTGCTTTTTTTTAAAACTGGAAACATTGAAACATGTATGTTGCAACAACGCAGAATGGAAGAAAATGTCGACTTTACTTACGAATACAGAGCTGTGCAATTGGACATGTACCCGCCATCTTATACCCAGAGAAAAGAAATCTCGTCATTAGAGACGAACATTTCACAGTTCATTGCTTCCCAGTTGTGACTCATTCCGTGGTAACACTTTAATTCCCTTAACAGCAAGCAGTCGTAACTTGGTGCATTAGGCAACCCTTTATGTGTTATGAGGCGCTCAGCTTTGCCAATTTCCTAGAGATGCAGTCTGCATCTTCAACAAATAGATGGCAGTGCTGAAAAGTACTTACTTAGAAAGAAGAAGTTGTGAGGAAAGACATAATAAAACAGACTTCTATATTGTTAATTTAAAAGAAAATACAATGCAATTATTTTCATTGCTGAAGTTGATGCGAAGTAATGAAAAACACGTACTTGTTATTTCTGGCGTACACAAGATAGTTTCAGAGTTTAACCCCCCTCTCGAGTAAGATGTTATGGAAAAAATAAACATTTACCATATCAATATACTATATACATTTAATTCACGCATGTGCTGAAAGAGCAAGAGATTAAGTGCCCGTACACCTCTTGATGAAATTCTGCGTCCATCATTGTTCGTAATAGAGATTTATCTGTTCATCTGTAACCCTAGAGCAGTCATTCAAAATTGGCTGATGCATGACGTAGAAGCGTCCTTGCACAATCTCAGTAAAACAAGGAGAAATACAATGAGGAAAGAAGAGAAGAGGAGGAGGAAGCAAATGTTGGCATTACATGCCTACTCATAAATTCACAAGTAGTATGCTTGCAAAAACTATACACCTCGCTATCGATGTTTTGTTCACCTATCACCACTATCCTTTATCAACGTTAAGTTACCTATCAGTTCCTTCCCCTTTACGTATAGTTACCTGAGAAGAGGAGCAAGAAACTGTGACGTCTTAGAGCATTCGAGACTTGTATATGACTGTTCCAAAGGCTTGATTAAGTTTCAAAATAGACAAATTTAGACCTCAGATCCAAGTAGAAAATTTTCGTAAAATGACAGTCCAGAGGACTACCATAATTTCTCAAAATGTTGGAGTTTATATATAATATATACCTACATAAATGTAGATAGTCAAAATCATACCCTCTCACAATATAGTAGGTCGTGTATAACCTAAATACATTTCTGAAATTCTGTTTTAATGGTAATGACTTGTAAAGGCTATAATAATAATGAATTCTGATTTCATAAAATAGCAACATGTAGATTATATATGGAAGGCACGATGGCTTATTAGTAGAGCGCTTTCATTTGGTGCGGAAGTCCCTAGTTCGATCCCTGGCCGCGTGAGTTTATGGTGAACAACATCATGACTGTACATTTTCTCGGACTTTTTCCTTTCCTATCACATTTTCATTCCACCAATTACTTTGTAATCATTCACTTTAATTAAACATCAGCCACATTTAGCCTAAAGAGCACATGAGTGGAACACAAAACTAGAAATCCCATTTCATTTCATGTAATTTCATGTGAAAATATCAAATCAATAGTTCTCCTGCGATCCATTTATAACGTGAACGTTGACGATTATTTTCTTATGAAATTTGTTACTTTGCTTTTAAATAATCAGTACCCAACCTTTTCACATGAAGGGTGATCCATGTAACTTGATTTTTTAGTCACAAATAAAAAGACAAGTAATATTGTTATAGCGTTCGTTCTCTAAGTAACTTAGTATGGCTAGGCATAGGCCCGGTTTTGACTCCAATGGCCCCTGGCTCAGGACCAATGGTTCCTAGCTTGGGGGCAAAGACCTAAGATTATATAGGACCATCTCATCTAAAATTTCTATGAGTACCTTGCCGCACTCTCCTCAAATTTTGGAAAGAGCACATAGGACCATTTCTTAAATTTTGGAAATTGCCAATACTAAAAATTTGGTATAGTAGTATAGGACCAGGATATGTAGTACCCTTGCAAATTTGATTAGTCTATTCTCTTCCCTACTACTCCACTTGCCTCAAAAATTAAAATTTCGAAGTTTTTAAACATATTTTATCCTCTTTGATGAGGCTTTTGGAAACATTTGGAAAAATTTTTAAATAAAATTTTGAAAGTAATTATCCAATCAGATTTCTTCAAACATAACTTTCCACCAATGATCTTAGACTATGAGACGCAACAACGAGTCCGAAGTTTCAAAGTGTGAACAGAGATTGACCAATCAAATTTCACCCAAAATTAAATCATGATTACAAATCCTAAGCTTCAAAGTGTGAACAGTGATTGATCAACCAGATATCACCAAATACAACTTTTTGCAAATGGTCTTAGACTATGAGCCTCGCCTTCAAACCGTAACGTTTAAAGTGTTAAGTTGTTGTTGTACATTATATCAATTGGTTTAAAATGTCATGAATCAGGTTTCAACTCACAAACTTTAAGTTGTTTTTGAAGATATAAAAATATGTATATGGGACGTCAGAACAAGTAAATAAGATTAGAAAAATGTAATCCAAACTTAGCGTCCTTGGTACCACAAAAAGGCCTGGCGCTTAACACATTCATGCATGTAGATATTGCACTTCTCGCAAAGCAAAGAGTTCCTGGCACTATTCATTGCTCAAGTAATACTCTGTAGTAAATACAACCGTTTCCCACAGATTCGGACATAACAGAAACTTTCGAATGTGATCAAACTGGAAAACCGTCAGAGCTATCCGAAAAATTTCTCTGGAGATCGTTGGTACAAAGAGCATAGAAACTATACAATAGGTGACACATTACATGTTGGAAACTGGAAGGTGATGATGGAAAAAAAAATCGTAAGTTCTACTAACGAGGTAAGCAATATTTTACATGTGTCTCATAGAACGGGCTTTAGGAGAAAAGCTAAAGCATAAACACTGCCCAAAGAAGGTAAACAAACTTGTAAACCCATTCCATCTACCACAGATTTAAAAATACCTTTGAGATACAATCTGTACATTACCGTAGTGATCTGCAGTAATATTACCTTGTTTCGGGTATGGTGACAAACGGGCGTCGAGTGCAAACCATCAGTCAAATTTTCAAATTTGAAATGAGGAGGTACGAAGCATGAAAATAAACCAATGAGAATGGAAACCGCGGTGGCTCAGTGTTAGAGTGTTCATCTCTGGTGCCTAGGATTCCTGGTTCGACTCCAGCTCGCGCCAAGTGGACAAACCCTGTATGATTGGATTTTCTCGGTGTTTTCCCGTTTTTTCTGCCTTCCTTTATTTCATCCCTTCTTTGAATAACGTAATAACCGTCTCCCTTGGCCTCGGAGCATAAATGTGGTACGTTAAATAAGAAATGTCACTTAATTTAAACGCGAATGGAATACTTTCTGTTCATGCACAATAGATAGTGCAATTAAATTATCTAAGAGGAATATAGATATATTTCATGTTAGTATAGAGTATTACATAGATGTCATGCAAAATCTCAGTACAGAATTTGGCAATGAAACATAATTTGAAGCGTGTGAACAGAACCTACTGCTATTAAGCCATTCTCCAGCGTATGAAACTTCAACAGCTTGAGAAGCTTTCTTCAAAGGAGTTTGGTCAATTGGAGCTCACCAATATGTAAAATGTAATCTACTAGTGCTCGGTTTGGAAGAATCATTACCTCAGTCAGCGCCGTAACTTAGATATTTTTCCTGGGGGGAAGCATTAATACGTATATTTGGGCCCCCTAGAAAAGTTGTTTTTCTGATTTTTGGGCCCCCTCTTTCCACCTTTCTCTTACTCTTTATGGGTCCTCCAGAGCGTGTGGGCCTCCCGCACGGCAAAGTCTGCGGGGCAGTTAGTTACGCCCCTGGGCCCGTTCCATACATGACAACTTAATTTAAGGGACAATATTGACAAATCTCAAAGCCGTACGAATAAATATTATTTCTAAGGTCCCTAATAGACATTTTTTGCTGAAATGGGCCCACGATTCATTTTTGTGTTATTGATCTTTTGTGTGCTGTTTTGTTTATGCAATGTAGTGAACCTGTTTGATGATTCATTTATAATTTTATTTTCGTATCGTATATGAAGTACGAAAAATTTGTCTTAAAATGGGTCCCCCTCGAACGGTTGGGAGCTTCCCTGGGGGGCATTGTCCCTCCTTCCCCCCACAAGTTACGGCCCTGACCTCAGTACAGCAGAAGTGATGAAAAGGTTATGACCAACAATGATTGTGTACATAATGTTCCAACCAAAGCAGCAGACCAAAGTTTCAAAAAGCAGCAGTTAGTTCATACTTAAAACACAGAAAAGGACAAATATTTCAAATTTAAGTGACTCTAATGTCAGAAGAGATGCATCTGCTTTGAAAAACTGGTAAGGGCATACAAAAACTCCACTAAAAGAAATAATTAGTTATTGGTATTTATATTCGAAAATAGGCTTGATTGTGAAACCAACTCATGTTAAGTACTCTATAATCAGCTTTACAATAATAATAATAATAATAATAATAATAATAATAATAATAATAATAATAATAATAATAAATGGCAGAAGTTCTACGTAACAATGTGCAGGTGAATAAAGAAATATATTGTTTATCAAGTGCATGTGCTTTTGACAATGTTGTATACATGCTAACTTCTACCTAGGTATTTATTGTGATTCTAAGTACTTTCGATTACAGATAAACTTTTCAGTGAGATGATGAAACAGTAACTACCGTATGGATGGGAAAGAAGAGTACTGACTGCTTTCTCTTCTGAATGATTCTTCACTTCCTCAACATCGTTTCGTTGGTGATCTAATTCAAATACAATACTCTTCTTCAGTCTGAACATTGTATAATTTGTTTTGCCATCTTCCGTAACAATTTCAGAGAAAAAAATACTTGTTGGCCGCCGGAAAGAGGGAGAAAACTTATTGTCAACATTAGGTACACCTAATCACAAAGATGGAACTAGCCTCACCTCGTCGTCTACAACAAAGAATAATTAAGAGAAACTCGTTAACAAGTTGCTGCTATTTTTTAAAAAAGAAAATTCGTAACTAATTCCGAAAATTTGACTCCACTACCGCATGAACAACGGTGATGTAGAAGTTGTCAGAATATTAGTATATCCTATTTCTTTTATTAGAATTGTATCCATGACATTAGGGGATAGAGATTCAATATATGCGTACTGGATGTTCAAGATCAATGATTCTTAACTTTCTCAAGCATAGAGCCTCTTTGAGTGAATCCGATTGTCCTGAGCGTTTTCTCATCTTAACCCAAACCACCTATGCGCAAGGTTGAACGTAAGACAAGGCGAAGCAGTCTACGAATCAGGGAAAGGCTTCAAGTTTTAAAATCATCCTCAATGTGATTATATATATATAATCATTATCGCCATTATTGGAAGGTCACTTGTCGTAACTGAGAAGATTTATGTTCCACAGTCTTCTGCTAACCTCTTCGTCTTCACGTACGATTATTCTGTT
The DNA here is from genome assembly GCF_964235325.1 of Thermobia domestica. Classification (NCBI taxonomy): domain Eukaryota; kingdom Metazoa; phylum Arthropoda; class Insecta; order Zygentoma; family Lepismatidae; genus Thermobia; species Thermobia domestica. Next base: position 214,346,481 of record NC_137464.1, read on the forward strand.
TTGATATCGTCCAATAATTGTTGTCTCCTTTGCTTCCCTTTCCCTCTTTCCTGCCACCATACCCTTTAGATACCTCATGATACAATTCCTTCTCAAGCAATGTATCAACCTGTATATCTTTCTCTTTTGAATTACGTGTAAAATTGTTATTTTCTCCTTCACCATTTCTAACAATTTCTCAATCGTTTTTCACTCGACTCAGCTAATTCTCTCCACACCCTCACTTCGAAGCTTCTAGTCTCTTTCATCACTTTTCGCAAGTCAACGTTTCTACCCCATATTATATACATATAACCTGAAACGATCTTTAATTTCTATAATTTGTTCTACATAAGCCATGTTTTCCCTTACACTCCTCCCATCAAACACCTTACTCTATATCTCCAAATCGCTCATTTTTGATCCAGTGCCCCCTTTGGAAAGAAGAACGCACCCTGGAGGTGTTAACGCCCACATTGAGGACCACTGCGCTAGATGATTTTCTAAAATAATAATAATAATAATAATAATAATAATAATAATAATAATAATAATAATAATAATAATAATAATAATAATAATATTTCTAAGGGAACGGAATGACAGTTAGGGAGTGTTATTCAATGTCTATCACCATTTTCTTCCACAGGAACAGGTCACCACTGGGTATATGTGCCATAATCTTGAAAATTCATGATAAGTAGGAAATATATGATAACTTAGGGTCTAAGTTATTAAATTGGAATGTCCACCTGACAGGATAATTGTGCAGAGCATAATCTACGCAGTTCACTCAACGAAAAAATAGTAATGCATTAGGAATATTGTTGACCTCAATGACAATTAAAATAATGTTAATTGTGTAGATACTTTATGTTGAATTAGATATGTAATATTTGAAATATTAGAAAATATTAGTTAGGTTTATTATGCTTTTCCTCTCCACTGATGCCAGTGTCGTTTCATGTCAAGTTTAAAGTAATTTGTGCCTCGTAATGTTAATGATCAATTGTCTCTTTTTCTGAATTATTTATATTGCTTCTTTATCTATCACACTTTTTCTATTCGCATTTTAATGTTATAGTATGGTGAAAATGTTATAGAATTTCTCATTTGTTTTTACGTCTTTTATTACTACCAAACTAAGGATGTTATAAATAGAGGATCTGCCCATATGTATCTTCATCCTATTAAATCGGTGAAGCCAAAAAGCAACCGAGCATCGGCACGTCTGATTGGCTACTCTCGTTCCTACCATCGTCTGATTGGCTACTTTCGTTTCCGCCATGATTGTTGGCTCAAAACATTGCGATCCTATTGGGCGGAGTGGGCAGAGTAGGGGTGGCGAAACTGTCACGTATGGCTTCAAGATTTTGTTGTAAGGGCAGATCCTCTATTTTATAAGCTCCTTGTACCAAACCTTATTCGTCAGACCACGTATAACCCAAGAAAAAAAAGGGTCATGACACTTCTTTGATAGAAACAACAGAGAGATTAGTTGAATTTCATTGAATGAAATTTTGTCTTTAGTGCACAATTCCTCTTTTGAATTTACTCTGACTTACAGAACGATTTTGTAACAGAACAAATTAAAGATTCACAATACAAACTTTAAAAAAATAATTATTTCTTTTCAGATAATTTAAGATTCTTTCCTTAAAACAATACCATAAAGTAAAATGGTAACAGCGAGATTGCCTGCATTTTCTATTTATCCTCTTTAGAGTCGAAACTTCTTTTAACCCTTACAAATGGCGTGCAATTTAGTGGAAAAATAAGAACAGGTGAATATCAATGATAATATATTTGGTAAGCAAATTGCACATTTTTGTTCTACTTCTTGCAAAATACTTTTTCCCTTATTTTTCTTTGTTTTTGTTGTTTAAACTTTGTAACTGTTTAAATTAAAGATAAGACACTCCTTTGAAAGTAAAATTTATATATATGTAAAATGTCTTCCAGTGTTTTGTATTAATGACATCTCGTCGTTTTCTTTCGCGCATAAATATTAAACTTTCTGAATTGTTATTTTGTTCCTCATTAGAAGGTATAGATGTTTGTTTTGAAGAATGCCATAGGACATTTAATAAAAATGGCAAAGATTGTATTACTAAGTCCGTAAGATTACGAGAGAAAAGAAGAAATGCTTTGTTATACAGTTGTACGTAACTTTCACAAAAGAACTTAACGTTGATTGAAGAACAGACTCAACTTTCAATGTAATTTATTGTTTTATATTTCTTCAAATCATATCTTTTTTAGACGAAGTGAAAATGTGGGAATTTTTATACCGAGAAACACAACACTCATATATTCTAATCAAACAAGAAAATAACTGTAATAACTGTAGTTACAATCTTTAGATCTTTAGTGACACAACGTCTATAGTCTTACTATATCAATATTCTAGACTTTGTCCTACGAAAGAAGCCTTTAGGAGGAAGAAAAGGCTATTTTGTGGGACTATGAAGAAAGTTTAAAAAAAGACTCATAAAATGCTTCGTGTAGAGTATGTACTGTATGGGTCAGAAACATGTACATTACGCAAAAGTAATAAAAAATAATTGGAAGCTTTCGAAATGTAGGTATGGAGAAGAATAGAGAAAAATAGCTGGGTCGAGTGAGAGAGTAATGAGAGGGTGTTAGAAATGGTGGAGAAGAAAAGAACAATTTCACATGTAATTGAAAATAGGAAGATAAACTGGTTAGAACATTGGCTAAGAAGTTACTGTATCATGAGAGACGTGCTAGAGGGTATGGTGGCAGGAAAGAGAGTGAAGGGGCGAAGGAGGCTACAATTTATGGATGATATTAAGACAGAAAATTGTACGTGAAAACGAAGAGGTCAGAGGAAGACTGTGTAGCATGGAAGTTTCTCTGTTGCGGCAAGTGACCTCCCAAGAATGCAGAATACCTATGATGATGATTATGATATTCTTTCTATGGAAGTAAAGCCACAAAAATAGTAATATTGAAAATAAGTTCTTTAGAAATGATTCACATATCAATATAGAAGTTAAAGTACACACTCAATGTGGTGACCAGTAGACTTTATACACACTGCAAAACGTTCTCAGCAGCCCTCGTGCAACCTGAGCTCGTCTTTCGTGCGTTATGTAGTTCTTCCATTCACAGGCGGTGTTCATTTTGACTTGGTGTACAATTACTTTTATGAATCCTTATAGATAAAAGCTCAGGAGGTCTGGGGATCTCATTGGCCACTTCACTGCCCGCATACATCGATCCGGGGAGAGAGAATCGTTTACCCGATTACTCATACTTGTACCTAATTATACTTCATGCTAAAGTGTATTAGGAACGCATATCCTTGATTCAGAAATAATGAAAAAAAAAAACATTTCGAGTAACAGATTACCATAGCGGTCAACACTGAATGTGATTCGATGCACATGGGTCCCAGAATGTAAGTTTTCGGTAGCCCTCTCCGATAGCGTACTGACTAGCGCGTATGCCCTTTGATGCACTTGCATCCGGATACGATTTCTGGTGAAAGAGCATTATACATGTTATTGTGATTGAGATTCCACTTCAAACTTTTGATTTACGTCTCATATAGTTTCTGTAATAAAAAGGGATGCAAAACTTCAATAAACAATGAAGCCTGTGACCTATATTCCACACAATCCAGAAGTTTGTATGCACCCCACACACACTTACACGCATCAGTCTAATGTTGAATCTCATCTGATTAATATTGTTTACCTCGCCATTCACAAAGAAAAGTGTCTCGTCACTGAACAGCACTTAATGCGAAATCTGTGGATTATCATAGCATTGTTCCAGAGTCCATTTATAGAATTCTAATTATCTGTGGGGATATCTTCAGTCAGATGTTCCTGTATTTGCAGCGTCCATAGGCTACCACTGGTTGTACTGAAATATCCGTACTTTGAGTCGCAGCACTACTGACAAGTGTTAACTGGTGGATACTGAGGGTTGGACTCTTGACAATGTTGCCACCACAGTCGTTCATGTTTCATGGTTCATAGCAGTTCTCGAACGTCCTTGTGTGCTTTATCGTGCACCCGAACCTATTCCCCTGAATTTGGTAAAAATCTCACTCACAGTAGTGCGTGATATGAGCGGGTATTCTGGATGCAATGCATTTAAGTCGGCCGTAGTCACTCGAATTCTGCTCTCCCCACTCATTAACACAATGCTAATATGATGCTGAAGAATAGTGTCATTTTGTTTAACCTACAACGAAAAAAATGAAAAAAAAAAAATAGTTGGATTCAAGGTGACCACCGATCCCCACTTTCGATACAAATAGCGCAGATTTCACCCCAATCCTGGTAGCCACTACAGGTTTTCCATACAGAGCCATGTCCATACTTTATATATATATATATATATATATATATATATATATATATATATATATATATATATATATATATATATATTATGCACTGTAGGCCGTCGGAGAATTAGTGAAATAAAACTAAGGTTGTTCAGAGCTTTTACAGTGAAATGATGTCTATGAAATGTTCCCTTGATAAGAAAAATCGAAAGAAAATATCCCTTGTATACCTGCAAAGAAGTCTTGTCCAGTGAAAAAAAAAAAAAAAGCTATCGGACAATCGTCAAGGCTGCTAGCCGTCAATACAACCAGTGGTGAAAGGGTAGAATTCGGAAATACGAATTGGACGGTTGATTGGTTAGAGTTTTGCATCCCTTTCAATAGCAAGGCTATATAAAACTTGGACCTACAGCTCAACGTGGGATCTGAACTACACGGGAATCAAACCCGGGTCTCTCGCTTCGAAAACGCATATGATAACCGTTTAGCCAAGATGGAGATTGGAAATACGAATTAGATGAGACTGAAGCTATCTTGGACTACACACTTACAAGTTAAATTTTACGGAATAGAACACAGTTTTTTTCACTTTACAGATTCGTGCAAGTTCAATATAGAACAAATAAGCAGTACTGTACGCATTTATTTTTCAACCTAGTTATTAATATGAATAATTTATAGAATAATGTTATACAACTATTTTTAATTGCTTACTTGTGTACGTTTTATTAAATTATGCTACGAATCTTCTGAATATTGATTATATTAAAATTGTACTATATTGTTCATATTTCGACACCACTCTACTTACTCAACTCACATCATATACTGCAGCAATATTTGTTATGTTTCCCTAAATCTACTCGTCGCGCCTCTAACATTGTTCGCAAGCGGATTGGTCGTTTAGTCATGTAATGAGTTCTCTTGTAGGCAAGTTAGTATGGTAGGGAACGACTACACTATGAAAGCTTATTTGCGTGATAGTATGTGAACTTCCTGTATTTGTTTGTTGAAGTTTAGCATCCGTTTCCAGCAGTGAGGATTAAAGTTTGTATGTACAGTTTAACGTCGAATGTGTCAAATTTTATTACTCTACCACCGAGAATTGGACACAGAGTCACGTGTACGTAAACTTGTGAAGTCTGTAACTTGGAGTAGAAACACATTTTTATTTTTATTTCAATTGTAGAACTTATTCTTCCAATCAAACACTCGAACTAAACCTATGAAACTCTAACTTGGAGAAGGAACACATTTTTATGTTATTTGTAGAACTTATTCTCTCAATCAAACACTTGTTCTAAAACTATGAACGCTCTAACTTGAAGTAGGAACACATTTTGACTTCAATTGTAGAGCTTATTCTTTCACTGTGAAGGCTCTAACTTGGGAGTAGGAACAAATTATTATTTTAATTGTTGAACTTATTCTTTCAATCAAACACTCGGACTAAAACTGTGAAGGCTCTAACTTTGAGTAGAAACACATTTTTATTTTAACTGTAGAACTTATTCCTTTAATCAAACACTGGCTAAAATTGAGAAGGCTGTAACTTGGAGTAGAAACACATTTTTATTTCTATTTCAATTGTAGAACTTATTCTTCCAATCAAACACTCGGACTAAACCTATGAAAGCTCTAACTTAAAGAAGGGACACATATTTTTTTGTTAATTGTAGAACTTATTCTCTCAATCAAACGCTTGTTCTAAAACTATGAACGCTCCAACTTGATGTAGAAACACTTTGATTTCAATTATAGAGCTTATTCTCTCAATCAAACACTCGAACTAAAACTTTGAAGGCTCTAGTTTGGAATAGGAACACAATTCAATTTGAATTGTAGAACTTTTTCTTTCATTCAAACACTCGAAATAAAACTATGAAGGATCTAACTTGGAATAGGAACACATTTCTATTTTAATTGGAGAACTCATTCTTTCCATCAAACACTCGGAATAAACTCTAAAGGCTCTAACTTGGAGTAGGAACACATTTCTATTTTAATTGGAGAAATTATCTTTTCAATCAATTACTCCGACTAAAACAGTGAAGGCTCTAACTTGAAGTAGGAACATATATATATATATATATATATATATATATATATATATATATATATATATATATATATATATATATATATATATATATTTAATTATAGAACTTTTTCATTCAAACACTTGGACTAAAACTCTGAAGACTCTAACTTAGAATAGAAACACAATTTTTATATTAATTGTAGAACTTATTCTTCCAATTTAACACGTGGACTAAAACTCTGAAGACTCTAACTTGGAGTAAGAACATATTTTTATTTTAATTGTGGATCTTATTCTTTCAATCAAACACTCGGATTAAAACTTTGAAAATTCTAACCTGTATTAGGAACATTTTTATTTTAATTGTAGAACTTATTCTTTCAACCAAGCACTCGAACTAAATCTGTAAAGGCTCTTACCTGGAGTAGAAACACATTTTTATTTTAATTGGAGAAATTATCTTTTCAATCAATTACTCAGACTAAAACTCTGAAGATTCTAACCTGTAGTAGGAACACATTTTTATTTTAATTGTAGAACTTACTCTTCCAATCAAACACTCAGACTAAAAATCTGAAGATTTTAACCTGGAGTAGGAACACATTATTATTTTAATTGGAGAAATTATTCTTCCAATCAAACACTCGGACTAAAAATGTGAAGCTCTCACTTTGAGTAGGGACACATTTTTAATTGTAGAATTTATTATTTGAAACCCTCAGACTGAAACATATTGTAATAGAAAACAAAAATGGAGAAAATGTTTTAGAAGCAATCAAAATCTGCCGTGGTTTTATCAGGAAGAACGAAGACTATTCATTGTTCTTAGAATATACACGAGCGTAAATGACTTCAATGACAAAGGAGTTTCCGGATTTATATGGAACATATGGAATACTAGAGCATCCTGTCTATACTGGAAGCTGATTACCGTAAATTAGAACGTAAAGTTTGCAATGTGGTTGACTTAAACTCACTCATTTCCTAATGAGACCTCTCTAGGGCATGTTGCTACAAATGACAGAGAACGCTATACCATATAAATATCTGTATCGTAATAAGTTAAAACATTCTTTTTGATAGAAAAAATTATGAACTTGTATATTTGTAAGTTATTTTTACCAATATTATAATATTTCTCGGAAAGCATTTCACTTATATAACTTCTCAATTGAATTATCTTTACTAGAAAATCTTATGATAGAGCAAATTTTATAGTTGTGTCATTTTAGTATCAGTAATTCCTTTTAAAATAAAGTGCCTTCATGCACGATTTTATTTAAGCATTGGTTATACCTCGCTGAACGACTTTGTGTTTTATAAATGAACTGGATTTATGAGTTTTCGGTAACAGCCAAAAGAATATTCATATTTTCTACTTTCATTTTGATACGTATGTGTGTGGCAAAAATAACAAAAACAAAGCTTTTTTGAGGGGGAAAAGAGGGAAAACAAAGACATCCAAACAGAAAAGAATATAATGACCATAAACTGATGCAGGAATTATGGCAACTGGAAAGGAAATGCATGCGATGACGTTGGGTTTTTTAAAAGCGTCATAAATTATCTTCTGGTTGAGATATTTTTATTTATGTTTTCATAGCAACCTAAATCTGTTTCCGTTCCTTCCCAGAAATAAACCAGGAAAAAAGAAGGGTACATAATTTTTTTCCACAGAAATAAGAGATTATTAAATGATTATGAAAATAAAGAAGTAAATTGAAATTTCGTTTGATTTTTTTTTCTCTGAAAAAATATAACTAAATTAATGTTAGTTCAAGGAAGTTGTACCTAGGTAGATGAAATGAATGGTACATCATATTTTAAAGCTTTTGCCTTTGAAAATAAGAGAAAAGGGCCCACTATCATTACTTTTTCGCTTAACTAGATTAAGTTACCTTATTCTAATATACACTTGAGCTAGTGGCTCTCAACGTGGGGTCCGCAATACATTTAAATTTATTTGCGCTCTGATAGGTATATTAAATAAAATGTGTAATTGTCATTCAACGAAACATTTTCTTTTCCTCTCCTATTATTGTAAAATGCTCCGTTTAGTAATTACCGGTTTCTTCTTAAAAGAATAAGAATAAGAAGAAGAAGAAGAAGAAGAAGAAGAAGAAAGATTATATGTGAGTTTTAATTTACACTATATTGTCATCTGTACTTTGAAAATCAATTTTAATTTATAACAACACTAATCTGTTGCGGCTACGCAGTGGTGTATTTATGATTTTGTTTCGAGGGGGCTGTGCACAACACGGGGAACCGGAGGGTGGGGGAATTGTCCATCTGAGTTTGAGAATGAAATATATTTTAATTTATGCATAAATTGAAGTTTTAATGTCAAGAATTGCAGACTGGTGAATCTTATGTAATATGACCCAAAAATTTAGCAGTGAATCTAACCTTTAATTCCATCCATAGAAGAAAAAGAAAGTATCCTCTTGGCCTACCTAATTTCCCGAGCTACTTATTACCCCCTCTTGATTTTCTTTAATTCAATCACTTACCTTTCTTTATAACTAAATGATGTAAATATTTCTTTGTCTTTCTGTTATGTTGATATCCGTGCAAGTTGGTGTGGAACATCAGTTTCGCTTATCAACTCTTCTTAGTTTTGGTGTTACTGACGACGGCCGACTTGAATCACAGCTAACATCTGTTAAAAGTATGATAGGAGAAACGAATGAAAGCAATAACTAAGAAAAAGAAACAGAAAAGTAGAATGGACGAAAGAAAGAAAAATGGAACGCAGTGCTTACATGGAATGAAATTTGACAAATACAATATTATTTCTGAACAAAGAACATAAGAAAATGGAAAGTCAATGAAATGGTAAGAAAAATTATTCTTGTACGTGGAATGTGAAAAAACTGACAAATTTATTTCGAAGGAGACTCGAGCCCGATAGCTCCCTTAAATACGCTACTGTGGTTACATAAACTCTATGGTTTTTCAGTTTAGTATTGTGACAAGTGTGCGTATCTTTGATGTACGAGGTGCCGGGTTCAATTTTGAGTGGGACAGCATCGAACTAACTACAGTGTTTCAGATTCCACTTTAAGGGCACATCTCCTCCTAACTTTGCCATAACTGGTTTCTAGCCCATGTTGAGAAGAGAGGAGGGGACACTTTGGCTTATAACTTGAAGTATAGTTCTGTGATAGATTGTACTCAGAAGGTTAAAGAGAAGAAATTCCAATGCTCCATTCATCTTCTCTTCCTCATTCAGAACGTGTACAAAGAAACAAATATATATATAATATATATATATATATATATATATATCCTAACTGGGGACAGAAAGGATTCTATCTCACAAATGAGTAACTAACTTATGCTATTGGGTCCGGGAATAGTACCTCAACACAGCATTCTATACGTAAACGGAGTGGGCAGGGCTGGAACTTAGCCCCTCCTGTTCTTTATGAGTTCTCAGAATCGCGTTGGGTCACATCATGAGATTCGGTACTTTGTGGTGCTTCTTCACGAAAAGGGTTTTAACGCTCAGACGCCAACAGAGAAGATGTTATACTCACGCCCACTAGGTTTTACTCCCTAGTATATTTCGGTTCTATTTGGGATATGGGTTTTAGTTTAGGCAGTTTTCTTGGACTGCAATTGAAACGTGCAATCATTGCAAGCTTGAGGAAACAATAGGATGATTTAGTCTGTAAGATACCGATCTTAAACTATCTTCCGCTCATCCTAAAATAGGAAAATGAAGAGTTGTAGCCTCTTAACTGTACACCTCGTCGTATATATTTACGCTGCTGACAGAAAACATAAGTAGAAACGAACTTATAAATAGAGGCACTGGTGATGAATTAAGTACATCATATTTTAGAAAATGATAGGTTTAAAGATTATCTGTGAAGCATTCGTTCAGGCGCTGTCTTAATGAAAACAAGTATTTTTGAATGTAATAACTAAAATGGTTTTTACATTATTATTTTTTCTTTACTATATATGGTAGGAAACTTGACTTGGAGTGTTGTTCATTGAGGAACTTGTATGTTTAGTTTAAAACAGATTGTAGAGTTACTTTAATGTTTAAAGTAGAAATTAGTACGGGCTCCGATCCCAGAAGGCCAAGGGCAGGGGCCGTACCACTCCACTCGGGATCTGGATATCTTTGCTTGGATATCTAATAACATGCCTGGATAATCTTCCCTCCTACTCCGAAGGTTATAGAAATTCAGAAATCAGCGATGCAGACGTGAGAATTAGTCGAATATAAGAGAATAAATTCTCATCTTATAATAGCATCTTTCTTAAAAAGCTACTCGATTTTCATTAACTATTACTTACAATTTCTTTCAGGTTCCTGAATGTGATCGTATTGGTTTTATCGTCTGATATCGCTCAAAAGCAAGTGTTAAAATTTACTCTACCATTATGAACAAATTTTACAGGGTCTTTCGTTCTATCGTCTCCTTTTGCCTCCGAGTATAATCATGAGACGTACAAATTAAAAAAAAAAAAAGAAAGAAAAGAAAAATATTGCAGAACAAAAGATCATTATTGAATACTTTATTAAATCTTGATTTATTGACTTAATTACTGGTGCCCCCTGTTTCTCAGTCAATCAATGTCTTAAAAACTATTCAATATTTAGCTTGACTTTTATGTCTGTAATTAATGTTGGTTCCTTTCAAAAATCCATCGCCTGTTTAAAATAAATACATATATAATGAAAATTATCAACTTGATAATTTACTTAACCGATTTTGAGAGCATGAGTGACGCGTTATCAATATTTCCTCTTTTACCTCGAAAAAATGTATAGTTTGTTTCACAGCGTGGAAAACCAAATGTTTAGGTCTCTACAGTGAGAAAACACATCTAATAGCAACTCTAAAAGCCTATATAGAGTTAAAATTGTTTTCGATAAATCCACTAGGCTCAATTTCACTTTTCAAATAAAATACATACACATTTTAGAATAGCTTATCTGTATATATAAAAATGAAAGTGACTATATTTGTAACTTAATAACTCTTGAACCACCCAACCGATCTCAATCATATTTTCAACATAGATGAAGTTCGGACTTGAGATATTTTTTTTTTATCATTTTACTTTGACAAAGCAAACTAGGCAAGAAGAGAGGGAAGATATTTAAAAATTATCAAAAACTACCGATATTAGTTTTGATTCTATAGTTTCCGGGGTCTCTGAGATGAACAGGACACTTCCGATACCGTTTAAATCCAAATTCAATCCCACAACTTGATGAGAAGGGGATATAGGATACACATATATAGGATACATATATATAGGATACATCTATATATATGTATATATATATAGATAGATAAATGATCGAAAATGACCGATATTAGTGTCGAATCTATAGTTTCCGGGGCCGCTGAGACAAACAGCGACACTTCCGATGCCGTTTAAATCCAAATTAAGCCGTTTATGTCCAAAATGAAACGTATTCTCTCTGTGCAAAAACGGGTATTCTGCTAGTCTATTATGTACATATATACAGTATATACATATTAGACATAGAATCTGATAAAGTTTTTGTTAGTAACCAAAATTTACTTAAGATGACTTTATTATCTTGAAGAAGAAACTAAATTTACAAATTATTTCAGGTTAATTTCGAAGACTTCGAATGTGAACTTAGTTTCTTATTTATTTAATTTTAAAACTATTTATATAAAATGGATTTAAATCGTTTTCAATACTTATTTTTGCCTAAGTTTCTGCTTTACACGAAATAAAATCAACAAGTATTAATACATTAATTATATTTATTGAAGTAAGTAGCATACTTCGTATCTTAAGATGAATTTGCCCGCACTGTAAATACTGAAAATTGACATTCTTCTTGTGAGAGTTCGTTAGCTGAGGAATATTGTTCTTGCTCTTTCTCTAATGCATTAATTATGTTCCTTTGCTTTGTGTGTAGCTATTTGAAGATACGCGTATTTGATACTACAAATAATTTCATTCTCAGAATACATATATATTCTCTTGTACGTGTAAGTTCTCATAATTACGGAAGAGAAAACTAAGGGTAATTTACTGTATTTAGGTACTGTTAAGTAACCATTTAACTCACATACAAAACTTAAAAGACAAAATATCTAGTTGAGGAAGATATTATATTTAACTATTGCGTCGTATGTAGACTGTATATCTATCTATCTATCTATCTATCTATCTATCTATCTATCTATCTATCTACATACATATATATATATATATATATATATATATATATATATATATATATATATATATATATATTGTCACGGTACGCCAAAATTCAGGAATATTTTAATATCTAAATTCATTCAATTTTAATAATTGGATTCAAAAAGGAAACAGTAAAGTTTTTGTTTATAATTTAACTTGCTGTAAAAAAGTAATTAGGTTGCAAACAGACATATTATAACATCAGGTTACGTATTGCTGATAACTATTGTTTTCTTAAAGTAATAAACACAAGTCTGCAAGTGTCACAAAAACATAAACAAATACAAAAAACAAAAAAATGTAAAACGTTGTATAAATTTGTGTTAACAATTACACATTATCAAAATTAGGTAAAATTGTGAATTTCGCAGACGTAAACTGTCTGGAAAATGTAGTCAATGAGAAAAACAGCAGAAATTGTGATTCAGCACAATTTCGGCACAAAAATGTAAAAGCTGCAAAATTTGTAATAAAACAACAACAAATTCGTCATCATAAACATAAACATAAAAAGGTAATGTTTAACTAAATAAGGATCAGTTTTGGAAAATGAGTGGCAGGAGATCCGTTGGTTAATCAGTCTCAAAGGATCATTCTCAGTAGAACAGCTATTAAAAACCAGCTGTTAACAACAACGATTTCCAGTGGACATCCATCCACTGTGTAAAACTTAAACAACAAACTTCGTGTCCAGGAGTTCAAATCCAGTTCAACAAGGTATGTTATAATACATCTCTGATACTCTCGAGTTGACTAATTCACCAACAAATTTATTAAATGTGATTCAGCTATTTTATCTAATAACTTACATCACAACATCCAACTCTAAACTCTACTTAAACAATAATCTAATAAATAACTACTTTAAAGTTAACAGTCTAAATTATAATTAATTCAATAACCTTTCGCATGTTATTATACAAAATCCTACGCAGTAGGTTGGTGGAAATAGTAGTTTTAATGTATCCTATCTACTTCAAATAGTAGATAAAAGCAACTAGTACTGTGTCATTTTTAACACGTACATCCCTGCTTAATAGGCACGACACAGTATTATTGTTAACAATATATATATATATATATATATATATATATATATATATATATATAAGAGAGAGAGATAATGTTATAATATTTCGCTATATTTATTGTGGGTCCTTGAATAAAGAGAACGATCTATAAAATACTTCACGTAGAATATTGTAATCTATGGGGCAAACATGGACATTACACAAAAATAATGAAAAATTTTGATTTTAGAAATGTGGGTGTGGAGAAGAATTGAGAAAATTACATCTGTGGAGTGAAAATTGAATGAAGTGTTTGAAGTAGTGGGAGAGAGAAAATTAATTTTATATGTAATTAAAAAGGAAGAAAAACTGATTGGAATATGGGCTGAAAGGAAATTGTACCATGAGGAATGGACTAGGATTTAAGGTGGAAGGAATATTACCAACGTCAAAAAGGTGAGTTCAGCTGGATATCGTGGTACATGGAACCTTCTCAGTTTGCGGTTAATTATATGCCAATAATGACAGAATACCTGTAATGAAGTTTACGATAACAGCTTGAATGTGGACCTTTTTTTTAAAAAAAAAAAAATAATGTTGAAACTGTTTCATTTTCACCTCGGATTTATTGTGTGCGACAAAATATCAGAATTAACATTCAAAGCAAAAGTATGCTACTTAAATTAACCAAACCAAATTCTTCACAATGTGTTGCTGTGTTCATTGTAGGCTACTGTGTATATTGTGACAGTAAAAATACTGTGTGTATGTCTTTTAAGCTTATTTAATTCAGAGCGTACATTAGAAAAACAAAATGTCAGCCTGCGAAACCAGAAGAAACGTTAAATTGGCCTTGACACTTTGTGGATCTTAACGTGTCCTCGACTTAAAATGGCTTTATCATTGTTGCCTCACTTTGTCAGCGAACAGGTCTTGCCTTTCCTTCGCTCGGAACACATCTTTTTTGCCACCACCTTCCTCGTAATCGGCTTTCCTCCTTCCTTGCTTTTGTGCTGAGTCTTTACCCAGAGAGTGCCTTGCGACGAATCTAACTTGTTCTGCAATAATCCTCACCAACTTTTCTTGAGCACGTGGTTTGATTGAACCTGGCCATAAGGATTACCCAGGCTTCTTCGCGGCTATTGGTGGAGATAATCTGTTCGAACCTTTACCGTACAGATGATCAATCTCTCTCTCTTTCCTCTTTTCCTGCTGGAGACCAAAAAATTCACGTAAAAAATTACTAAAGCATACTTTAAGTATATATATTAAATAGTGTTCCAAAAGGACTTTGGGATTTTAATAAAATTTATTTTATTAGATTTGAAAGGTAAAATTATGTATTACACAAATAAGTTTCGTTTCACAGTGTGGAACTGTGATAGACTTTCAAACTATGCAAATTCAATATGAAACTGGAAGGAGCAGATCTATAACTGACGATTGCAATAGAAGGAAAAGGTCAGGGATATAACTTGTTCTTCAGGTGCTGAATCCAAATCAAAAGCAGTTTGATATGATTTCTTCCTGTTTCTTACAATTATTACAATGTAATGATGAATATTAGGATAAAACCTGAAACTGGTCTAATTTTTACTACTTTGGGTTTCTGTACAAGAATAAGAGCTGAGTCAAAATTTGTTCTTGGAATCCTGAATCCATAGGAAAAGAACGCCTGTGACTTATTGTTGGTTTTAGTTCTTGGGAGCAAAGATATAGTCATTAATTGATGGCTTAATTACTTAAAATTTGGGATTCTAATTATCTCTGTTTTACGTTAAAGTGGTTGAACTAATTAACTCTATGGCCTATGAAGCTCGAAGGTTCATTACCGCATTCACAAAAAGCACTCCATTGATTTCTATTCTTAGCCAACTGTATCCAGTTTTTACTTTGAATTTCTGCACTCGTGTAGATGCAAACTTGTACAACCCTACACACTTGACCTTGAAGATTTGAGTAAGGCTATTAAAAGCCTACAATGCTATTATGGTATCTGTCTTGTTAAATGTTAATATATTGTTGAATTACAGTTTTCTTTTCT
The DNA here is from genome assembly GCF_964235325.1 of Thermobia domestica. Classification (NCBI taxonomy): domain Eukaryota; kingdom Metazoa; phylum Arthropoda; class Insecta; order Zygentoma; family Lepismatidae; genus Thermobia; species Thermobia domestica. The sequence continues at coordinate 214,362,095 of NC_137464.1, forward strand.
TCTTGTTGTTGTTATAACTCAGTGTGTTTGTATTCGAAGTTCATTTCAGCGCTCACTGTATGTTTTGGCTTCTATAAGATCTTATTTTCTCAGAAAGCAAAAATTCTCTCTCTCTTTTTTTTTTTTCTATCTACTGCAGTCTCCAGTTCAAATGGCTTCTTAGAATTGTCTTGAACTGTCTGTCTGTGAGTCTTTGTTAGTTTTGATTATGTGTTCCATTCCTTCCTCTTTCATCTTAAACTGAATGGCTAATTCTGAACAAATGAATTATCTGAGATCTTTTTACTTCGTGAGGCTATTTATCAAAGAGGATGAAGCGACTTTAAAAGAACGAACGACTTCCTCTGTAATTCATTCCTTCAGAAGCCTTACTCTACTACAAACAGAATATATATAATATTCTGTGATTCATTCAAAGTTTCTGATAGTTTATCTTCTTTTACATAATTACAAAACATTCATCTCGTCATACTGATAATTCAGACGCGCACTCAGAAATTTTTGTTGGGGGCGGGGAGGTCCACGCTTTGGAAGAGCTACAATACTACAAGCCACTGCGTCTATGTAGTATTGAACGGGCATTATTCTGACCCGAAAAGACGATAAGTCATTGGAAAATACTTCCACCTATATTTTCAGGGGTAAAATGATAAAACTAAATTGTTTTTATAAGAGAAAGATTACAGATGAAGTATAAGATCAAATTTTCATCCTAAATTAATCATTTCCTTGTTAAACAAGGGTAGTTTTATTGAGAAAGTGCACAATATATATTGAGTTAAAAAGGTTTTGGGGGCGTCCATACTCCTCGTGATTGCGCCCCTGCTGATAATAGATCCATAATTATTAATGTTAGTATTAGTAACAATAGTTTGATAATCTGTAGATCATATTCTGTGGTTTTGGAAATATATTTTCCTGAAGTTTCAAATATAATTGCTGGGATTACTTGCGTTGGATGTTTACATTTGTATATTACTAGCTGTTCACTTCAAGCCTTCGGCTTGTCGAACATCATAGGAGAAAATCGCGGTTTGCTAAATATTTTGAAATAATGAGATTGAAACAATGAAGCTTTTAAGTTACAATTAAATCTGCAAATTACTTTCACGCTAGCTAGCGCCATCTATTGGCGTCAGGCAGGCAGACAACGTAGGTAGACACCTATTAGGGCGAGTGTCAACTAGTAGGAGCGTTACACACACACACACACACACACACACATACACACGGAAGGATAAAAGGAAAATCTCTCAGTTTGTGAATAACGCTAATTCCTAATAGTTAACACTCAGCGCTCCACTACGTGCCCTACCTTCTTCCTGACGTCAATAGATTGAGAAAGCGTGCAAGCAATTGAATACGCGACAAAACGTACTAGTGACGAAAAGGACCACCGACAAAACGTACCACTTACCCTGAGGGCTGCTTGTGAAGGGTTTTCTAAAAATACTTTAAATAATGACAAGCGACAAAACGTAGCACTTGCCTGGAGGGCTACTTGCGAAGAGTCTTCCAATCAGCCATCAAATAATGTCAGGCGACAAAACGTACCACTTGATAGGACGGTATATATATATATAGGCCAAAATAAGGTTAAAAGTTGAACAGATTGGTGCTGAAAAAAGTACCGATGCAAGACCAAGACTAAGACTAAGACTAAGGCTAAAACTAAGACCATGCCTGCAAGATTCTCGCAACACCAAGACCATACATACCTGCAAGATTCTCGCCAGACCAAGACCAGCAAGAATCTTGCATATGCAATATTTGAATATTTGCTGATTTCCATCACACTATCCAGATTTGGACCAGAGACGGGTAGACATTATTAGAGGGGCGCAGGCGCTTTCTCCCACAAGGGCCACCAGCATCTCAATGTCACAAATCAATTGCACAGTTTTCTTTCTACAGTAAGTCAATAGTATTAACAATTTACAATTAAAACCTGATATTCTTTCATCAGTATATTATTCTGAATTGTTCAAAATATTATATGAAGTTCAAGGAGAACGTATACTATATTACAAAATTAGCAGATGTTTTAGTGTACTAGTTTTTGATGCTACTGTATCTATCACTTTTGCATTCGAAATATTTTTTTAATAAATCTTTTTCAATAGACATCAACATAAATGTTTTCAAATTTTCCTGAGACATGGTACTCGTTAGCCTATTTTTAATGTAGCCTATTTCAGTTTATTTCAATTTTGAAAACTTTCTTTCACATGTTACCTGAGTTACGGGCAAAGTCAATAAAAATTTGTATGCTGGAAACCTGGATAAGTATTACTGCACAAATTACAATTCTGCAAAATTAAAAAGCAGCACATTGGACAATTTTGCAACACGTTTTGCATTCGCTTTCCTTGTAAACAAATGTATTTTCTCCTAATTCTGAATCACTTGCACCATCAGCACAGTCATTTTTCCTCGGTTGTGCTCGTCATCAAGACTGACTTTCAAGGATATTCACGTCCTTCAAAAGTCCAAGAGAATACATTTATAGTATCCTTGGAAACTTATTAACTGAAGTTTTTCAGAAAATATGTAAGTTTATCGAAAGGCACGTCTGGAAGTTCTGTTACTTGGTTGAAGTGGCTAGGGTCCAAATAATTCATAAAGTACATGGCTTCTTGAATCTTGAAGAAATACTCAAAACTACCATGTCCAATATTATGTTGAATGCTTCGATGCAGTACCTGGTCATTGGATAGAAACAGCTTCATCATCATATTCACAGGAAAAATCTTTGTCCATCACTGAAGGCGAATTGTCGATAGGTCAATAGAAAAAAAGAAATCACGTTCTAAGTCTTCAAATTTGTTATTGGCCCATTCTGCAAAGCTTAATGCTGGATTCTTAACGGATTCAAAATCATCTCTCTACTCTTTCAGTTGGAACAGAGTAGTCTGCACCATCCGATAGGACTACACTAGCAGCACCCTCTATTTGGAGATAGTTTGACAGAGAGGTCGTCACTTGAAATATCTTAAGGAAAATTTGTGCTGTCCGAGTTGTTTTGAACTTGAGAAGTTCTTTTATATATCCTTTCGCTTTACACCTAGCTTTTGTTTTTATATTTTCTGTAGAAGCAATTTTCTTAATTGTTATGGTCAGCTCTATATACAAAGCACTTTTTGGGTTCGAAAAATGACCAAACTTTTTCTGAAAAACAGTGTGTTTTCTACCATCTTGTTTCCGCAATAACTGTAAGACGCCTTTGTTAACATTTGATCTTCCAAATGTACATTCGCTAATAAGACTCACACATAAATACCGGTATCGCACAGTCATTCAGCAGAACAATGACACAGAATCAATGCAATTTTTTGTCAGATCACATATGACATGATTGAGTATATGAACGTAACACCACACATGTAACTGAGTTTCTTAGTAGTTAAGCGGTTAGCGTATGCGCCTTTGTCGTGGGAGACCTGGGTTCGATTTCCGGCGGGAGCTCATGTGCTTCGGATTTCCCGTAAATCAGTATGTCCCGTCTCATATAGCCTCGCTGCTAAAAGAGCCGTTAAACTCAAAATCAACTGAATCACACGTGTAACTGATCATAGGTGAATTGAAAAAATCCGAGTATTATCCTTGCATGTTGCTTGAGCCATCGGTTGAATTTCAAATACACTTCTTAATATCAAGATTCAACTTCTGCAGAATTTCCAGCAGTAAACCGCAAAGACAATGGCCTGTGGTAGATATGCATTTTACAATGACAACAATACTTCGTAAAACAACAGAGCACTGGCCTGAAACTACTATATCTTGAGTAGTGTCTAATAGAACAGAAAATATTGAAGCTTGAGAGACTTCTTTCGAAATATCTTCTCTGATAAGTGTGCTGATAGCATTCAAAACATAATTCATCGTGTTTAGTAAAAGATATGCGACCACTATCCTGCTTACTTCCTCGTATATGACTCTTCTCGGCGACCTTATCTAAATTACTTTTAAGCGGAAGATCAAATTTTCTTAAGAAAGGAATAATATCCAAAAAGTTTCCATGATCTATAGCTGTGTCTTTCAGTTTATAGGCTGCTACATTTCCTCTGTAAATTAGCTCTCTTTTACCAATGAGTTTCTGCACTTTGACAACTCGATACATTACCTGTCTGTTCTTCTCAACCTTATACTGGCGTTGTTTTACCTGCTCATGAGGAAGTAGTTTCTTAACATGAAGTAGTACCTTTTGTCGAGGATTAAATATCCGAAATGTTTTAATTAGTCCATGACAGGTTGAAATTTATATAAGTGGTACGTTTTGTCGTGGAATAAATATCAGAAATGCTTTAATTAATCCATGATAGGTTGTCATTTATGACAGGTCGTCAAAAGTGGTACGTTTTGTCGCGAAAATTCAAGTGGTACGTTTTGTCGCTGGTACGTTTAGTCGGGACACGCAAGCAATTTACAAATTTAAAACTATTATGTGACGATTTAACTGCAAGAATAAAAACTGCATTATTTCAATTTAATTGTTTCAAATTACCAGAACGAAGGCCATAATGATATTTAGATTTGAGCATTAATATTTGTAGAGAGTTAGTTAGTGGGCAAACTTATAAACAAAAATTACATATAAACAACTACAACTTCTAGTCGTGGTGGCTAAGTGGTATAGTGTTTAACCAGAGGCGGATCTAGCCCCGGGCAAGGGGGCCTAGACCCCCCTGTTTTTGAGTGATAAATATAATTGAAACTATTAGGCTATGGGCATATAATTTGAATTACTCACCAACTACCTCTATAAAAATTGTTGCGGAAGTACCGCAGGATTCTAAAACTTGGATATTTGGATAGGACATATACTAGTTCTTAAATGAAGCTTAGCCCGACTGCGGTGGGTCCAATAGTTTTGAAGCTATGGACGTTTAAATTTTATTTGTTCATGTTTTCGGCACCCTATAACTCCGAAAGGAAGCATTTGGCACCGAGATTGGTCTATACGTTTTGTCTTATCTTGGTATCAGGAATCACCTCCCAAATGTTGTCGGTGTTTTTTTGAAACACGCTGTATATAAATTACCGAAAGTATGAGCACACTACTGTTTTTTGAGAATTTTCCAAACAAAATACACAGTATTCCTACAAACCCTTGTTTGTTGGATTTGTTTTGCAAGATAAACACCATTGATTACATCAGGAAACGAAAAAAAATACTGTCTTGTTTCCATTGAGGAAGTTGATGTTCATCGAAATACCAGCCCTTATTCTTGATAACAACTTTACAAATTCGAAGTTATTTATTTTATCAAATTATCCAACTTTTGCGAAGCTATGTGTCTCCAACAACTTTGTAAATACTTCTAAATATCTTCAGTATTCGTTGAGATGTGTTCACGGAAAAGCATATGAAGCTCATCCCACAAGAGGTTGATGGGTGACAAATTCTGAGACTGTGTGGCTATTCTAATTTTGTGCCGATGTGATGCTCTTCATTGTTTTGCAGATATTTACTGCATAATTTGTATCTTGGAAGAATGTTTGGGATAGTTATCCTGTTGTAGTACAAAATTACGGTCCAAATCAACGTATCTAATGGAATTATGTGTCTCACGTTGTGATACACGTTTTTCTCCATTATTCTGTTGATTTGAACTAAATTGTAAATTTGTTTGCCTGTAGAACATTCCCACACAGTGACAATACTTTTTCCGTGTTTTACTGTAGAGATGAAGGAAAGGTGACGCAAGGGGACAATGCTTTTCGGAAGGGTGACGCACAAACATGTGACATTGGAAACCGAAAAGTTGAAATTTAGATTCATGGTTCAGAGTACCCTTTTCTATTTTTCATCTATCCAGGATTTATATTATGACACAATAGAATCTTTTTGGATTCTTTCCTGCTGGAAGTAGTGGTTTCTTTGCTGTAACCGCACCCCCAAGACCATAAATCTGCACGCCTTGGACTACTATCCTATCTGAAAGTGATTGAGAACGGCTCTTCTGTAGTTCTGTTGCTACTTCCTGACCGGTTGGAACATCTATTCTGTTTTTTGCATGAAGTTATAATGAACTTCTCCTTAACGACAAGTTGTTAATCCTAGCCGTGCAATATTTACACCACTTTGTGGCTGTCCTTCAAAAGTCCGATGCATTGCCCTGACTGATACCTGCAACCACTGAATGATTTTTGGTACAGAATAGCCCTCTTCTCTCGAAATAACCACTTGAGCACGTGATTAGGTCTTACTTTTTTAATTTCTATTTAACTAAAATACTGTCCGAATAGAATACATGCATCAATCGTGAAATATACCCACTTTCACCCTCTTCTTTTACAGTAAAAGTGTGTTTCTACTTCATAGATTCAATGAATTTTCATACATAAGTTTCACTGTACTGATGGAGAAACTCCCACAGTAAAGAATGTAAAGTTTCAGAAGTACATAAAACTGACCAGGAGTAATTAAGCTGTGCATGAAATTCAATGAAATGTCAACTACAGTGTGCAGCATTTAAGAACAACATATGAGTATTTATATGATATTTTAATTGAGATTAATTTTAAAGCTTCTCAATAGTCTCTTATCAAATTACATATTATAATTAGAACGTATTCATTACGTATTACGTGCAGTTTTACTATACGAATTCACAGTATAAGTAGTAGTAGTAGTTAGTAGTAGTAGTAGTAGTAGTAGTAGTAGTAGTAGTAGTAGTAGGAACGGGTTAGAGGCCCCGTAGGGGCTGGTTGTGTTCTGTTCTCGACATAAAATGGGCAAATTATTATCATCTTTTTGTTCGTACACATATTAAAATCATTCATATTTCATCATCCGTCCAGGGTTGTTTTAATAAAACTAGAATTAAAAATTATTAATGTAGATATATAGACAATCAAAATTACTGATTAAATATCGATCAGGATTGAGTATAGCCCGCTCCCCTCCCAGTGATTTTTAACGAATCATAGTGATTCTAACGATTCATACTAGTTCATAATGAATCGGAATCGCATGTTATAAAGATTTAAGATGTAAATCTTGTGCTAAGGAAGTTTTAGTATAAGTAGTAGTAGTAGTAGTAGTAGTAGCAGTAGCAGTAGTAGTAGTAGTAGTTAGTAGCAATAGTAGTAGTAGTAGTAATAGTAGTTAGTAGCAATAGAAGTAGTAGTAGTAGTAGGAACGGGTTAGAAGCCCCGCAGGGGTTGGTTGGGTTCTGTTCTCGATATAAGTAGTAGTAGTGACTCTTCCAGTTCCGGTGACAAAGAACTGGGGGGAGCGGGCTATACACAAGCCATCGATCATTATGCTTCTATAAAATTGCACATCATAGATAGACAAATGCTAACATAATTGCTACAGCTGGTACTGATTTTACATATTTACGGTAGTTTCATCTGATTATTAAAATTTTAAATAAGATCATAAATACAAACAAATACAAATACAATTGGTTTTAGCTTTCGACATTTGCAGTGTTTCTTCCAAACATGTTCTTGAGGAACACTGCCGCCCCCCTCCCGGAGCTCTGAGAGTGCCCCTGGAAGAAACCAAAATAATACGTCTATAATATAATAATAAATAGAGTAGTACCAGTAGTGCACCCCCCAATACTAAGTGTGCCCCCCGGAACATTTTTTTTTTCTGAAAGAACGACTGGACGTTTGATCCGAGGTTTTAATCGTTTACGAATGCATATTTCTAAAATATATTAGCAATCAAAATCACGAAATGTATTCTGGACCATATTTCATTAACAGTCCATTTTTCGTTTCAATAGTTTGTTTATTAATTTCGATTCGAAAAAATTTATAATTTAATTTAGATATTAAATTTTCAGATCACCTGATGCAGACTGGTATCCCTCTCAACATCTTCCAAAATGTTATGTAATGCGACGGTTCAGCTATATCATAGCGGCGCATTACAATCTATAGATTACATCTAAAATAACATGCTTGAGGTGAATTCTCATGTGTAGTTTTCGAGAAAATCGATAAATGATAATTTTATTGTATTAAAAGTTACGTCGTTCGTTACCATTAGTAATAATATTAATTAACGGCTCTTATGTCGCTGGAACAAATTGTTTATTTGTATAACACAAAACATGAAATATTGTTTGTGTAAAATATACACTGTTATGCAGAGATTGTATTTGTATCTGTTCTTCTAATGGTGAAACACATAGTCTTAACAGTGACACGATATTCCTAACAATGTCTCATATACTAATAGTAACTTTTCTATTTAAAAATATACAAATATGCCGGGTGGCCCAAAAGTAGGTATACACCTCTGCATTGATCAAATAAAACATTCTAGTTCATGGGTGTATTTCCTTCGGTTCTTCCGAGCAGTTTAAGATGAACCCACTTTACTGAGCGAAGTAGCTCATGTGGTAGAATGTTGGCTTCGCATTCAAGAGATCGTAGGTGCGATTCCAGCTACCGACCATCCTGACTGGGGTTTTCCAGGGTTTCCCTCAGTCCTACTAGGCAAATTCCGGGATGGTACCTACTAAACAGTCCCTGGCTGATACCTTCCCAAATCCTTTCCATTGTTGTTGTTCTTGTTGTTAGATATTCAGTATAAAATGTCCTCTGAGCTGTATCTGGTGATTGTTAAATAAATAAATAAATAAATAATAAAGAAACTAAGTCTACCTGATGGATAACAATAAGAAGTGATATAAAATGCAATGAGCTGACCAGTACGGTACTGTATCCCTACTTTTGTGCCACCTTGTATATTAATAATATATATGACGAAACTATTTACGTGGAATATTCCTGATTTACACAACTTTCACCGCTAAGTACTACAGAACAGTATGTCACTAGTTTGTGCATAGGAGAGATAGTTTAGGAGCTGTGGTTATATGCATTAAGCTAAGCGCAATCACATTCCACATAGATAAATACGTCTATCTCTCTGTGTGTGTATCTACACACACACTCTCCTCTCAATGAAGTCTCTGCAAACAGCAATAATTTCCTCCTTTAGTAATATTTGCTCATCTGCGACTACGTCTCTATTTCATCCGCACCAATGCTCTTTCTCTGCTGCTGCTATGATATTTGCTTCCATCTACAGGATTTTGCTTTCAGTCTCTTTGAAAGTCTACATTAATACACTGTTTATTCTGTTCTGTGTAGTACAATATTATCAAATTCAAACGAACACCAAAAAGAATTGAATGTTCGATAACATCTAAAGCTTACGGCTCTAATTTTACGTTTCAAATATTGGTATTAAGTCCTAGAATCTCTCTCTTCTCTTTACATGATGGAGTATCCAGAAAAAAAACGGATTTTTCCACCTTGTTTTATTATTTTCCTACATATGCATTGTTTAGGTATATTTAGTTATGCATGTCTACAGGTACATTACTCTAGTTATCTTTAAAGTACTTTAATGCGCTTGTCCTAACGTTTTACCACTGTTGAAAACAGTTTCGATACTCTTCTGGAGTAATACTGCTCAATGTTTTTTCCCGTGATGTCTTTGACTTCATTGACGTTACTAATTCGCTTCACTTTCAGATTCTGCTTCAGCCGCAGGGACTAAAAAATAAGTACAGGGCACTAGATCACTAGATTGGGTGAGTAAGGGCGAATAGGGCACACACACCATGTTGTTCTTTGCCAAAAACTGTTTCACTGAGATGGCCGTGTAGGTTGGGGCGTTGTCGTGGTGCAATAACCTCAATAACCACATTCCACAGTTCTGGACGTGTGAGTTACAAACTTTCACGCAATCTTCTTAAGATATCCAAGTAAAATTGGTAGATTACTGTTTCTCCTTGGGGAACAAGTTTCTTGTAGTGAATTCCATTCACATCAAAAAGGCAAATCAACACTGTTTTCACCTTGGATCGGACTTGATGTGCTTTCTTGGAATGTTAGTGAATTTGGAATTTTCCACTAGCTGGATGCTTGTTTTGATTCAGGTTCGTTCCCATGACACCAGGATTCATCCCCAAACACAATTTCTTTGAGAAAATTTGGGTCATTGAACAGTTTAGTTTTCAACTCGCGATAAACATTTACTTGAATGTCTCTCTGCTCCTGACAGCAAGCGAGGTACAAATTATTTCGCAGCAATGTGTCTTATCTTTAAATCGTCAGTTAAAATGCTATGGCAGGTACTTAAGAACAATCACACTTCTTCACAAATTTACTCGATGGTCTTTGTACGATTTTCATTGATGTCATCTCGAACTTTTCCTGTTTTCTTCGTTCCTTCCTGCCGAAAGACGGTCAGACCGTAGCAAGTCTTCTGGTGATATGTTGCCATCTTTGAAGCGGGAAAATCATTCGTCATAGACTTGTATCTTTCCCAAAGCAACATCATTAAAAGCATAACGTAGCATAACAACGGTCTCAGTTGCAGTTTTTCCCAACAAAGAACAACATTTATCATAGTTGCTTTGCTCCTAGTCGTCCGTCATCTCAACAATCAATCAAAAAATCGCCAGACTCTTGGCCCAGGACCGTAAACAATACAACACTATGAACACACCACTCAGCACAGAATAATGCCAACTTTCAGATTGATACAAGGTATATGATACTAATTACATCTAGTGGCACAAGCTATAACTACATCGGTAATACTCTTAGCATTATGTTACCGTTTTTTTCGGGAGGTATCCTCTCTATTATTGGAAAATATATTGTGTCAAATAATCTAACGTAGCAATTGTCATTGGATTTTTATTTTTCTCACAGTAATCAACCGAAACATAATTTCCATTATCGTAATTTTTTGTTGGTTTTACCCCTTTGGTCAAAGAAAAAATTCTAAACTTTCCGTTTTTATTTTGTCTCTATAATAAATAAGGATAGCATAGGTACTATATAGTACGTAATCTACCATACTCATCCCAAGTAAGCAGCACCTGTTTAAAATTCTCTGAAGCCATAAGTTATCATTATTAAGTATACTGCCTTTTGGCAGGCCATGAGCCTACTGAGTTTTTTTGTTTGTTTTTTTTTTGGTTTTCAGTATTAGGTTTGCGCCTGGAAATGTTTCTTCCACGTTTCTCGATCTTCAGCTTCCTCTTTCAAACTCCCAAAATTTGCTTGTATTTTCCAAACCATCGATCAGTTGTGTTTTCTTCTTCCCATTCTCGCTTTCCTTTCATCTTTCCTTCTATGGCAGTATGAAGAAGACAATTTATTCGCAAGATTTGTCCAATACAATTGGCCTTCCTACAAAGGATGATGGCTAGAAGCGTTCTCTTCTTCCTACCCGTTTGAAAACATCTTCATTTGTTACCCTCTCCCTTCTTCATCTCCTTCCAACACCACATTTCGAAGCTCTCTAAATATTTCTTCTCTAACTTCTTTAATGACCAAGTCTCAGAACCATGCAATGCTCTATATATAGCACTTGACCAACTTCCTCCTTAGTCCAATATTAAGCTGCTAGTTAAGAGTGATCTTTTCTTGTTGAATGTCTCCCTAGCAATTCTCGGTCTGATCGCTTTGGTACGGTGAGAGTCTCTCTTCAAAATACTTCCCAGATTCTTGAAATTATCGACCTCAAGTTTTCTTTGTTTTACTCTGATCCGTAAGGGAGCATTTCTACGGGATATTTTCATTATTTTCGATTATTCGATGTTGATTTCCATTTCATACATTTCTCCAGTGTAACCTATTTTGGGGTTCATCATTTTCTGTAGTCCTTCTTACGTCCTAACTATAATAACCTTGTTCATCTCATACGTAATCTTGTTAATGATCTGCCCTTCAATCATGAAATATCCAATTCCCATTAATGCTTCCTTCCTTACTGTAAATGTTCAATAATTGGGGCGACATACTGCATCCTTGTCTGACTCCTCTTCCAATCTCTACCCTATTGGTTTCTCCTTGATTCAAGTGTAACTTCACTCGTTGTCTTATGTATAGGTTGACAATTAGTTGTTGTTCTCTCCTGTTGTTGACCCGATTTCTTTAAGTATTTTCAGAAATTGGGTCAAATTGACCTGTCGAAAGCTTTTTGCCGGTCGATGAAGCACTAATATAACTTTCTCTTTACGTCAAGAACTCGTTCTGATATAATTCTGATCAATCCAATGGCAGCTATGGTGCCTTTTCCTTTTCGAAATCCAAACTGATCTTCCTCCAACATCTCTTCTATTTTACTTTCCAGCCGTCTGTTCACTATGTGAGCAATATTTTTTTTCCGTATGGGAAATACGACTAATAGTTCTGTGAGTAAGTAGTCGCTGCACTTCTTTGCTTCTTTTTTTGGGTAATACAACCATTGTAACATCAAGAAAATCCTTTGGCCATTCTCCACTCAGGTAGATCTTGTTAATAAATGAAGTCACTACTTATATTGCTTTGCCTTCTACTTCCTCTAGTACTTCATCGCCTCCAGTGACTTTTCTGCTTCGTGTGTCTTTGATGCCATGTATTATTTCACTTTTCAATATACTGAGTCCTTTTTCTTCATCTTTCGCTTCTCCCTCTGCTTCGATCGCAATATCTTCGGGGCGGTTCTTCTGATAATACAAATCGTTTTTTTATGTATTTCTCCTGGATTCTAAGGATTCTTTGATGATCAGTGACTACATGGCTTTGTTGATCTTTGTTTCCAAGCATGTGTACTTTTGTTAGCTTAAATGTGCGTATATTTTTGTATATTTCCATTTTATTTATATTTGGAAGTTGATCGTAATTCATTCATTTCTACTATCTATCTATCTACAGAGTTTGTCCGGAAAGTAATAGGACTGAGTCAATTTTAAAAAAAATATTGAGCCAATCGTTACAATTCTTTAAAAACTTTCAAAATAGGCTCCTTCTGCGTCGATGCAGCGCTGCCAGCGCGATTTCCAAGCATTGAAGGCGTCACGGAAGTCATAGCCTTGAGAGCCGCGGTGCAAGCTGCTTGGATCCCCTCTGTCGTTTCAAAATGCTTGCCTTTCATCGGGCGTTTCAGACGAGGAAACAAAAAGAAGTCTGGGGGCCACATCTGGGCTGTCGGGCGGCTACGGAAGCGTTGGGATGCCGACCTTAGTCAGGTAGCTGTTCACAAGAAAGGCGGTGTGAGCCGGGGCGTTGTCGTGGTGCAGCTTCCAGTCGGCTCCGATGTCTGGTCGGACCCGATTGACCCTTCGTTTGAGTCTCTTGAGCACTTCCACGTAAAACTTGGAATTGACGGTTTGTCCAGGAAAAACAAATTCATGGTGGACGATGCCTTTGATGTCAAAAAAGACAATAAGCATCGTTTTCACTTTGGATTTGCTCATTCTTCCCTTTTTGGGGCGAGGAGACGCCGGCGTGTGCCACTCGGAAGATTGCCTCTTTGTCTCGGGATCATACTCAAAGATCCATGATTCGTCACCTGTGATTACGTTATTCAAAAGTTGGCGGTCACTTTCACACATGTTAAAATTTTCTTGGCACAATTCCACTCGCCGCAATTTCTGGTGGTCAGTGAGCACTTTTGGGACAATCTTCGCGCACACCTTGCGCATTTTCAAATGCTCCGTCACAATTTCATGAACCACAGTGTTTGGTAAATTTAACATCTGGGCAATTAAACGAATACTTAGTCGACGGTCTGAGTTCAAAACTTTGCGCACACGAGTCACATTGTCGGTGTTTGTCGAAGTTCTTCCAGCACGGTCTTCATCGGCGACCTCTTCCCGGCCCTCCGAAAAGGCCTTGTGCCACCGAAACCACCACTTCTTGCTAAAGCATCATCTGGGTAAGCCTGCTTGATCATATCAAACGTCTCTGTCGCAGATTTACCGAGTTTAACACAGAATTTAATCGCGTACCTCTGCTCTAACGAACGCTGCATTTTCGGCTTGCACCACTCACAGAAACACGTCGCACGAAAAAGCCTGTCCTGACTCTCCGTGTGCTCGGAGACAACTGACCAGCCGCTCGTTCGTTAGCTAGGAATGCCCTCTACCGGATCCAGTCGGTGCGCGCACGCTCCGAAGTACAGTCATGGCGGAATAAAATTAGTCCTATTACTTCCCGGACAAACCCTGTATCTATCTATCTATCTATCTATCTATCTATCTATCTATCTATCTATCGTGTATATCAATCGTGTATATATCGTGTATATACACCTCGTATATATGAAAATTACAATTCATATAAATATACATATATCATATTTATTTTTATAACAATATTATTATCATATTTATTTTAAATTTTATCATTGACTTCATTTATCATACATACATTTCAACGACGATAAGGTATATTACAAATTTGATTTACAAGTTATTTAATTTTTAGTCCTTTTCGGGTCCATTAAAAGCTTGTTACAAGTTAATAATTATTTACTTGGGCATAATGAAGAATGAAAAATATGTATATATGATATTCGTATGTTTGCTCTTTGTACGAGAAAGGATGAAATACAGAATATAGTCAAACAAAATATAGATTAAGATTGAAATATCGATAATTATCGGAACATAACAGAATAATTAACTTCTTATTAAGATCATAAATGTACGAATTGTTCCATTCGTTAATTCATTGAATTATCTTTATAGAATTCAAACAAGGTACGAATAACAAACAAAATCATAATGATATTTTAAAGCGAAATAAAGCAAAAATCAATTGAATACCGTTTCCTTAGACGCAGTAGCTTTAGCTTAAGTTACATGACCAACAAATTAATCCAAGTTGCTTTGAAAGTCTCAAATCGGAATACAGTCTTGCATGCTACTTATTTCTACAGTTCTTTGTTCCTTATTTTGAGAAATTTTGCCATCTATGAGATTTCTGCGAAATCCACTTCGAGGGAAATTAGATCTAATGCTTACATGCTTCTTAGGTGTACGTAATCGTACTACACTAGGATTAGGTTCAGTTACACGATTACTATTACTGTTACTACTAAGATTAGATTCGGTTCTCTTACCGATAAAATTAGGTTCAGTTCTCATTTGTTTTACTGGTGGCGAGATCTCCTGTCTCCTAACATGTCTGTACCTATTCTTTCCACAATATTCACGGTACTTTGTCCTACCACGGTTTTTGTTTCCTCTGTAATTAAGTTCGGTTACATTGCCGATACACATAAAGTTAACATCACCTTATCGAATTTGGTTTCGATTAAAGTTAGTTTGATTCAGGTTAGTACTGTATTGCACCATCGATGGATTTTCAAAATTTTGCAATGTCACGCTTAGATGATTGAAATCAACGCACTGCATCACGTTCTGTAAAAACACCAGCGGATTGTTCACTACTATCATTTTGGTCCTTTCGTAGAATGAACATTTCAATAGCTCCAACTTTATCTGACAATCACTACAAACATTGGTGGGAACACACGTACTCTCTCTGAATTTCACGATTACTGGAATCAATTTTCTTCTTGCTACATGAACCAATGTCGTGTACGTGTCACTGAATGGTTCTATTACCATTACTTCATCTCCGGGATTAATATCATGTTGAATATATCGTGAATACAAGCAGTCAATAGCATTCACTAGACGAAGATGACTATAACTCATCTCTGAATTTCACGATTACTGGAATCAATTTTCTTCTTGCTACATGAACCAATGTCGTGTACGTGTCACTGAATGGTTCTATTACCATTACTTCATCTCCGGGATTAATATCATGTTGAATATATCGTGAATACAAGCAGTCAATAGCATTCACTAGACGAAGATGACTATAACTTGTTGCACATTGATGCACACCAAAATCTTCATTACACGCAGCATCAGTAAGGCAATCAAAAACATTCGAATGAAAAGTAGTCAGGGTAATCTTATTCAACCAATACCGCAGTATGTTTTTGCGAACACTCAGCAAATTTCATCAATGCAAATTCAAGATCTGCATTTTCTGTACTTTCTATAGAAGATTCAGGTTCATTTGTTTGGGTAGTGTGATCATTAAGTATAGTTTCTACTACTTCGATGGAATTTTTCATTTCAGTGGATCTATGCATAATTCGTTCCATTTTAAGATCACTTTGTTCAACTCGAAGAGTTGTCTGTTCGATTTTACTATTGAGTTGCGTCATCTGTTCAACAAAATCTTACTTTAATTGTCCCATCTGTTGATCAATTTTACTGTCAAGTTGGTTCATTTGTTGATCCAGTTGGTTCATTCGTTGATCCATTCGGTCACCAAAATCTTGCTTTAATTGTTCTATCTGTTGGTTCATTTGTTCCGTCTGTTGATCCATTCGGTTACCAAAATCTTGCTTTAGTTGTTCCTCAAGTTGGTTGATTCGTTCCATTTGTTGCTTCGACTGTTCCATTTGTAGCTTAATGATATTGGCTAGGTCAGAAAAGTCCATTTCCCTATTAGCATTTGATTCTGTTGCACTTCCAACGTCAGTACGACTCATTTTGATAGTTCTGAAAATTTTTGTGTCACTCCTTAATAATGTATACTCCATATTGATATTTCTTTTATCAAAACTAGGTAGCCTTAAAGTCAATCTGTACACTTAAATTTTATTGCTTAGGAGATTATCTACTGAACTTCGACGAATCCCCTAAAAGGTCCCTAGTTCGATCCTGGCCGGAACAACCAAATTTTATATAACAATGATGATCCTGCGGCGAGGACCACCAAATTTATACAACAGCATAACTTGTTATATACAGGTCCTCAGACATATTTTTGACTATATTATATCACTAAATTCACTCAAAACAGTTTATGTTGCGTTTAAATTTCTTATTTTTATAGTGGCACACAATTATTGAAATAAAATACACCTTTTAATTATACATACATAGTTTATATGATGCTTCGTGAATTATTATATTGTTTATTTATATAACGTTGCTATGACAACTTACAGACAAAAACTCGTCAAATTAACATATTAGAATCAATTTTTGATTCTATCTTTTTTTCGTACTTTCTTCTTCTTCTTCAAACTAGTTAGTACATATTTTAAAATTACACATTGCCCAGAAGTATAATAAAAGATATTTAGAATTACAATGAAAATACAAAGATATCGTTACAGATTGCTTATTGGTATGAAGTAAAAATTGATATTCTGATTTGTAAAAAGATTCTAAAAAAAATTTACAAATGTAAAAACTATACGAACTGCACATGAGTCAGTCCATTCTTAAGTGATCAAGCATGTGCCGTTCGACCATCTCCAAAAAATCTATTTTTTTCATGAATGTTTATACTATATTAGGGTACTTCAAAACGACAATTAATTATTTTTTTGAAACATCTTGTAGCGACGCAGCTTCTGTCGCCATTTTGCGTTTTCTCGATTCCAGGCGTTTATGTTGTTTTGAATATTTCAGCATGTGTTTGCCCTAGCAAATTGAAAATTGCTGGGCGTGTCCAACTTATACAGAGCTAAAACTTTATGCTCTTAACATTTTTGCCTAAAACCACTTGAAAGGGGTGAAATCAGGGCCTACAGTAGCAACATTTTTGGACATTGAAGACATATCTGGGAAGAGGAAGCAACTCACGAAGAGGTCTGAATTTTTGTGTACATGTACTCCGGGGTCATACGTTTATACTAAAAAATTTCCAAATCAGTAGCTGCTCCCAAAGGTCTGAAAAAATATCGTAAAGTTGGGGAATTATGCCAATTCGGCATATTTCACTGTCCAATATCTCCGATGGGTCTGGATAAAAAAAATCTGAAATTTTGGGAATAGTTAGTCCTTTAGCATACCATAACACACAACAAAGCGCGTTTTGTGTTTTCGAGCAGAAGGGGATCAAAGTATTAAGGAATGACGTCGTACTCTTGAAAGTGTTTTGTTCACAAATTCAACTAGAAATTCGTTGTTGTGAAATAAAATAAAGTAGGATGAATAATGGGTAGTCCATTTAAGGCTCTCAAGCTCGTTTCTTTACTTCAATTGTGACTCGCTGTTTTATCACCCACAGCAGCACTGGGGAAGAATTTTAAAAAATAATTAATTGTGGTTTTGAAGTGCCCTGATATAGTATAAATATTCATGAAAAAAATAGAATTCACCACTGTTTACAAAAATAATTAATTGTGGTTTTGAAGTACCTGATATAGTATAAATATTCATGAAAAAATTAAATTTTTTTGAAACGGCCATGCGGCAATTTTCTCGATCACTTGGCATGGATTGGCCCACATACAAAACTTTCATACAAGCGCCATTTTCAAATACCAATAAACTACATTTATATCTTCAAACAGATCAACCGCATTGCACTACACATAAAAGTTTTACACCATCCCCAACAAGAAATGTAAATTTAGCTACAACATTTAGTATCATATTCTAACTCGTTGAAATCTGTAGACATTCAATTGTATGCACACGCAGCGAGAACAGTAATAAACTATTGAATGAAACTTTTGCAGCTGTTTTATAACTCGGAGCAAATATTAAACGTTGAATTTTAATGTTTGTTCATTTTCTTCTGCAAGTGCTAATTTGGAACTGTATAATAACAGGTTTTAATAGTGTTTTAAAAAGTGTTTGTTTTAATAAGGAATTTTGATAGATGAAAAATACATATATAATAACGATGAACTCTTGGGGGAAAAAATAACTCTACTATGTACACTAAGCTTACAAATATTTGCGTTGTGAGCTCTCCTTTAGTTTCTAGAGCGAAGAAGCTGCCTTATCATTGCTGGCACACCCAATTATGTCCGAATTGTCCGCGTTCATCCATCACGCCCGGAGACAGCTCATGGAGGCAGACGACATCCACCTAAAAGGTCATTTAAGTTCTGCCTCAAACGTCGTTTGTCTTCTTATACAAAATTACCAATACACATTCGCACGTTTGGTTCTTAAAAAAAAATAAACTTATATAGAAAGAAAGATTGTACCGTAATGAGGTCTTTAGATAAAGGAGGTTTGTAAACGTTCATATAAGGGAAGATTTTCATTGAAATTAATGAAAAAACAAGGGCCAACGCTCTAAACTTTCACGCGCCTATTACTTAAATTAAATCATATCATGCTGTCAGTGGCGTATTTAGGAGGCTATTGGACTCAAGCTCCCCCCCCCCTTCCGGCTCCGAAATAAATTGGTTACTTTTTCGCATTCCACGTGCAACAATAATCCTTCTTACCATATCTAAGAATGTCATTGACTTTCTACTTTCTTATGCTCTTTGTTCAGAAATACAACTGTGTTTGTCAAATTTCAATCCATGTAAGAACTGTGTTCGTTTTTTTTCTTTCGTCCATTCTACTCTTCTGTTTCTTTTTCTTAGTTGTTACTATATTTCGTTTCTCCTATCATACTTTCGACCGTTGTTAGTTGTGATTCAAGTCGACTGTCATAAGTAACACCAACAGTAAGAAGAGCTGATAAGCAAAACTGGTGTTCTACACTAACTTGCACGGATATTAACATAACAGAACTTTAGTTATTGTAGCAAAGGAATATTACATCGTTTAGCTATAAAGAAAGGTAAATCTTTGAATTAAAGAAAATCAAGAGAGGGGGGGGGGTGGATAAGTAGCATGGGAAATTACAAAGGTAACCAAGAAAGTTCTATCACTTTTTATAGAGGTCTGTATTCCATTGGCCCTTACGCCGTGAATTGAAAGCAAATAGAGATAAGACAAACGTCAGTTGTTGGTGTGGATATATCCAACATACTACCTGATTATAGCAGTTCAATTATACCGTGAACTTACGTTAGGACAGAGTGAACATAGGACCTCCACACAGCGTCGTAAGAGCGTGTATGCTGTATGAATTCAAACTGGGGTCAAACACCGCTGCAGCGGAGCGGAAGATATACCAGGCCTTTGGTGAGAGTGTTGTACTGCGCGGACAGTGCAGCGGTGGTTTCACAAGTTTAAGGACGGTAACGAAACAATCGTAGACCCAGCACGTGCCGGAAGACCAACACATGTATGAAATGAAGATCTTCAGGCAGCAATTGAGGCGAACAGTAGCCAGATATGTGAGGAGCTGGGACTATAATTCAGTGTGAGTAGAGAAACCATTCGGCCGGACCTCCATCAACTTGGGAAGCACTACAAGTTGGGTCGATGAGTCAAACATGACTTAACTCTTGGCCAGAAGGTAACCCGAGCAGACACCTTTATTTTTTTCTGTCTCGTCTGAGGAAGGGCCCATTTGTGGACAGGGCGTTGACATGTGATGAGAAGTGGCTTCTGTACGAAGCTCCACGGCGCCGTCATCATTGGTTAGCATCCCATGAACCGGTTCCAAAACAACCGAAACCGGCACTGCGCCAGAAGAAAATCCTCCTGTGTGTTTGGTGGACTGCTCGTGGCATCGTCCATCGGGAACTGCTACCAGCTGGTCAGAGCATCAATGCAACTGTGTACTGTCAGCAGTTGAACCATGTTCAAGAAAAACTCAAACTCTGGAGCCAGCAGCTCTGAATCGCAAAGGGGTCCTCCTGTTACACGACAACGCTAAGCCCCAAGTGAGTAGGATGACCTGGGACACCATTCTACGCCTTGGATGCGAAACAATATTGCATCCGCCATACTCCATGGACATTTCAACGTCCGATTAGCACCTGTTCCATTCCTTGAAAAATCACCTTAGAGGACGCCAGTTCAAATCCCTAGTAGAGGTGGTAAATACACTTAATACCTTCATTTCCTCACGGCTCACCAAGTTCTACCGCAATTGAACCCATGGCCTTCCAGAACGTTAGAAGGTCGTCGATGCTGGAGGGGACTATTTCTTATTTCCCAGGTACGTCTTAGGTAACATGTCGATGTTCGAAGGTTTTAGGTTAAAAAGGGACATAACTTTCTTGGTTACTTTTATAGGTAGACCAAGATTATGCTTCATTTTTCTTTTAAGAATAGAATAAAAGGTTAGATTCACTGCTAAATTTGTGTGTGTATGATATCACATAAGATTCACCAGTCTGCAATTTTTGCCATTAATACTGCAATTAGTATATTTCCATTTCAACTTGTCTCAACATTTTCTTTCAGGTAAAAACGTACACAGATAAAACTGAATATTTCCATTTTTTCCTAAAATGAAATCAGTGAAGTTGAAATGAAATTACAAATATTCAACGCGTGTTTGCAGGAGCGTCATTTCAGATTTGCTGGGTAGGGGGGTGGGAATAAGATCCTCCATCAACATACTCTTTCGACGTTTTTTCCTGGTGTATTAGTAGGCAATCGATTAAAATCTATTTAATTCTCAATCTGAGGTAGGCAATTGATACCCTGCTTCTTTGTGTAATGCATACCCCCGAAACAAAATTCTAAATACACAACTCATGCTGTAGAAAAAAAAACTTCTTAGAATATTGTCCAACATCCCTCCCCCCAAGAGCAAACTAACCTTATGGAAGCACATATACATGAAATATGAACAAAATTATAATACGTTGGTTTTCGAAATACATTGTCCGAAAAAATGCACCTCCAAGAGTAAACTTCTTCTCATAGAATTTTCTTGAGAAATGTCTCATTCCAGGGCCGTGCCGTGGAAAATCAGTGCCTGAGGCGAGAGTATACGACAGCGCTCCCATACATATATTCCAAGCAATTTTTCCTATCTTTTTCCCCTTTTTCTCCCGAATTTTTCGCCCCCTTACTTCGGCGCCCAGGGCCGTCGGCCCGCTTCTCCCCCCCCCACGGCACGGCCCTGTCCCATGCTATACTGTAGGGTTGTTAACGAAGTGCGTATATTTAATTATGAAATATTAACAAAATTGACCAAAAAAAAAACTTCTTAGAAAATTGTCCAACATCCCTCCCCCCAAGAGCAAACTAACCCTTGTGGATTGCTTACCAGAAATAACTTTCATATTCTGGAGTTGTTAATGAAATATGAACAAATACCCTGAAATGTTTCTGAGAATTTGTTTAAAAAATAAACTCACGCTCTGGACAACCATTATGGATTTTTGTATGAGAACTGATTTACACTATATTATAGTATTTTAATGAAATATTTATTAATGGAATATGAACAAAACCTTCTTAATTGTATTTAAGGAAGTTGTCCAAAGATCTATAGCCTCAAAAGCAAACGATCACTTTTGGGTTTGTTGATGAAACTGACGTACCATATTGAAAGGTTGATAAAGCAATATTTACAAGGAAACCAAAACAGTTCTTACCATTTTAGAGCAGTGATAAACAAAGAAAATACACTGGACGGTATGTACTTTTAGATTTCGAAGTAATCTTAATTTGCATTCAACACTTTTTAGCCACTTTTCCTATACGGACGTTATGACGTTATTGTCGAGGAACTGAAATAGGTAGTAATATGATGGCGTAAAGGACAGTGAATATGATGCATGGCATAGTGTCTCCCAGCCAAGTTGCTGAAGGGTCTCCCGGGTCCTCTTTGCCACATGTGGCTTGGCATTGTCGTGCAGAACCAGCACACCCTTGCGATTCAACAATGCCGGCTACTTCTGCCGCAATGCATGGTGCAGCCTTTGCACCTGCTAAGAGTAGAGGTCAACAATGATGGTCGGACCAGGTGACGGAGTTCATAATGCACTACATGCCGACAATTCCACCATACAGCATAACTTTTCATGGGTGCAGACGTGGTCTTTAGGTGTGAGAAACAGGGTTTGCGTGACGACACTAATGTTTGGTATGTTTGTGAGTATCATAGAGGACCCACTTTTGTCACCAGTGAGCAAGTGATCAAGAATGGGTGTGTTGAGATGCCGAGGCTGTCACTCGTTTTCCTTGTTGGCTGCCGACAATATCCAGAGTACCCTCTTGCTTAAGTTATATGACCTCCTTATCCAACGCAGGTGTAACTAAGTCACACATAACAAGTCTCTCAAGCTGATTAGATTTTGGCAGATATCTGACCAAGTGTGTAGAAGAGGATGGGGATTCATGAGAAATATTTCAAGACAATGTAGATTGTTGGTTTTACCAGATGAAAGAGGATATAGGAGAAGTTACTAGGCTAGGTCTCCGGCTCGGGTACTTCACTTTTTTTCTCCCGAGCAAGAGTAGAGTTCCCTCGTGGTTGTGTGAACAACGTACGCACCTTTCGCGCAGGAGACTTGGGTTTGATTTCCGGAGGGTGCTCATGTAGTTAAGCTGTAGGTGCACGTCTCATATAGCTTCGTTGTTGAAAGGGATGCTAACTCAAATCGAACAAGAGAATTTACGCAAAACTTTACGGAAGTTATTTGTACAATCTTGTAATGGATCGCGTACCTCCAGTGGTACGCGTAACATAGGTTGAGATGCTATGACCTGTACAATATCAACACTGTAAAACAGTAAACGAATACAGTTTTGAAAACCCTGTATTCACGTGACTGTAAGTAGGAAATTTAATATTTTAGTGTAAAATCATATCCTATAAAATAACAAAGAATCCTATGCTAACCCTCTGTGACGTGGGAGTTTAAATCTCCGCTTAACAATACGGATAGTACGAAGTATATTTAAAATTTAATATCCTTAACTCACATTCCTGAAACATCTTATTTAAGATTAATAAGCTTTGACCCGAAAGTGTTAAATAATTTAGAAGTTTGTCATTTTAAACATTGCACTACAATAGTCACTACGATGCAGTGGTGTCAGAAACATGTAAGAAAGGGACATCACTACCACGTAGATAGGGCGGAAGTATAGGAAGAAGGCTAGATCATTACCATGTAGGAAGGTTGGAAGCATGTGAAGAAGGGGGGATCACTACCATGTAGGTAGGTTGGAAGCATGTGAAGAAGAGGAAGTCACTACCACGTAACTAGGTCGGCTTCCAATCTGCCTGCATAGAAGTGAGCTCTTCTTCAAGAAGAGCTCACTATTAAATAGGGAGATTGGAAGTATGCGAATAAGGAGAGGCTACTACCATGTAGATAGGTCGACACTGAGAGGTTAAATAAATGAAGTGGCGTGGGGTATGTAGGAAATTTCATTTCGGGCTTACTTCTATTGTATCTTGAAAACTGCTTTAACAATGTTCTCGAAATTTATTCAAAGCCTGTTTCTGAATACGAGAAAGCTATTTATCTGTCTCCTAATTTCGGGAAAACTTATGTACGTATTTCTGGAGAAGTAAATAGGGAAAATCTTAATTATAACTTCAAAGGACTAACAAGGGACTTTCTACTGGTGTCACACGAAATTAGGACTACATGCTACCTATAGTTTGTAATTGATTCCTTGACCATATATTATTACTGTACCATTTCTCTGACGTCTTGGTTTTAGATTTTCCTCAA
The DNA here is from genome assembly GCF_964235325.1 of Thermobia domestica. NCBI lineage: Eukaryota > Metazoa > Arthropoda > Insecta > Zygentoma > Lepismatidae > Thermobia > Thermobia domestica. The sequence goes on from NC_137464.1 coordinate 214,386,240, forward strand.
TTATATTATCATTTTTCTTGCGGTTACTCGCCCCCTCCACCGTTGTTACGTACTACGCCTCTGCCCTCACTTGTCAGAGTATTGTTGAATGTAATGTTACGTTGTAGTATATGTTTAACTTCACTTCTATGCATATATTCATCGAACTCTTTCCATATTTCGTCCATTATCCACAACGTATTTGCGTTGCCAGTGCCCCTACTCCCCCCTAAATACGGAACGGTTGCGATCGAGGGTTTTTTCCCGCCTAGCCTCGTTCCGCATTTCGTGTGACACCAAAACCAGGTCCCTTGTAAGACAATTTTCATGAGAGTTCATGAAAATTGTTCCTGAGCACGAAAAATTATCAATTTTAGAGCGTCTCCAAAAATAAATAAAAGTCATGAACATTTCAATTATGTACTGAGAATGGCTCTAACGATTTTCATAGCATTTGGTTAAAATTCAAATTTTCATATTGGAGAACGAAAGTATAGATCCGAATCTTGCAGCTAGGGGGTGGTCAGGGATACTGAGCCGCCCTGTGACCACCTTTAGCCCTCCTGAAACTTTCAGTTGTTGTTGGTATTTATGTATGTATCATGAATATAAGCAGGGGCGGACTGTCAACCATAAGGCCCACTCTGCTAAACTGAAATGAGGGTCCACTGTATAAAAATGTAAAAAATGTACTTGGCATTCTTCATATGTGTTACATATAAAAGTCCATCTTTGAACCCATAAATGTATCCCATATATTCATACAAAAGCAAAACATTAATTATAAAAAATCTGAAGTAGGAACATTTTAATAGTAACTCATACAGTATGTAATTGGCATTATCATTTTTTATTGTAAACACACACAATACCGGGATTGGTGCTTTCAGCTATTTATATAGTGCTATTGTTATTTTTATATAATGAGTTTAAACCATTTATTTGTACAAATGAATGTCATGTTTTAGAAAACCCAAAATATATACATCTGCAATAAGTAAAAACTAATCTCAAGTCAACTTTGAAACAATAAAATAATTAAAGCACTGACAGAAATAATGTAAGTTTCTTTCCTCATAAATCAGTTCTAATATCAAATTGGTTGAAATTTTCTACTGAATTGCATACTGTAACCTAATATAATATAATATTAATATGAATGACAGAAATGTATCCTAATATTAATATCTTCATTATACCCAGTTACACTCACAATTTCAAATATCTACCTAATTCTTTGGAGCTAGATACAAGATCGTCAATCACTTTATCCTGATTAAACGTATATGATCTTTCCATGTATAAAAGAATAAAGTCTTCCAACAAATCTTGTCCAAGCGATGAACGCAACCGATTTTTGATCACTTTCATAATCGAGAAAATTCTTTCACATGATACTTGGGTACAATGATAGAGTTAGAACACACACTTCATACAACGATGGATATAATGAACCATAAAGATTTAATTCGTGAAACAGGTGCAGTGCACAAACTAGACACACTTTACACTGTCTTGCAGGTTTGCATTTCCATTCGACCAGAGAAGGATTTAGCCGAAACGGTGCATAAGAAAGTTGACCCGAGCCGACCCGTGGCTAGAGCAGCCCTGACCCTAGCGTAGGTCACCTGACCCGACCCGTGTCTCAAGCAGGCTTGACTCGACCCCTGACACATGAAAGCCTGACCTGACCCGTTTGAAAGCACTACGCGGCAGCAAACAGTTCAGTTAATTTCGTGTTCGCCTGTTAAAGTTGTGAAATTTCAAGTAAAAATAGCCATAAAAGATAAGCTACAATTGACTGAAATCATCCAAAGACGTGGTGTATACATTATAATTTATAAACACCTTAGACAGAAAAACAAACAAACAAACAAACAAACAAAAAACTGGCAACTGTCCTGCAGTAATCGAATGAGTCACATCACGCTCGTTTGTTTCTTGGGGCTTCACAAATTCAAATAGCCTACGTTGTTTTGGATCAGATGCAGCTTTTTGTAAATCACATCTTCGTTTATGTTCTCACTTTTTAGCACCACTTTTATATTTTTTTCTTTACAGTAATCTTACAATCACTCCTACCATCCATACTGACACAACCGCATCTGTCTTCCACGACAAATGACACGTAACTGGTGTTCCAATAATTGAATTGCTGCTATCGAATTTGTTCTTCGATGTAATATACAAATAAAACATGAGCCGTGGGCAGCAACTTCATAGTAATTGTTTGAGGTTTGTATAAAGCAATCGTTGATAGTGGCGACTAATTTCTTTTCGCTTTACCGCACTGAAAAAAAAAAAAAAAAACAACGAAGTCTAATCCGATTTCTTTCTTCGAAGCTTGGTCTGAGGAGAATGCAGTTCAAATGCGTTCCGGCTCCACCTCCAATTTCCACAATAACAATATCTACGAAACTATTGTTTCTTTAAAACATCGCCACTCGCCGGCTTGTAAAAGGATCGGAGTAGGCAATGGTATCCAAATCCAATAACAGCCTGAAATCTACTGTGTTTCTTATATTTAAAAAAGTAGTAGTTAACGTGCTCGTTTTTAACAGCTGCTGTATCACAAACCCCGCAATGTTTTAGGGCCTGATTGTCTCATAGACGGAACCTTTTCAAGTCAATAAACGTGAAGAAAAATAAGGTCTGTTCATGAAAGTTTAACTTTACGTCTTTTTTATGCAAAACACAAGTTTGCGGGAGTTACCCTGCCCTATTTTTGATGCTGGTAGGTTTAATTGAGCACATATTTTTAAAATTGGTGGAGGGGGGCCACCTGTTTGGGGGGCCCACCCTGCATTTGCAGGGTAGCAGGGTGGGCCAGTCCGCCCCTGAATATAAGTTAAACTCAAGTCAACATCACAAAAGTGATCTCTGTCCCTTTCCCTTGTCTTAGTATTCTGGCTACGAGTCTGAACCAGATCAGAGAGTTTTTTAAAACGCTTATTAAAAAAATGCTTATCGTCAAACTAAAATATTTGGTCGCCGATGGAATTTCGCATGAGGCCCTAAGCACATCGTTACTCGACAAATCTTCATTAAAAATTTGTTAACTTTCGTGTTGATTCAAAATACCACCTCCGGAAACTTTCCCCAGAATTTTCTTTACAGCGTGTAATATTCCTGAAGATACAATGGAATCATTAAATAGCTTGACACCAGCAGTTAATCAGTTATCAATTGATTAGAGTGGCAGGAACTGATTGGTAAACAACGCTGTGGCGCACTGACAACATAATAAGAAATTTCTTCTTTAAGCTTTGCGTCCAACGGATATGCTAGCCAGGCTAAAAGAGACAGTGATGATGAGAAATGAATAAAATGGTGAATGTAGGAGGAAACTTTTTTAGTTTCTTACTTGATAAATAGTTCATTTTAAATGAATTTTTGTCAAGTGACTTACTTTTCATGCTATTTAATTATATGAAATAATAAAAATTTAAAAATTTTCATTTCAAATTTCAATATTATGTTGAAATTGTTTGCGGTTTAGCTCCTATTGGCAAAGGATTTTTATTTTATTTATTTTTGTTGTTCTGTAGCAATATTAAATTTTCCTTGATGGTTTTTAAAGTTCAATTTATTAAATGTTTCATTTCATGCTATGTAAAATGTGCCAGTTTGTAAGTTTAAAGATGACAGAAGAAAAAGGAGGGAGAAAAAGACAAATTATAGTTTCATGAAATAGTGGTTTGTCCTGAAATATCCATGGATTTACTCTCTTTATTTTTCCTTTTCTTTCTTCTCGTATTCTGTAACAGAATGTATGTGGTTTCGCCTGAGCACCAAAGCTACCCACATTTCATCGTATCACCAGCAGAGGCGCTGTCTGCAGTGCAGTGAATGTTGACTTTGTAGAAGATTGAAAACGCTGTCACTACGGAGAAGGTCAGAGAATCTCCCTGATAAGGCTAACTGCTTTTTGTCCATTGGAATTGACTTGCCACAGACTCAACATTGTCGCTTGAGAGTTATAAAACTAGGAAGCTTGAATGGCATGAGATACAAAAGAAAACCATATCATTCCAGCTACAGTTCAGCTCATTTCTTTTCACCCTTCGAGGCTCGCGAATTGAAATCCGAAATTGGACTAGTCTTCAGCTTGCTTTCACTACTTTTTCTTCTTTTTCTCTTTTTCTTTTATTTCTTTTGGCTTCAACATCAATGAATAAGGAAAAGAGGAAGTAAACGAAGCACATATATACTGTGAGATTCAATTCACACAAACAAGAGAAAAACTGGTAGTATAATTTTCAGAGAGGGAAAAAATAAACTATTACAAAAGAGGATCTAAATTTTCTGTGCAAACTGTTGTTTTATTTTCTTAGGTCCGAGATCAGTGGCTCTACTCCGCATTTTAATATTGCTTACTTAGCCTATTTTCAAAACTGCGAGTAAATAATAGTTTTAAAAGTCTTTGCTGAATGGTAGAACGTTCAACTCTACTGATAGGGTCACACCAGTTTATTTTGTTTTACGAATCTCCAGTATTCGTTTCAACACTGTCACTGTTTCATTATCTTTTAGTGCAGGGACTATCTATGGAGAAAACGGGGATTTCCATTATTTTTTAAATTTATTTTAATTTAAAAGAACAGGCTGTGAAATAAATAAATACATTTATTTATTTATTTTATGTATGCAATATTAACTAAGTTAATGGGCTTTGAAAAGTCCTTTAAACTAGCCCACTGAGCAGGCCAGTAGCCAGCCCAAAAATGTAGGGGGACCCGATCCAACCATGTTATAGTTCATTTACAAGCACCGTGAAAATTTTAGGGAGGTAGTAAAAATTTAGGGTTTCTGGTCCCCCATGCATCCCGTGGATACGGGCCTGCCACTGAGAATGATCCTCTGTCATGTTCTGCGAAAACGATGTAAGTGGTGCCACAAAGCCTATCGGAAGCGTAAGGCGTTATCTGTACATAGGCCAAACGACACTGCACTATAATAATTTACTTTATACCGTTTACGTTAAAACAAAGTCACTCTTGCCGTAAAAAAAATGTCAATATAACACGCATAGCTGAATTAGGTGAGTTTGATAGATTATATTATTCTATCCTAATTTTACGATTACAAACACAGGCTTAAATTCTGTTGCTATACTAGTTATTGAATCTCCTCACTATGTGCAATATTTAAATTTTCCAGATGCAAACTGTAAAGATACCGAACCAAGTATATTGTAAACAATTTACTAAATTTGTCTTGCACTACCAAAACTAATTTATATTGTATACCACTTTAAGTTCTTACTTCATACGATATAATTTAAGTAATAAAGAACACGATTACAATAAATACTTGGAATAACTGAAAAGTTCTCAGTCTACCCAATAAAGGTTGTCAGTAGCCCAAATGTTTATGGTTATTTTTCGACATAGCCCCCTTTTAATACCACACACTTTTTCCACCGGTGCTGCAAGACCATTATATCCTCCTTGTAGGTTTCTTCCTGCATGTCAAAAAAGCTCTTCACCGCAGCCATGACGTCATCATTTGATGGAAAGTGGATACCTGCTAGATGTTTTTCTAAGGTTAGGGAAAAGATGAAAATCTGAGGGAGCCAAATCGGGGAGTAAGGACGATGTGGAACTAGCTCGAAGCAACAGGACTAAGTAGCAGACAACGCTATGATGGATGTGTGCACGGGTGCATTGTCCTGATGAACGAGGACACGTTTTGTCAACATTCCTAGGCGTTTCAATTTGATTGCATCCCTTAATGATAGAACGTACAAGCCTCTATCCTGCCGGAAGGCTCTTTCTGAAGGACTTCTGTACACGAGCTGACGTCCTATCGGAAGGACACACCTCCTCAATAGAAAGGATGTGACTTTGTCCTTCCGGAAGGACGGAAGCTTTCCAGCAGTACACGTTTTAAAATATACAATAAACAATATAAGAGTGGGTTTAGTGTTTCCCAGTTATCACCGAAATTCGCTTTACTCTACACATTATTAGTTTGGTGAATCAAAATAAGGAGCTTGAACACACAAACGAACGCCTTTAGAAAACATCCCGCCTTTATTAAACTAACGTTCGTACAAACTTTTTTTTTTTCGATAAAACTAGAGTTCATGCTCTTTCCACCAGGAGAACTTTCTGTTCTGCTGGACGTACATAATAAAATACTCCAATTTATATATAAACATGGTAGGAGTTTTAAGACGTTACGTCCTGCCGGAAGGACGTTGTACGTTCTATGGTTAAACGCTTGAGTTGAGCAGCATAATATGCTCCTTTCACTGTTTCACTTTTCCTGAGGTACTCAGAATAATGCCCCTCGAATCCCAAAAACCAGAGACCATTACCTTTCCAGCTGATAGGACTGATTTGAACTTCTTATGGATGGGGGAGGAGGTGTGTTTTCACTGTTTCGATTGAACCTTGGGCTCTGGCTGAAAGTGGTGAACCTATGCTTCGTCCATTGTCACAAAACGTTTGAGAAATGTTACAGGATCTTTCTCAAAAAGGTTCAAGTTTTTGATGGAAATGTGTCTTTGTCGTTTGTTTTCTTTTATCAACATCCTTGGAACCTATTGACATGAAATCTTGTGCATGTCCAGTACATCTCTTATTATATGTCCAACGCGCTCTTGAGATATGCCCACTCTTCAGCAATGTAGCATTCTGTCACCCGCCGATTCGTCATGATGATAGATTGAATTGCAGTGATGTTCTCCTCGGTACTTGCTGTGTCTGGTCTTCCACTGCGAGGGGCATCTTGGACAGAGGTGTTGCCCCGCTTGAATTCCGCCACCCACTTTTTAACAACGTTCAAGGTTAAGTTTCGGTCAAATGGTGGAAAAACTTGGTTTTAGCTTTGTACTAAAAACCTCATATTTCGCGCAACGTTGACATTTTATTTTCTTTCAGTTCACCTGTTCATAGCGTGGATTTAAGGTGAAACTAATCTAATTTGGCCCAGTGTTCTTAGTCGCGATCGCAGCGATCGCCACGGAAAATTAAAAATATGTTGTCCAGGAACTTGGTCGCGAAGATAAATGCCGACAGTGGACATATTTGGATTACTTCATACAGATAAACTTATCATATGTTATTTATTAGCTAATTAATTCAAAAGTAAAACAGTAAACATACAATTACTATTAAAATAATATATGTCTGAATTTATGTAATTTTATATTGCCTTCGATTATTCATGAACATAATAAAACATGAAACATACACAATTAATATCATGTCCAACAAAGTAAGTATTGTAGTAAGTAGCAGGTAAGTGACAACAGTAATTTATATACATAAATATGGCTAAGTAGGCAGATTGTGGGCTTATAGAACGCAGTAGCATTTTTGCATGATAGCTTGGTCTATGATTCATAGAATATTACTGTATGCTTCGTATAATTATGTACAATTAGTAATATATATAATACATCCTGTTGCATATATATTCGTAACCACATTTATTAATAATTTCATCTTCTTTTCAGTTATCCCATCGTCGGCACGGTATAGCTGTTTAACCACGACATGTAAGCATTATTTATTTAATTACCATTTATATACCTTCCTTCTTTATATTATATTCTATTATTTTACTTCTTTCAACTCATTTATTATAAATTGTATTTTACACATCTTTGCCTTACTTATTTACATATATGTATCTGTTCCTTTATTTATTTATTTATTTATATCTCGCCGTATCCTTTTACTAATTGAATTTCTTAATGTCGTGTTACAGGTTAATGCAGCTAACTCAGGTGATACGCTGAAGTAAGAATGATGAAACTACAGAAGACAGAAGTCAGAAGTCGACAGAAATGTACATAAGAAGCAGATATATTGATTATTATCGCTCTAATGCGTATTTAGATGTGAATTGCTACGTGCATATTATAGTAACCAAACAACTGGCATTAGCTAAATTTGTATGCCACAATCTTTGTCAGTGCCATCATTGTTTAACTGCAGATTATACTAAACAGAAGAATCAAATAAATGTAAATGAGTAACAGAATTGAACGAGGTATTCAGTCACAGCAAATTTATGTTGATCTGGTGATCGAGATGAGTATGTATAATTTACCTCATTTTACGAGTGGATAGCAGATAAGAGGAGGGAATAAAGATTCCACTCCCCGTACTGGTGACTCCTTTAATGATACATCATTCTTGATATCATCATCTCACTAAATATATAAATAAGAATGACTAGCATGTACAATACATTGAAGTCGATTTTACTTTATAGAGCTGTCTAATCTTTAGCCCTCTGAATATACATATACAATAGTAGATAGTTTTAATTGCAAAATAAATCTAAATTCCTCAGAAGTTTTGATTAAATTCTTACGTTGACTTTTCTTTGAATTCAGTATCCAGAAGATTTATATTTTCGATGCTATATTATTTTTCTTCTTCTTCTTGTGTCGCAATTTATTTCCATAGCGCCATTCACTTTTCAGTTCATGAAATCTTAATAAATAATGAAAAATATTGAAATAATAACATATAAACATTGAATAAATTGAATAAAAATGAAGAATTAACATTTTAGTAAGATACATTATATTAGAAAATTTTAGTTGTAGTGTCGGCAATGACGGATCACTACAGCTTGAACGGCCGAATTTGGGGGTTTACACTTCGTTGATCCAAGTCAGTTTATTTACATTCAATAATGTCTTTGTATTTTTCCACTAATGATTTCCACTAACAATACATTTCTCGTGTTCGGAAACATTTTTTGCTCCTGGTTTCTTTTTTTTTCTTTTCTTTTTTTTTCATTACAAATATGATCACTGAAATTAGACTACTCATAACTCTGTGCACACAATTTCGAAAGTCAAAAAGAGCGGCACGCGGTATGCTTTCTTCATTTGTTACATTGTTAAACGAAGATTAGAGACAAAAAATGACAACCAATCAGAATTGATTTTACAAATTGACCGAAGTTTACTTAACGAGACTCGACTTTCAATGGTGCAACAAGTCCTGAAACCACGTTTAAACTTCATAGTTTAATGTTGAACGTGTTTGAGTGAAACGCTCGTTTAAGCTTCGTTGGTGCACACGGCTGCGAGTATTTATCTGAGGGTGACCGTAAAAGGAAGGGTTCTCTCACATTATTTTGACCGGGAAAAAAATTGTCGATATTAGAGAGGTATCCGTTAAGGGAGGCTTCACTGCACTTCTTTCATAACTATATATATATATATATATATATATATATATATATATATATATATATATATATATATATATATATATATATATATATATATACAGGGTGGGCCATTTTAATTAATCCACGGAAATATCTGAAAAATGATATAACATAGAAGAAATGTTTCAAGTACACGTTATATATTGCTAAGGGGGAAACCCAATTCCGCCAAAAGTACCCCTCCCCGCCTCCCCTAAATGGGGGTAACGGGGGGTAACTTTGAAATGTTAAATGGGAACATGGGTCGAGTAATACCTCGTTCGAAAGGTCTTGGAAAACTAAGTAACGCTGTACCAAACGATGTTCCATATTGTGCAGCGGTTTCAAAATGGACGCCATAATATGGTTCGGAAACTCCAGTACCCGTAGTGTGAAAACCATGGAAGGTAAATGAATGGAACAAAATTGAAATACGTAAATATCATAGGGCATATCGAACGGTGTGGTCCCTATGATCCCAGTGGCCTCCCTAAAGGGGTCTTGTGGGCTAACTTCAAAATTTCAAATAGTAACATGAGTCGAGTGGTACCTCGTTCGATAAATCTTGCAAAATCTAACATATTGCAGGAGAAAACGATTGATGTGAAATGGCAGTGTTCTCAAAAGGCCGCCGAAACATAGTATTCGTGTCAGAGAAAAGGTTTAGTACCCGTAGTATGAAAGCGATTGGAGATAAATCAACAAAAGAAAAACTGGAGTAGCTAACTGACGTAAGGCACATCGAGAGGTGTTGTCGGGGTGACTCCAAGGGCCAACTGAAAGGTATCCGGGGCCAACTTGAAAATTTCAAATAGCAGCTTGAAGCGAGTAACATCACGTTACATAGACAAATTAATATCAAACAGCTTCTGTAAGAAAATTTTCGACATGAGACACCGTTTTCGAAATGATCGCAAAGACATGGTGACTGTGTCTAAGAAAACGTCTAGTGCCCATAGTATGAATACGGTTAGACATAAATGAAAATAACGAAAATTAAATAGGAAAACCACGGAGGCGTTCCAAGGCTCGAGAATAATACAACAGAGATAAAAATATTAGAGTAAAATTGCCATAATGTATAGAGAGAAATCCAAGTCCTGCAAAATAATCTCTCCCTGCGCTCTGTATGTGAGTGGGGTGGAAAGTAAAGTGAAAGTTCAAACGAGAACTCTACTTTAATTCGTAAATTAAGGCTAAACTTACAAATAGGTATGGTGTGGTTGAAACATTTGTTTGTAAGGATGACGCTGTAGTGACTAAAAAAAGAGAAACTTTTATGCAATGAGTGCTGGTTATTCATAAAGCATTTCGGGGATATACGTACACACCGTTTCGTCCCTCAAGCTCACAATATGACATGCATGCTAATAGTTAATCAAAATGTAACTGTGGCCATCCGCGTTAACTTAGTGCACCAATTCTCTATGCATGAAGTCTGCCTTCTAAACAGCATTGGGTAGGTCAAGCGTACGCCCGAACCGTTGTCCGGTCGGACATTGAAATTTTGAAGTTAGCCCACAAGACCCCTTCAGGGAGGCCACTGGGATCACAGGGATTACATCATTCGATATGCCCTATGATATTTACGTATTTCAATTTTGTTCCATTCATTTACCTTCCATGGTTTTCACACTACGGGTACTGGAGTTTCCGAACCATATTATGGCGGCCATTTTGAAACCGGTGCACAATATGGAACATCGTTTGGTACAGCGTTACTTAGTTTTCCAAGACCTTTCGAACGAGGTATTACTCGACCCATGTTCCCATTTGACATTTCAAAGTTACCCCCCGTTACCCCCATTTAGGGGGGGCGTGGAGGGGTACTTTTGGCGGAATTGGGTTTCCCCCTTAGCAATATATAACGTGTACTTAAAAAATTTCTTCTATGTTTTATCATTTTTCAGATATTTCCGTGGATTAATTAAAATGGCCCACCCTGTATATATATATATATATATATATATATATATATATATATATATATATATATATATATACGATGTAACATAAATGCATGGCCAAAACTGACGAGGTGATTGCGGACATCCAAATAAGTAAAAATGTTCCTATAAACATGGGTCGGATGCCGCTTCGTTTCCGAGATACAGAGTGTTCAAATGTCGAGTCCCTCCAATGTCTTACTATGGTAAAGTGCATGGAAATGTTCAATATTACAGGAATAATACAATCAAGTGGAATTACGCCTGTGCAAATACATTTGCACTAACATAGGAACGAAACTAATCAACATTTGAGATTATTGGGTTATCAGTGTTGCCAACCTGGTACAAAGTGTTATGTTTTCAAATAGCCTTTTCTTTCAAAAACGAAGCGGAACCTGCCTCATGTCTAAGAACGTTTTGATGTCAGTAATCAGATGCTAACGAGTGGACGTCTAGTGCAATTTGAAAACTTGGGGCAAAGGCAGAAACACCTATGAAGTGGACCAAAAAATTTGCGTTTTTTTTTTCTTCAAGAAAATTCAGATGACACTTCTCTCTCTGGTATCTCCCAACACTGAAAGGTATTTGAAGAAATATTTTAAGCGGGTAGACTACTAAATATTTGTCAAAAGTTAACAATTTTTCTTTTGCCAGTTTTTCGTAAGTGAAAAGAGATAATGAAATGTAACTTATCTCAGTAATAGATAATGTTATTCTACACCCGAAAATAAGAATCGGAAGAATTTTTAGTGTTGCCATCCATAGAAATTACAGTGTGACCAGAATTTGAATTACCCAAAAATCTAGGTTATGATAGCGACTAAAAAAATGAACTGAACGGCAATTGATGACTTATCATGCTGTCTGTGTTCCTTTTACTACTACTTTTTGAATAATATATGTATTTATTTTGTAATAAAGAGTACAAAATAAATAATTTTTAATTATCAGTAGAATTAAAATAGAAAAGACATCTTCAAATTCGAATTTTAACTTGCTCAGAATTTTGTCCAATTTTTGTCCACCCAAGAAAAAAATGTTTGTACCATTCAAATAAACGAGTGAGGTTCATTTCAAAATTTTGACAACTTCGATCACCTGTAGTGCAAAATCTTCAAATTCGAATTTTAATTAGCTCAGAATTTTGTCGAATTTTTTTAACATTTTTGTACCACCAAGAATAAATTCCGTACCATTGAAATAAACCAGGGAAAATTATTTAAGTATTTGGTCACTTGGATTACCTATAGTGAGACATTTTCAAATTCGAATTTCAACTATCTTGGTGGTACAAAAATCTACAAAAAAGGGAAAATTCTAAACTAGTTAGAATTAGAATTTAAAGATGTAACACTACAGGTGATTGAAGTGGCCGAAATTTTAAATAACCCTCCCTCGTTTATTTGAATGGTACACATTTTTTTCGTGAATGGACAAAAATGAACAAAATTCTGAGCTAGTTAAAATTCGAATTTGAAGATGTCGTACTATGAGTGATCGAAATGGCCAAACTTGAAATGGCCCTCCCTCGTTTATTTGAATGGTACAAAATTTCTTCCTGGGTGGACAAAAATGGACAAAAAGTGCACAAAATTCTAAGCTAATTAAAATTCCAATTTGAAGATGTTGCATTACAGGTGATCGAAGTGGACGAAATTTTGAAATGGACCCTTTTTGTTAATTTGAATGGTACAAGTTTTTATCTTGGGTGAACAAAAATGGACAAAAATTGGACAAAGATATCGCACTACAACTAAATGGGTCCGAAAAATCTTGCAGAAGTTATCTTCTGAAACAATGGATTGAAATTGAGAGACGTTAGCAATTCAAGAAGAAAATATATTTTGCAACATGTATATAAGTAATATTTTCGAAGTAACCTTATTTTTTTTTTTTCAGAAGAGGATATTTCTATTTTGTTAAACAGCAAAAGCCCAAACTTCAGCAGAGCTCAAAACGCTCTACTTTTTGATCTTCTTATATTTCCACAGTAGTTTAAAATCTGGTAAGGAGTTTATATAACTATGAAACAACCCAAATAAGTTTTTTTTTCATAGTCAACAACGTTCATCCCAAGAAACTGTTGAAAAATGTATTTTGAGAAGAGATGAATAAAAATGAGCACTAAATTAATTAAAATATTTGCTTTACAAAATCTAAAACTTGTCACAAAAGATACTTCTGAATACACCTTCTTTTAAAACACAATGTTGTCAATGAAATACCAGTCTGTGTGAAAACATAAAAAGAAGAGAAAAGAAACAATATTAGTATATTTTGTTTTTATTACACTTATTAGATGTTTCAATATTTTGAAAAAAGAAATCATGTCCACTATTAAATGAGAATATGATTAATAAACTAGTGTTCATACCGAGTGGAATGACAGTATGTATTCTGGAAGGTCATATTCTATTTGGGAATACTCATGTGAGAATGAAAATAATGTAACATTTATGGAATCAACCCTACCAAGAGATTGATTTCTGGTCGGTGTTCATTTAGCTAGGGATTCCAAGTTAAGTTGTAGAACCATGTCTCATATAGTCACGGTGCTGAAAGAGATGTTACACTCCCAATGAGCCAACTGATCAGTCTTAGAACTATCAGTTTCAGAAAAGATGATTGGTTTGTGAACTGTGAAATGTCTCTATTAATCTACAAGCCAAGCTTGGAGCAATTTCCACATAACCCAAAATAGATTAAAGTCACAAATCTGCGCATAAAAATTGATCGTTCGCTGAACTATTGTGACTCATAATTAAACTTGATTTTTAGCTTCCTAAAATTGTGCTTCTAGGTTCACTTGAGCAAATCCTGGGGGAATGAGAGGGGCATGTTCCCTCCAATCTTGGAACTGTGGGGGACTGTCCCCCAATGATCCGATTTGAAGTGTGTTTTTTAGGGCAGAAAAGTGATTATTTGTGTCCGATTGCCACAAAGGAAACTGAGATTAAATTGATGTCCCCCAGAATGAGCATCAAATCTTCCTGCCTCCCAATTTTTAAGACAATTCTGCTCCCTTTATCCTCCACAGCATTGTTTTTCAACTTCATAAATATTTCCAACATCGCTTTTAAAAAAATATGTGAACGGTCTTACCCGCTCCCTCCCCCCCAGTGTTGGAGACAGATTTGCGTCGTTGCCTAGGTTCCTAATACGGGTTCAAAATACCTGTAAATATATTTTTAAAAATCAAAAATACAATACACAGCTCGTTTAAAAATATAGGCTGAATCAATCTTTAAAGGCCAGACACGAACTAGTTGAAATGCTCATTCTTTGAACGACAACAATAAGTTTATGGAAATATTATTTGCGAAATATTTAAACCTCTGCCCCAATAGAGTAGCATACCAATCGAAGTGAGATGAAAAAGATCCAAGTGAATCCAACTGCTAAATATCTTCTAGATTTATTTTAAACAGCTTAAATGCTTACTCACTTTGGTCAATTTATGAACACAAAACGGGAAATTAAGATATTGAAGCAGTTGCCTTGTTTTCTTTGCTAGAGTTGAAAATTACGAAAACGATGCACCACGTGGTCACAGATTTGTAAGAATGAATTTAAATGCCGAGTTTCATCTTTTTATGATAAGAGATTCGTCAGAAACGCTCTTTCTTTATATTTTTAATACTACTTACCTCGCTTAGAACATGTATTGTATGAAAGTAAATGTATTGTAAGAAAAGCCCGGTGAGAGTTAACCAGCAAGGGGAAAGCAAAATTTGGTATCCTTCAGGGCCATCCTTTTACAACTCGCCGCATGAGACGAAGCGTAAAATTATCAAGTGACGGCGTAGCAGAATTGAAAAGATCTACGACTCACGTGCAAAGGGTCCTGGGTTCAATTCCTGCTTGAGTCTTTTTTTGCTTTTCCTTTAACCAATTTTTTTACTAAGAGTAAAATATTAATTCATCATATGTTTGTGAAGTTTCCAGTGGACGTCAGCTAATCATTTTCTTCCAAGTTCTAAATGTATTCAAATATTCGTTTCAAACGATTCATTCGATTTCCCGGTATTAATCGCACAGACAACCACGATGTCACTTTTACATATTGACCGCGTATTTAGAGCTTGTCCTCTTTTCCCCTCAAAATAGGATTGTTAAGGACAACGGAAGTTGGGCTCACATATTTGAAAAAATGTGTTTATATTCATCTCTTCCTTTTATGGTATATGCGTTAATGAATTATAGAAACCCGACTGAACCAAATGCTAAACACATTGTATTAAAAAGATAATTTCAAGTGCTTCATTCGTTTTCCTATGATGACAAGATACAACCTCGATGTCATCATTCTTAAATATTGAGCAAAAATGATACAAATTACCCTTATTCTTCACTTAATACCGAAAGTTTTAAACACGGTCGGACACGTGCACACTCGTTTTAAATAAGGTTTTTATATATCAAGTTTCATCTCACAAACGTTAGATATTCCATTTTTGGCATAAATTTTTACCCCCTCTCCTCTGTTACGGTAAGCAATTTAATAAAAATGGCGTCACAACAACCCAGTCCGAGGTAGATGTTAACTATGTTAATAAAATTCATTTCAAATGGTTCAGCCATTTTTCGTTATGATAGACAACGTGTTTTTCATTTATATACTATGTAGATATAGATTAATAGTATTGTTACTAAATTGCTATTTATTTGTTTAAGTTATTAATTGATAAAAAATTAGGTGTTTAATGTATAACAATGCCTATCATTTTTCATGTTATCAACAGTCAAGTAGCAAATTTTGTGTAATATTTATATTACATTGAATTTAATATGTCATGCTAGTAGCAAATTAAGCATGAATGCTAAAACATTGTTCAGTTTCAGTTCTCAAGAGATTTTCTTTCTTTTCTTTCTATTATTTTGTCAATAGCTTACAAAACACTAAAGCAGACTTTTTTCACTTGCAGTCTTCAACGTTTTTTCCATATACTTTTCTCAACGTTTAATTCCTTTAGGATAAAGGAGACGGATGATTAGTAAATTCTAGTTAAAGTAAAATTTTAATTGACCCTTAACGGGAATCGAACACGAGACTACAAGAACCAAAATCGCACGCGCTAACCACTATACCAGCAAAAAGCAGGGGCAGTGTATATCAATTCTCCGTGTCTATGACGACGTTTCGTCGTCTCCAGGTCTGTTCCGGTCATACCGGGACACGAGTGTGAATGATTTCAGGTCACGAAATTCTTAACCAGTTTCATCACTGCTCCCAATACCAGTATAATAATAGAGTCTGTTCCAACCCCAACGGGCAAGAACTGACTGTGATAAGATGCTTTTGAAAAAAAAACGGAGTTCGAGTCTCGGCGGGGGCTCATGTATTTCGAATCCCATGTTAAGCTGTAAGTCCATGTCGCATAAAGCCTTGTCGCTGAATGGGACGTTAATTCAAATCAACTACTACAACTAATAACAGGCATTCTAGAAAGAACTCTGCAGACCATTTTCTTCAATATAACCTTTTTTCGTAGCAAACAGAACAAAACAAAATTCACACACTTTAAAAAAATGATGTAGGAACTTCTACCAAAAATAGGTCTAGTAAGCAAAGTAGGCTATTTTTAGCATTATTCAATTTTGTCAGTTGCTACATTTGCTAATGAAATGTTGACGTTACATGTTCTCCTTGAAATACAGATGGTGATCAGAAAAATAGAAACACCTGTAGTTGGCAACACGTCAGATGTATGGGTTGGCAGTGGTGTCGTGGCGCCCGCAGCGCCGGACCGCTGGTGGTGGTGTGTTAGGTCAGTCTCCATACTACGTCAGGCGCAGTGGAACAGCAGTGTCAGTGGCTGCCGCAGACGGAGGTAGTGTAAAATGGAAGACCTCTCAGATTTTCAAAGAGGGCAAATTGTTGGTGCGCGGTTATGTGGAGTGAGTGTGACGGCAGTGACTACTGTGTTAGGTGTGTCGCGTGGGACAGTGTCGAAGGTGATGACGGCCTACACAACACACGGGAAAACCACATCGGGGAAGCGGAACAGTAGGCGGAAGAAAATCATGAGTGACAGGTCACGCCGGGTATTAAAGCGCATTGTCACGCAGAACCGTCGTGCCATTGCGAAGCAAGTGACGGAGAAACTCAATCAGCACCTCCCCCACTCTGTTTCGACAATCACAGTCCGCCGCGAATTACATGACATGAACTTACAGGGTCGTGTTGCACAGGCCAAACCGCTCATCAGGGACCATAACGCTTTCGCACGCCGCAAATGGTGCCGCGACCATGCAACTTGGACCGTTGAGGACTGGAAACGTGTGATATGGTCGGATGAGTCATCCTTCACCCTATTCCCAACCACGGGCCGTGTTTATGTGTGGAGAACGCCCAAAGAAGCTTATGATCTGCAGTGTCTCCGCCGAACTGTGAAACATGGCGGCGGCTCGGTGATGCTGCGGGCCGCCATATCATGGTTTCCATTGGGTCCTGTGGTCACACTTAGCGGACGAATCACTGCCGACGATTATGTCGCAATTTTAGGAGACCACTTGCATCCTATGGTCCGGATGTTGTTCCTGGACAATGACGCCATCTTCCAGGATGATAATGCACCCATTCACACAGCTGTTGTTGTTGCAGCGTGGTTTGAGGAACATCGGGATGAAATTCAACACCTCCCCTGGCCTGCCCAATCCCCAGATCTCAACATAATTGAACATATGTGGTCCGTCTTGGAAACACAACTCCGGCGACGATTTCCACCTCCATCCTCTCTCACAGAACTGGCCGTTGCCCTGCACGAGGAATGGTGTAAAATTCCACTTGCTACCATTCACGACCTCTATGCCTCCATCCCACGTCGCATCAAGGCTGTTCTGAAGGTGAAAGGTGGCCCGACACCATATTAATCTGGTAATTTGCAATTTCGTTCAGGTGTTTCCATTTTTCTGATCACTATCTGTATATGTAAAGGAAACTATCTTTTGACCAAAAATCCGGCGTTAGACCCGTTAATTTATATTAAATAACCGGAAAACAGGAGCTGATTTAGTGAGCTTCTCCTTGTGTTTATCGCTAGTTTAGTCAGTTTGTAACGACAATATTATAAGCATGGACGTCAAACTTGTGTTGCGTTCTTCAAGGTTTAAAGTTTTTAACATATTTCAGATTCTATCGAGAGTCAAATTCATGGTGTATGTTTCAAGGTGTAGAGTCCCCATCTGTTCAAGAAACTTGTTTTTCAGCATATAAGAGTAAATATTTTGCTAACTTCAAATACCCTGCATTTCATTCCAGTTTATTTTATTATAAACATTGCTTAATTCTATTATAGAATTGTTCATAATATTTGTCATATTACCCTCGACATTTTCAAGTATAAATGTATCATTTTTCATTTCTTTATATAACGAATTGCAATGCCATAGTAACATTTTGCTCTATGGTCTCTGTTTCGTTAAGAACTAAATGTGAGTATTTTATATCTAAACGAAAAATAAAATTAGTTATATTTAATTCCAGAAATAAAGATGATGGGAGGCAATGTGCTGACCACACACAAAACAACTGAAATCCATCTCCTTGACCATAGCTAATTATAGACTATAATTGAAGAGCATTCAATTTATTTTTGAGCTGTAAGCTTATTCATAGTTTTTATTAATAGTCAAATCTAGAACAGTTTTACGCTTTTAAAATTCTACTTCATCTTGTTCGCTTGACAATAAATAAATACATAAATACTTGCAGAATATCAAATCGCACCTTAAACTGTAACCATATGTTTCTTTTTACTGGAGTTCTACCTGATCAATGAAAAAATAAAAATAAAAGAAGTTGTAGGACGAAGATTCGAACGCGGGTCGCGGAAATTAAAATTCTGCAAGGATCCAATGAGCTACAGAACAAGATACATAAGACCTCTACTCTATAAATATATGGCGACAACCTAAGCTTCACGCTCTGAAAGAACGTTTTATTTTCTTTTTGTTAAGTATTACGATATTTCTACAGTGTCTTGTATGAACTGCAAAGAGAGAGATCATGCAATTATCGATTTGGTTGGGGATTGAGCTTTTAGTTAAATAGCGAGGTGGTAGCAGGGAATGTGTACCGATTTCATTGATAGTAAGGGGCTAAAGATACTATCCCGCGGAAAACGTGCATTTACTTATGAGACAGACAATTCTTTTCATACAGTTTCCTGTAGTTCATCTACGTTCGGCAATGTGCCGAGATAGCAGGTGATGTACACAGGCCTTCCGCACATACTTCAATCTAAGGCGTTTCCGAATTATTTTGTTCACAGTTGACGGTGCGATGTGGAATCTGTGGACCATACCACGTTAAGTTGGAAAATTTTTTTGGCACGCTAATCGACGGATCTCCTTTAGCATTATGGGTGTCACTTTGCTTGCAGCCCTACTCCTGGTGGTTTTCGTGGATAAATGTTTCGCAAGGGGAGCCTGTTGTGTGTAACGGGCCACAAAGCTTTCACAGTAGTCATCCCGAGTGTTAACCCATTTTCACGACACTGTTTCACAATGTGTAGGTACGAAAACTTAGCATGAAAAAGGGTCATTGAGTAACCCTTCCAATACCGATTGATTTTCGGCGCCATTTGATAATACTCACTATCTACACTCACGCGCCTACAAGAACAGACACAACACTGCTTTCGTCAGCAAACCCATATTTTCAGCATGATACGCCAGGTAGCAGCACCGTTTGGAGTGAATTTTTGAACATAGAATTAGGTCGACCTGGGATTTTACTATTTCACTTCGATTGCAATACACATTTTAAGGGGAAACGGGCACCGGGTCAAATATTTCTTTTAAATATTTATTTTCAAAAGAGTCTTATAAACCTATTCTTCCCGTGCTAAGAATGGACATTTCAGCTAATATTAAAGTACCGGTAATAATAACAATACTGTTTAATTTAACGATCAATTAATGTTTATTTTGCATCAATTTTTATTAATTGTACAGTATTACACTATTCTGTAAAAGACAAACAAAATCATTGTAGTTTATTTGTCAGTTTTTCGTTGTAATCTGATTTCGATCTTATTTTCTTATGCTCTCCGATTGGAAATCAAACTCGAATACCACGTGCACCAAAGGCACACGGGCTAGCCACTAGACCAGCGGGAAGGTCTTCTAATTTCTTTAGGTCTTATATTGTATTGAAAGATATTCGTGCTTCAAAAGTAGTTTCAAAAAAACTAAAAGAAAACATTTTAAATTCTGATAATCAGAGATATCTATTCAGGCATGAAGTCCTAAAAGATTGAGTAGGTCTACCCTGTTTAAAAGGTTCTTAGCTAAACTCCCCACCCACTATATCAGAACTTTAGTTAACAACTTAAAGACAACTAAGAATATTGACAATGTACAAAGTGAGCTAGATAATATACATAAAATGTTATTAAATAAACTAATAATTAGTTAGACTAGATTTTGATGCGGAGTTGATGATTTCATAATTGGTGGGCAACCAAATTTATTTACCATACGAAAGGTGATTAAAACAGTAGCTCATATGAAAGCTTTTTGTAGATACTATTTGCTTCACTTTCTACATTTTTGTAGATACTATATGGCTCACTTTCTACATTTTTGTAGATATTATATGAATCATTTTATAAATTTTTGTAGATACTATATGGCTCACTTTCTACATTTTTGTAGGTACTATCTGGTTCACTTTCTACTTTTTGTGGATACTATCTGGTTCACTTTCTACTTTTTGTAGATACTATCTGGTTCACTTTCTACTTTTGTTGATACTATCTGGACCACTTTCTACTGACTAGCTCACTTTCTTCAGTTTGTAGATACTATCAGGTCACTTATTTTTTAGGTGCTGTCTGGCTCATTTTCTACATTTTTGTAGATACTGTCGGCTCACTTTCTATATATGTGTAGATACTATTTGACTCACTTTCTACATTTTTGTAGATACTATATGGCTCACTTTCTACATTTTTGTAGATATTATATGGCTCATTTTCTACATTTTTGTAGATATTATATGGCTCACTTTCTACACTTTTGTAGATATTATATGGCTCACTTTCTACACTTTTGTAGGTACTATCTGGCTCACTTTCTACTTTTTGTAAATACTATCTGGTTCACTTTTTACACTTTTGTCGATACTATCTGGCTCACTTTCTACAATTTTGTAGATACTGTCTGACTCACTTTCTACAATTTGTAGATATCACTTTCTATACTTTTAGGCGCTGTCTGGCTCACTTTATACATTTTTGTAGATACTATCTGGCTTACTTTATACATTTTGTAGATACTACCTGGATTACTTTATACATTTTTGTAGATACTATCTGGCTTACTTTATACATTTTTGTAGATACTACCTGGATTACTTTATACATTTTTGTAGAAACTATCTAGCTTTTTTTCTACATTTTTATGCTCTTCATTGTCTCTAAGATACGCACTAAAATTTAAAAGATGGAAGAGCCTTATTGCTACACCAAACGTAGAGAGATAAGTAGTAATATACGTCTAGAGAACATTGAATAACTAAAGTTATAAACAAATATAACTCACTATAGTAGACAGCATTTCATCAATTGTCAAATTAGTCAGCATTTATGAGAATAATTATCCATTATTTCTGGTTTCGCATGAAATCTTTGAATTTTACGTCCCACGGTTATGCCGGTTAGGTTAAAGGAGACGGTGATGGTGAGTAATGAATGAAATGGTGGAATGAAGAAAGTGGGAGGAAACGGGAGAACCCCGAGGAAACCCACGCTCGCGGTGTTTGTCCACCACAAAGTTCACTTCGCGGGGGCTGGGATCGAACCCGGGACCCCAAGCACCAGGGGTGAACGCTCTAGCACTGAGCCACGGCGGTCCCTCTTCTGGTTTCGCAAACTAGTGTTGTTTAGATTGGGATTTAATGCTCCTTTTGAAGGACAGAGATTATGTGAAAAAAATACTATGTACTCGTACATAGTTTAATAACAGAACATAAACATATGAATCTCTTTCTGGAATAGAATTTGGGTATGTTGCATTTAAAGGTGACGTTGCTATACACATACTAATCAGATTTCATTGAGCTGACAAATTTATATGTGAGTTCAAAATTATGAGTCCAAACAATCCTCATGTGTAGTCCCTCTTCTCCCCCCTCCCCCAAAAAATAGAGGAAAACGAATATTTTTGTAAACCTAAAAGTTATGCTATGCGGTCACCACGTCACCTATTAAGATGAAATTGATAATGAAGTATGTCGTCATAAAACTTATCTTTATGATGCTAGTAAGACGACACTACGAATTATGGTTAATAAGATATAGAGTAAAATTGTGATTAACGCTAGAAGTTTAACCCTCGAGAAGTCGCGCTGAAAAAGTAACGCGAGTAGTCGCGCACGGTCAAAAGGACCGCACGAACATAATGTGCTGCAAATATCGTTTTAAATATTTTTTCGTATTAGAAACGTAATTTTGTATATTTTCTGATTAAGAGGGAATAACATTTTTATTATTATAATAAGTTTTACCGTAATAACTATTAGAGAAACCTAGAATTAGACATGTCCTTCTTTTTTATTTCTCATTTGGATTTTTTTTTTCGTTACAAATTTCTTTAGATAGATAGCTACGCAGTCGTTTTATTGAAAATTCTAAACCTGATGATGATCTTTTGTTTTTGTCAACTCTAGTTCGTCTAAAATTAGAAATGCAATAGTAAATTAGTTAAAAATATACTATATAAACATAACACTAAAACAAAGTTTCACAGCGCATTTTACATTGAATTAGAGCTCACTCGTAGCTAAGCGGTTAGCATACACGCTTTTGGCCTGGGACTTCTGGCTTCGATTCCCTGTGGGAGCTCATGTAGTTCGGATCCTTTGTTAAGCAGTAGGTTCACGTCTTACATAGCCTTGATGCTGAAAAGGGCGCTAAATTGAAATCAAATCAAATTTACATTGAATTATTTTACAGTACTGTTATTTTGAAATTTCACCCGTACAGCGCTATATTGAATTATTTTAGGTTATCTTCAAATTTACACTGTTCTACACTTCGTCGTCGCTTATTTTGTAGCTTATTTCTGGGTTTAAGATCTTCAGATTCGCTCGCAGACTCCTCACTTCACCTTTCCTGTTCACTTCTTCCTCAGACAAAGCTTCAACGAGGTCATCTCGGCTGATTTATCAAAATAGTCCATTCCTAACATTTCCCTCCGTTGTTTTAAGCTGTTCATTTATAATTTTCCCTTTTTCCATACTTAGTATCAGTTTGTTAACTCTGTCGACCTCCCTTCCGTCCATTAAAATAATATTTATGTTTGTAAAGCTTGAAACATCTCGAAAGCAAAGGTCACGTGCAGAGCGAAACAATGAGAAAAAAACATTACACGGTTAGTCGCGCGCGGTGGAAAGCACCGCAGAATCCCTAAACAATCACTAGTAGTTAAACTAAACAACGGATAACGGAGTGATTGAGCAGGAATTTTCGGGAAGGTGAGGGGAAAGATTAGCTGGATGGAGAAGTCTGTCGGACAAACAGAATGGACACACGATCGAAAATAATTTCCCTGCGGTGCTTTTGACCGCGGTGCGACTACTCGAGGGTTAATTCTTGTTTCCTATGTCAATATAGTAAACATAGGAGGTACTTTAGTATGTAATGGTAAGATTTTAGTATTAATGAACGGTAGAGCAATTCATTGTACCACTGGTAGTCTATGCTGATTGCTGAACTATGCGAATATCCGATTTCGGTAAAATTGATAAGGATGTAACGGATGTAGATAAGATACGGATGTAACTTTAAAAAGCAAGCTTTAATTTTCTGTAATATTTAATTAGATGCGATAGTGATTTGTATGTGTGTGTGTGCTCGCTCATAACCATTGTACATGGTAAAATTTTCTTCACTGACCTTTAGTTCTGATTACTGTTCGAATATCCTTGATGTGGTCTCGATCTCGAAGTTTCCAGTGTGATAGTTGTAGAAGCACCTTTGAAACTAACTCAGAATACCATGAGTTTCTGTTCAGTCCTTGTTGTCATTGATTTCTATAGATCACTTTAGTTAGCCTCAGTTAGAATAGTTTGAGCATCACTATACTCGCTCATAATTATAACTGATAGTCGTAGAGACTCCAGTGGTTCTCAACCTAATTCCTATCATGACCCTCATTTTATCACATCTTCTTGCCAGCGATCCCCTTATAATTTCTGGTTTGTAAAAAACTTGTGTAGAATTTTTAATATACCTATGAGTATTGCGGATATCTCACGATATCCATCTATTTCTATAATAGTAGAATCCATTCCTTGTATATGGTGGATACAGTAACTTCCCTAAAAGCGAATGGATTAAAATCAAATTTGGTTAGTTCATTCATATTACAAATATCGAATCCGATTCGTCATACTGTTTCAAAATGGAGGCCGTTTGAAACTTTTAAAACTTTATAACACCCTTAATTTTGGGTCATATGATAAAAAAATGAAATGATTTCTAATTTTGGTTTTAGAAAACTTGGATAGTTGTTAAAAAAAGTTACTGCGTTACTGCGTAATTTAAATGACTTGATAATGTGCGTCACGAAGATTAAACCGGACATTACCGCACCAGTGAAATCACATCATGTTAAGGTATCTCATTAGCTTTCAATTTTAATTGTATTGCAATATGCAGCTCTCAATAGTTTCATATCGTACCTCTTTTATTTAAATTGATTTTTAAATAACTCTGCGCCAGTTGAGAATGTTTAGTAGACCCATTTTTTGTTGTTCTTAACAGTGTGTATAAAAATAAAAATATGCCTATCAGAACAAAATTCAAAATAATATTTAAAAATATATCCCGGTATTATACTATATTTATGCCTTCCGCTTATCTTCGCGACCCCCAGGTTAAGGAATCCTGCTATAGACTAAAGAATGAAAAAATAATAATCTCTCTGTCTGTCAGTCGCACTATCTCGGCTACTGTACTACTCTGCCACTCTCGTTAGTTCTACAATTTCCGTGCTGTTTTATAATCTTGATTTCTGCTGATGTTTGAGTGAATGACGTCGCATACACTTTTCCAAAATTCGGAGATTCGAAATTTGGAATGATGTTTCCAGTAAGAAAGTAGTTGGATAAGAAAAATATTCACGTGCAACCATACGTAATGGAATTACTACTATTATGTAATTCTTTCCAAATCGGTACACATATAGCTTATTACAGATTAGGAACTTTAAGTTATTCTCTTCCACCTTCTTTTCATAATATATAACAAAGTAAATATAACATATGATTTGATTTTGCCTAATTTCAAGTATTGATCTTTATCTTACCACACACACGCACAAAGATATACAGTATATCGTACTGAAGAAAAGGACATAATTTAAAATAATTCTTATGAAAGATGTTGATAAGAAAATTGTTGATGAGGAAATCGTAAAGAAACTAATTTGTGTGGCGCTGAAAGTTAAGCCGTTCATTTACAACGATAATTAAAAGCTTTTATTCTACTGGAACAGAACTAATTTGTGTTCTTTATATGTAAAAAATACACTGATAACTAACATATTGCAATTGCATCCAGCGGCGCAAATCTGTCTTCAACATTGGGGGAGAGGAGACAAGTAAGATCACTTTTGTCTTTTTTATATAGCGATGTTCAAAATATTTATGAAATTGAAAAACAATGCTGTAGAGGAGCAGGAGATCTGAGTTGTCTTCAACATTTATTATTTAACTTGCTTAACCATAACATATACATTGTTAATTCGTATGACTTATATTTTGAATGTGTTCTAGTTAAGCTTGTCATTCACGGTTTTAAATTATATATTTGTGCAGTGTACATTCCTCCCAAATCAAATGTAGTAATATATGAACAATTTTATCAATTTCTTGAGACTAATTGTCCAATAGGTAGCAACATTCTCTGCATAGGGGATTTCAATATTCCTGAAATAACTGGTTATGATTTTGAGTTTTTATCATCAACAACAAATTTTAAAAAGTTATATAACTTTATGTCCTTATATAATTTAGCGTCATTTAATAATATTCATAACAGCAATGGTCGAACTCTAGATTTAGTATTATGAAATATTGATAAGGTTCTCGTCGAAAGAGAATGTCCTCTTATTGCTAAGGAAGACAGACACCATCCAGCAATAAGTGTCTCTATCCCATTAAACTTTCCAAAGAAAGAAAACATAGAACCTAAAGTATTTGGTTTCAATTTTAGGAAAGCAGATTTCAGAAAATTATACGTTGAACTAAACAAAATAAACTGGGGCTGTCTTTCGCGAACAAATGATATCAATAGTGTTCTATCCAACTTTCACAACATGATTAATGATGTATTTAGCATGTGTATTCCCCGTAAGAAATATGTCAATGCAAATTATCCGAGCTGGTTCACTTATAGTATATTTTTTTAAAAAATAAAATCCAAATCATATCATCATAAAAAATGGAAAAGTGGAATAACTGCAAACCTATATCATCGTGAAAAATTTCATGAGTTACGTAAACAGATAAAGACCGACATATCACTTGCGTATAAGACATTCATTTTAGAATCTGAACTTTCTATTCGTAATGACTCGGGCCAACTTTGGAGTTTTGTCAAAAGCAAAACTAAACATATGTCATACATTTCCTTGACTTACAATGGAAGAGAAATAAATCATGACAGTGAGATTGCTCAGGCCTTTGCACATTACTTTCAATCTGTTTATAGCAATGTTTCAGCAAAATACGACGTAGATAGTTTAATTTCTAGCAAGACGGAATACAGTAACCTGTTGGACAACTTTCAACTTGGAGAAATACAATTTCAAGAAATTGAATTGGCTATAAAGTCACTTAAACCAAAAGCGTCATGTGGACTTGATGGCATTCCTCCCTATGTTATCAAAGGCTGTATTGATACCTTCAAGTATCCACTCCATACTATATTCAATATATCCATAAGAACAGGCACTTTTTCGGACAAATGGAAAGAAAATTTAATGTGTCCAGTACCAAAGTCTGGAAATAAAAACGAAATACAAAACTTCAGACCTATAGTTGTATTATCTCCTTTCGCCAAAATTCTTGAGAGTATTTTATATGCATGAATTCTGAATCACGTTAAACCAGCTATATCCATACATCAACATGGTTTTTTACGCAATAGATCTACTACAACAAACCAATAGATAGCAGTTCTAACAAATTTTATAGCAATGGACTTAGACAAAGGCGGCCAGGTAGACGTTATTTATACCGACCTCAGTAAGGCATTCGATGTCGTGGATCATGATGTTTTAGTGGCGAAATTAGCAAGCCTAAACTTTACAAAGTCGGTAATTGAATATATTGTGTCATATTTATGCAATCGGAAACAATCTGTTCTATACAAGGGTCATATCACTGATAAGTTTGCTACTCTGTCTGGAGTTCCTCAAGGATATCATCTAGGTCCTCTGTTATTTCTCCTACTTATTAATGATATTCCGCTTTTTATTGAAAACTCTGAGATTCTCCTATTCGCTGATGATCTCAAATTATATTCTAGAATTAATTCAACTGAACACTGCATACAACTACAACAAGACCTACAGCGAGTTCAAACATGGTGCGCTGACAACAAATTAATAATAAATGTATCTAAGTGTAAATCCCTTTCTTTCACGAGAAAAAGAAATCCCATCACCTTTGACTATACACAGAAAGAAACCAAACTGTCTAGGCCAAGTACTGTTAAAGATTTAGGTATTATTTTTGATCCTGAATTAAATTTCAATCAACACATAAATATGATAACAAACAGCGCATATAGAAACTTAGGTTTAATGTACAGAATAGGGCAAGACTTTTTCAGTGAGACAACGTTAGCAACACTTTATTTTACATATGTTAGATCAAAATTAGAATATTGTTCTACTATATGGACTCCCAATAATAAAAAATACTCTCAAGAAATAGAAAGCATTCAAACGAAATTCTTGAAAATGCTTACATACAAAAAGAAACTAGTTTTTATCCCAAATATTTTTCCTACAATGATAGTAAACAATTTTAATTTTCAAACTTTAGAAAAAAGAAGATGGATGTTAGACTTGTTATTCTTATACAAGTTATTAAATAATAAGATTGATTGTATGGAGTTGGTCCCGAAAATATCACTGCGGATTCCCACTTGCAAAACCAGAATAGAGAATATAGGTACATTTTATTGTGCGAAAGCCAGAAGCAATATATTATTTAAATCCCCTATGTGGAGGCTGTGTACATTATATAATGACATTGTAAATAAGTTTGATAAAGTGGATGTATTTAGTTTATCAGAAAACAGGTTCCGATCATATTTAAAATAAGAAATATTCTATAGAAATAATTAAGAATTTTATGTATGTAACATTTACTGTATGTACACAACACTATAATTGGGCACTAAGCCTGTTGTGTTGTATATTAAATAAATTAAATAAATAAACATTGGGAGGCGGGCACATTCGAGGCTTATTCTGGGGGGAGAGACTCATATTACGTTAGATGAATTTGATTTCTGAGGTGACCTTGTTGTATATTATATAATCAGGCAATGTAGATGAAGTGGCAGTCGGACTGAAATCATCATTTCTCCCCAAAACACAAATTTCAAATCGGATTATTAGTAGGTGGGACAGTAGCCTCCAGTCCAAGATTGGAGGTGACATGTCCCCATCTTCCGCCCGAGATTGAGCCAGTGATTGTATCTATTGATCTTTGTTTTCTTCTGCCAGAAATGCATGTGGTACTGGTAATGACATACATGCCATCTGTAAAAAATAGCCGAAAATCAGTTTTAGACTTATTATTGAGAATATTCTTAAAACTAATAGACTACGTACATCTCTTGGTCTCCGGCTTACGTAATTCATTTTGAGAAAATCACTATAGGTGTTGAATTTCTCATGTCTAGCTGTTTCGACTATTGTATCAGAAGGTTCGTCGTAATCAATAAGCGATATCTTGATAAATGAACGTTGGTACTCGCATCAACCCAGTCAATACAAATCATCCATTCTACTGAAGGGAGTTTTTTTTTTTTTAAATAAACGAACCAAAACGAAAGAAAACATTGAAACTGCCAAACATGTGTGTATGAGAGAGAATTGCCAACTGAGTGAGTCATCAGTAAGAGAGAGAGAGAGAGAGAGACCTGATCAGATACAACAATGCATCTGAAATGACAGTAATGATGTATGCCATTAATCCTATTGAAGTCGTTTGTAGGGGCATGATCGATTTGCATCGTGTGCTTAATGATACACGCTGCATTGCGCTCAATGAGACGCTGATGAGCGCCTAACTACGCCAGATTTTGTTGCTCCTCAAGGACCATTCATATATTGGAAATCATATGTATCTTTGTATATATATATATATATATATATATATATATATATATATATATATATATATATACGAACACTGTTTCTGTAATAAAAAAAACATATAGTAGATAACAATGCTATTTTTCAACAGGATTCGTCCCATGAATGCATTATTTTCTTTTAAAAAGTAAACATTAAAAGTATCAAATTGCCATTTGTATTTTGAATAAATGCCTTATTAGAAACACGTGAAATATGGTTTTATTTGGTGTCTTCGAGATATGGAAGATTAATATAACTCGTTTTCAGGGTTGACACACTAAAATTCTATTACTGTACGAAATAATAGTTATTTTCCGCTGTGCATACACTACCTACAAACAACAAATTGTTCTTTTCCCTCCTCTTCAATTAAAGGAAATTACTAGAATGTAATGTTTCTAATTACCGATTATTACTTTTTGCCAAATGATTTACGATAATATCTTTTAACTCATTTACATATGAAAACCATAATTCCGTGTACATGCGAAAAGATGCTGATTTGAATTCATTAAACAATTCTATAGGGTGGTTTAAAATTCAGAACCTCTGCTATGGTCACCCTCACGTTTTTAAAGTTTTCTTTTTATTTTATTTAATGAATAACTTGCATCTAATTAAGAATATCAAAACACAGAAAGGAAGATTAACGGAGTACTATAATTATTTACATTTTCTTTTCTAGTTCCAGATACAGTGGAGCATTGAAGTTGGCAAGGCAGCCACAGGCACCTAGAATTTTCATTTACCAATTGGGAGCGTCACTAGTAACGGAACAGCAGCATCTTGTCTGCCCATTTTGTCAACCCCTGTTAGTGTTACTAACGGACAACATGGAAAGTAATTGTGGAGGACAGCACTGGACGTGGAGAAGGGAAAGAGGACGTGCCCGCTGCTGAAATCCATAGGCGATCCGTGACAATGTGTAGAGAACATGCACCGTCACGGAAAACAGTGTACTCGACTAAAAAAGAAGCAGTTCTGAGGAAAGTGACAGAGACAACATTATCTATCATCACCATAGTAGAGATGACTATTCAAGAAAATAAATTGCATCACATTCTCTGAAATGGAGGATGCCATAGGACTAACCACAAACATCCTGCAGCGTTTCGTGCACAACCACTTACAGTTGGGAAAGGTCAGTGCAAAATGGGCCCTAAAACTGGTTCTGCAGAGCAAGACCAAAGTCGGTGGGCATGTGTAAGAGACTCCTCCAACACCGTGATCATGATTGCTATGATTTCATATGTAGGCTTCTGAAAATGTTTAGATTTTGTTAAAAAATAAGTGTTATTTTTTTTTTAAAAAAAAAAAAAAGTAAAATATGTGCTTTTATGAAATATGGTTATCCTGTGTGGTTTTGTGTCTGTAAAAAGTCTATATTTTACGTGAAAAAAATTTCAGCTTGATGAGTTAAGTCATTCAGTTGCCACCATTGGCTTAAAGTATGGACAAATGTGTCCCTACGTTTTTCATTTCTTAAAATTAAGTTGCACTGTTTGTTATTCATCTGGATCGTTAATTAGATAAGAAAGATTTCGTTTTACATCTGCAGCTCTTTGCTTATTTCCAAACATTAATGATGGAAATAACCCAGAACTCACCACGAGGAGGTGGCTGCAGTTCGAGTTCCGCCCATCCGTATATACTAAGTTGCATATGGTAGTGCAAGTTCATATCGTTACTCTTTTACCTCAAATTGTTTTTTTCTATTAAATTCTGGTATGTTTTTCTTGATTGTAGTGTTGCTAGGACAAATCTATGTCGTGCTTCTTGCCCACATACCGCTGATGCCGCTTCTGTCACCAACTTCACCATTCTTTCTACAGCGCGAGTGTGAAGGGCAAGGATGTAATAGATTCATCAGCCATTTGAGCCGTCTTTACATTTTCTCTTAGCTTCTGCAGGCTCAAGTGTTTTGTCAGTGGTGGCCCCGTCAGCGTGCATGTTGACAAATTAATCATATCAACATAGTTTGTCGCTTCTAAGTTGATTTAAGGGACGACGAATTCTCGTACCGGTGCGCGATCACCAGATTGGGTCGTTTGTCTTGCTTTTAGGACTCATCTCCAGCCAAGCTCTCGTACTTTAGCATCTTGGTCAGTCATTATTGATAGAAGTAGGTTTTCAGGATGGCCGTACCACGCATTTCTACAGATCACTGGATCAATTATTTTCCTGTATTTCGCTTCCATGTGGCTAGAAGTTGTGGTGAGTTGCCACAAATGACGAGCTCCTTCTGCACACGATGGATTACGGATTACAGCAAACCAGAGTGGTGCGTGGACCATCATGATGTACTAGACGATGGTTCGTGGGTTCTTTTGTTCCTACATACAAACGTAAGACTCTATTTGCTGTAGTTAGCCATCTGGCTTGATGAATTTTACCAGGCTTCATGTGAGCTAGCCCAACGGGGCATTCTCCTGAAGAAACCGCTTGGCAGATATCCAGCAAATATTTTTGATTCTGCTTAATGAATCCTCAATGAAGTTGCGGTCCCAGTCTACTGGAACGGGCTGAAAACTCTGGAGTGGCAACTCTTCGCAAGTTGGAAGTGCTGATCCTATTGGTCCTCTAAATGTATTTGGTCCAGTATACTTGCCATCTATAAATTCAATCAAATGTCGAAATAGGACCTCATTCGTGTGTATCAGACAGACGATTCTCTGAAGGGGTTTGTTCGAGAAGACTTCAATATGTGCCATTGCACCATTCTTCCGACCAGTGTTGGTAGCAGCACCGTCGCAACCCAACAACCAGATTTGACAGGGGGTATTTTGATGAACAAAGTACTTTGTGATGGCAGCCCGCATGCTCTCTTCTCTTCCAGATGAAGGAGAGACATGGCCAAGGTAGTTCGATCCTGGCTCCTGTATAGTGCTCTCAAACGGGTCAGCTCGGGTCGGGTTGTCGGGTCGGGCTATTCGGGTCGGGTTGTCTAGTCGGGTCAATCGGGTCAGCTCGGGTCGGGTTGTCAGGTCGGGTTGTCAAGTCGGGTCAATCGGGTCAGCTCGGGTCGGGCTATTCGGGTCGGGTCAATCGGATCAGCTCGGGTCAATCGGGTCGGGTTATCGGATCGGGTTATCGGGTCGGGTCAGTCGGGTCAGTTCACTTTGGTCAACTGAGTTTAGGTTGAGCTTAAACTCGGCTGGAGTCAAAAGCTGCTGTTTTTCACTAGCTGCCTAATTAAAAATTGCAATTTTCAATTGATTTTATAGAAGCCATAAATCTATTTTGAACACTTGCAGCTAGTGTTTTTATGGTAAATGCTTATTTTTGTACTTGTGCGTACTTTAATTTGTAAATGTGGAAGATTGATTTTACCAATCGACTGTAATATTAATATCTACGCCAATATGGAGTCTGGATTTAGAACAAAACTAGAAGTTGTTTATGCAAGGCCAAAGGAAAGATTGGATATGGACGACCAAGCCCAAGCAGGGCTGCGGTGGCTCAGTGGTAGAGAATTAGGGATGCGCTCGAGTCGAGACATGTCTCGAATCTCGACTCGACTCGACTAGAATTCGAGTCGAGATTCGAGTCGAGACACACTTTGTAAAATTCGAGACGAGTCGAGACAAACGTATTTCTCGACTCGAATTTTCGAGTCGAGACACGAGTCGAGTCGAGACGGCTCTTAAAAATCTCGACTCGACTCGAATGTCTCGAAAATCTTTCTATAATTTTTAATATTATTTTGAAGAAAGTATTCACTCAGAAACAGCCTTGAAACCAATTCCAGCTTTTATTCCTTCAGAAAGGTACAGAACTCATAAAATTAATAGTTAATCTTTAAAGATCAAGATTTAATTTTCAGCTTAATTCAGTTAATTAGAACTAATAGTTAATGTCGTTGTATTTGGTTGCACTGCAAATATAATGATAATAATAATAATAATTGATTATCTAGTTTGTATAAAACTATTATCCGTAGTCTAAATCTAGTTTGTATAAAACTATTGCGATAAAGTGAACTTCATAAATTCTCTGAATGAGCAGTTGGCAGTCTATAGTAGTTTAGCATAGTTATAATTATTGTGTTTTCGTTCCCATGAACGCAATAGGGATACGTAACTTCTGGATTATTCGCTTGCCCAACTATTCTGAGGCTTTAATATGTTGCAGCATATCACGAGCTACGGATAATATATAATGTAACATTTGTTGTACATAACATATTATGATACGAGACTATTTTACATAGTATATCTTATCTAATATAAATAAAATAAAGAGTTTGTTTGTGTGTTTGTCTGTCTGTCTGTGCGACCTGGGGACCAGACGAGTGGACTGAGAGTTCCCAAAATTTGGTCACGGGTACCTTAGTCCAGGCCCCAGATCAAGACGAAGCGTTTTTTTTTAAATTTTGAACCAGGGGGGTCTCGGGGGGGACGTTTACTGGGACCGACCTGGGGACCAGACAAGTTGACCGAGAGTTACCAAATTTTGGTCACGGATACCTTGGTCCAGGTTCCAGTCTAAGGCGAAGCGTTTTTGTCAAAATTGGAACCAGGGGGTCTCAGGGAGGCGTTTAGCGAGACATGTAGTAAAAGTAATCCAAATTAATCGACATTAGTGTCAAATCCATAGTTTTCACGGTCGCTGAGATCAATGGATTTCCATCAGCGATGATTTGCAAATTCAGCTACTACTGTATGTGGGCCGGCTGTCAGCGGGTGAGGAATACCGAGACATGTATAAATAGCCCATATTGATTGATACTAGTGTCAAATCCATAGTTTTCGCGGTCACTGAAATGAATGGTGATACTTCCACAGGTGTTGACTTCCAAATACAGCCCCCATGCGAAGAATGGGTATATTAAGCTGGTATTACAATAAATGGACTGCTTGGATAACAAGAACTAGTACAGATAAGTACCATTCACTTCTATGAATAGGTATTTTTTAAAAGGATTTTTGTAAACACTAAGTTATAAAACAATGAACTACATACAGTAGTTATGGTTTTGGTTCCCAACATAAAAGAAATATGGATTGTTCATGAGATATTGAACTTCAACTTTCACTCTGGAAAATTTCAATTTTGGAGTTAGGCCACTTGGCATCAAAGCAGTTCACTGTAAGATAAATACATTCCGCACATTAGTAACATAGTTGTTCAGGGGCCTTCGATTTCCATCCTCTCAAATGAAAGCTGAACGATTGCTTGATACATGCTGACTATATAGGAGAAATAGTGTATTAAGTTTTCGAGCTTTGGTGCGTATCCGTATTTATACTCTGATATAATTTTAAGTTCACACTCAAATCGAGCTAATTGTTTAATGCATTTCGAAAGCTTTTGTTTTTATGCAGCTCATTAAGGAAAATCTATTTCATAATCGTAACATTTATGTACTAAGAAAATATGAACGTAAAGTGGACTCGACCTAGCCCCGTGGCTCCTGTGACTCAGTGGCACAGCTCTCACCCTTGGTGTGTGAGGACTCTGATTCTGTGTGTGTGTGTGAACTCCGCGGCTAGTGTATGCGTCTTTGCCGTGGAAGACTCGGGTTCAATTCCCGGCGCGAGCTCATGTAGTTCGGATTCCACGTTAATCAGTAGGTCTACATTTCATATATCCTCGCTACTGAAAGAGACGGTAAAGTCAAAATCAACTCAACAATATATATCTGTGTGTGCTTATGTGAATTTCCTTGTGGCTGTATGGTTAACACATACGCCTTGATCGCGGGAGACTCTGGTTCGATTTACGGTGGAAGCTCATGAAGTTGTTACCGGTATCCCACTTTAAACTGTAGATCCATACCTCATATAACCATAAATATAATATATATGCCTTTGATACACTTATTTTCCGACTTGGAAGCCATCGAAAATTTCCGGACACAGAGTCCCGTAGACCGAAAATGAGAAACATGGGTACAGAGTAAAACAGCCATAGAAATTTAAGCTTTTTAGGCTAACTTAATCCTTATATATAATGCAACTAGCTTGGCCAAGTTATAATGGAAAAAATGCTATCATTGCAACACTCTGATAATAGAAAATGTTCGTCAGGTATTACTATCCCCCCTCTCCTGCAGAATGAAAACCCTGACTAAAACTCAATATATATATATATATATATATATATATATATATATATATATATATATATATATATATATATATATATATATATATATATATATATATATATATATATATATATATATAACTATTTTGTGTAATGTAACAAACAGTGGCGGATAGTATTCATGTTTCCTTGCAGAGGTCCTTACGAGGGTTCGCTTCCATCTTCCTCTCCCCAAGAACTAAAATAAATTAAAAAATTGCTATTTCTTGTTAATCTTGTACAAAGGACGCAATTAAAGTCCCAGTGTAACACCCCTTCACATTTAGATTTTTCCCCTGGAAGAAAACCAGTTATTATTGTTTCTTGATTTCTCAGTCTCACCTACATAAACATACGAATAGAATTACAGGATAGGACATGTTTAGAGTGCTTGCACGTGACATCTAACTATATTTCTCATCAAATGTGTCACAGATGAAAATTTCTGTTTGTACTGCCTCTATTTTCTGGTACATATGTTTCATTTATGTTATGTTGCTAAAATTCGTTAGGGAACAAGTACAGACTGCGCCTGTGTGCCTGACAAAACGTAAATGTACTGGATAATTATTTCTTCACTTTCTTCCAGAAAAAAAAAGTAACCCATCTCATGTCGGCTAACAAAAGGAGGTAGCGGACCAAAGATAGCCGTTGTTTACCTAAGGTCGTTACACAGCAGAGGTTTCATTCAGTCAGAGGGAAAAGAAAAAATAATTTAAGGTTTCTACATTTGTTTTGAACTGCAATATACTTCTTTCTTTTGTTTTAAGAACCATTTCCTTCTCATTTGTCTGCATCAGAAAAAAAATGCAAAAAAATCACTAAAATGTGCCTATTTACCCAAAGTACGTACTAGATCACTAGTTCAATAGTAAAATCACTAAATCTAGTACGAAATCATAAATGCGGCATCCCTGGGTTGGAGCGAAAGTAATTGTTGGAGTAAAAACTAGTCCGTATTTCTACTGCGTTCTGTTGTTGAATTCACAGAAATGTTCAAAAAGAAATTCAAGAAGTAAAACACGATCCTACAAAAGACTGTTTACTTGCTCACTGGTTTTAGTATTGTGAACTGAAACTCAAGTGCGCAGTCATGTTGAATACTTCTGTCCCTTTCTACTTTACAACTTGAGGTGGGATGAGGGTCAGATCTAGTGATATACCGCTAAAGGAAGTGCTTCAGTAGCGGTATGTATTGTTTATACTACTTACAACGTTACCCCCCCCCACATAAAATATAAATTCACCCTTTCTCCCTTCCCGTTTTCGAATACAATGAACCGACTATTTTGCTGAAGAAAGATGCTAAAAGAAAATTGAAACATCTGTGTCTAAACTTTCTTTGAAGCGCAGTCTTTCGTATTTGTAAGGTTTTGCGAGTGTTTTCGAGATAGCCAAATCTTTTACCATGGACTCCTGCTGCGAACTGACCGTGAGTAAACACCCGATCACGCTGTGCTCAATTTTTCTCGCACACGTGAAATGGGTTTGTTGTTTCCAAATCAAATAGGAAGTTACCTTGTGCTTTTGCATTTCTGCACGCACACAGGTACTATTGTTGTTTTAATGATCAGAAGAAATATCAAAACCACCCGATATATATGATACAAAACAGCTAACAGAGGGAGGCAAAGATAAAAGTAGGCCTATACCAAGTTTTCCGCGTGGTACCATTATGGAGAATAAATATTTGATAAAGTCACGTAGATGCACTTAAACCTATTCCATCTACCCTTATAATTTTTCTGGTCTCATCAATTTCTCAGGAGAATACGTACAACATATGTCCAAATTCCATATATACTCTTTCTAAACTAATGAGTAAACTCACTAAGAACACCAACTGATATCAATAAACAGGAAAGAAAACAATACTTTATACTTCTATCATTTGGTACACATCTCTATGAAGCACAGCTTGTTTCTTTTCGAAATAGCTCCTTCGTGTCACAGCTGTGGTTAGTTTTGTTTTGTGTTAGGATGAAAGAGAGAAATGCAACATTTGCTTCGCGGTGAAGTTATATATATATATATATATTATTAAGATGAGCGGTGATAAGCGAGGTTTAACAAAGAGTGCCTTTCGGATGCACAATTTAACGGGTAGTTGCAGTCCGTGTTGAGAATCGAACCAAAGCTATGTAAGACATGTTAATATTGAGCTCTTTTGTGGTAAAAGTGAACTTCAGAAACACACAAAAGACTTGAAACATCAAGCTAATGTAAAGCAATTAAAAAATAGCCTACCTATCGCTGCATCTTTTCTGTGGCTAGGAACATGCAGTGTGTAGCAACAAGAATCGTGTTAAGGACTTTGTTTTCGAACATAACATTCCCTTCCACACCATAAAAGACAATATAATGTTTGTTAAAAGAAAGTGCACATAATATTTTTAAAATTTGTTTGTGATCCTATCATGCACAATTATAAATAATGCCTTTCATACTACGAGAATGAGTTCAACTATACGTCATGGCCCCTCTAAAGCGGGGCCGCGGTGGCTCAGTGGTAGATCGTTCACCTCTGGTGCTTGGGGACCCTGGTTCGATCCCAGCTCACACCAAGTGAACTTTGTGGTGGACAAACACCGTGTGCGTGGGTTTCCTCGGGGTTCTTCCGTTCCTCCCACTTTCTTCATTCCACGATTTCACTAATTTCTCATCATCACCCCTCTCCTTTAGCCTAACCGCCATAAGCGTGGGACGTAAAACTCAAAGATTTCACTTCATTTTTTCCCTCGAAAGCGATATCTTTCAAAATTATTTATTGTTAGATATTGTAAATTTACGGTATCTATTTTAGTGGACGGGAAATTTTGCATCTAATCGGATAATTTCATGGCTTCTAACAGGAATTCGCAGTTACGAAATTTGCATCACTGTCTTTTGAAAGGATGCCTAGAAAAAATACTACTAGAAAATAACTGAAAACACAAAATGGATTTGATAGCCAAATTCACGTCATCTTGGTGCGTCATCATTTTTCTTTAAATATTTGTATTTAGTATTAGATTAGAGTTTAGTGTCCCTTTCAGCATCAAAACTATATGAGACGTGAACTTACAAATTAACGTGGGTTCAGAACCACAGGAGTTCCATCGGAAATCGAACCTAGGTCTCCCGCACCAAAGACGCGTACGCTAATCATATGGACAAGGGTGTTCGATATTTAGTAATGTGTACATAAAGTTGTGAAATTGCGCTTGTATAATGGAATGCAATTCCTTCTACTGACATAAACCTTCACAATACTTAGCTGGACAAAGTATCTTTAAAAAGAAAATGTCACTCTTTATGTTTCAGTTCCTGGTTCGACTGAAGGATGGAACAAATTGCAATGAGCGTTTTAGGATCCTACTTTGTGTAGTTGATTCATCATAAACTTGGTATTTGATACGGATATGAACTATTACATTTATTTGGTGTTTATTTCTAAATAATAAGTCCTAATACAATTTCATAAAGTTGTAATTCTTTTTTAGTTTGTATCACTTTACACAATGACAAATCCAAAAGGTGTGTTGTATCGGTGCAGTACCAGTTTTTCACGTTTTTCAAAATGTTCCAAAAGCCAAAGAATAATCTTTAATTTCTGATATTTTAGTCGTCACAAATTACAATTTTATAATGTAGTCAGTGTTTATAATTACTGGGCAGTTGGGCGTTTAAACTAATGACATCATAATAAAGTCAAAACCATAATTTTGAGTTGAATTGATTCTGAGTTTAACGTCCCGTCCAGCAGCGAGGCTATGTGTGACGTGGACCTACTGATTAACGTGGAATCCGAACCACATGAACTCCCACCGGGAATCAAGCCCAGGTTTCCCACGCCAAAGGCAAGTATACTAACCGTTAGCCACGAAGGAGCTCCACCATTATTTTAGTGGGCGATAAGAAATATCTCGCCAGTGCTTTTACAATAAATAAAATTTTATAAGTATTAAAGAATAGTGGTAAGAGATTTTATAATAGCTCTTTTATTTATGAGATATGAGTATTTTGAAAAAAAACTAAAGAATAGGTTGGCGGAACCACAAAAGACTCGTAAAATAAACTTTCTTATAAATACATACGCACCTTACTCACCTTTTATAATTGCTATGCTTACGTTCTCCATAAAAACAGAAATTCCCTTTTAGTGATACTTTACACAAGATCATGAAGTGGGTTCAAATTTAATTAAAGGCAGAATATAATACAATAATCCACAAATATTGCCTCAAGTGAGTTTAAAGATTTCTAAACACTAGTGCGAAACCGGGCTCTGCCGTTGCGATCGATTTACAGGTCTTGAGACGAAAGTAAGAAGGGACTTACGCACACAGTAAGTAAAAACAATTAATATGCCTGTAACTTTCCGCCAAATGGGTGTATCTTAAAACTAACCTCGCCATTATTTTTCTAATTAAATTCTAGCCCGAAATTATGTATCATATTACCCTATTCCCATTTTGAAAACTTGACCTTAATTCAAAAAGGCGGCTACCATACGACTTCCCCCCAGGACTTACATGTATCCACATGGTTTTTCTTCACTTTTCTTCATTAACGCTCCGTTTACAAAGGGTAGTAAGGGACTTCTGTAGTAATCTCTAATAACCACATCACAACCCTTAAAAGTAATTAAAAAAAAATAGAAAACATGCACCATGGCAAAAATTTGTCATCACAAGTAATGATGCATACATGCCTTCTATCAGCAAAAAAAGTTTCATTGAAATTGGAGCCGGACATTTGAGTGATGTCCCTTGTGGGATGTGATTGAACGTGACGTCAGAACACATCGCCCCCCTTCCCGGAATTTACGGGAATTAGGTGACCTGAGTGAGCACATGTGGTGCCAGCTCTCTCCAGCGACCTATCAAGGATCATTGCGTGTATGCCAAGACGTGTCGCCGTTTTTATCCATGCCAAAAGTCGACATACTGACAATTAGGTAGGTAGTCATGATGGTCTGGCTGATGTGTGCGTATATTTTAACTCGTACATTTTGTCTCGACTCGAATTTCGAGACGTCTCGACTCGAATTCGAGTCGAGTCGAGACAGAGACTGTCGAGTCGAGACACGAGTCGAGACAGAAACATATTTTCGAGTCGAGACACGAGTCGAGACAACATTTTCTCGAGACGAGTCGAGACAGGCTTAAATCTCGACTCGACTCGACTCGAATGCATCTCTATAGAGAATTCATCTCTGGTGCATGGTGTCCATGGTTCGATCCCAGCTTTTGCTAAGTAGGCTTTGTGGTGGAGAAACACCGTGTAATGGTTTTTCTCGGGGTTCTCCTGTTTCCTCCCACTTTCTTCATTCCACCATTTTATTCATTTCTCATGGTCACCGTATCCCTTAGCCTCGGTGCAGAATCGAAGGATCTTAAACTGAATATTTCATTTTATTTCACCAAGCCCAAGGACATCGATACAAGAACAAGATAAAGATTGGACATGCAAGACGAATTGCATAGTAATCTTGCTCTTGGCCTTGTTTTGTTGATCACCAAGTAGCGATGAGCGTATTTTCTTGCTTTCCGTATAGTATGAAGGACCATAATCAAAATCACACTTAGTCTTCATTTGTATCGATGAGGCGAGCATTTTTGGCTCTTGTATAGCATGAAAGACCACCAAGACTACGAAATGCAGGACCAAGACTTGGCTGCAAGGCAAAGAATAAGACGCAGTATTGATGACCAATACCCAGGGAGCGAATTATTTGAATTTCATTTGTTGGGCTGAAAGTGATGAAATAAAATTAATACATTATAATTAAATATCATACTGTATTTTTAAATTTTAAATTACAAAATTCATATTATATATCTTCTTACAAGCAAATATATATACTGTAAAATACGTTTTAATTACCGAGAAAGAAAAATCAAAGTGGCACGGGTCCCGGAATCATAAGAACCTATTTTGGAATGAAAGTTGAAGGGTTGGAAAAAATCACAGGTGTTCTCCTGTTTCCTCAACCCTTATCATTGTAGTTAAATGATTTCCTTTTGTCTCCGCCAAGAGACTCTTGGTACTGCCTTCCGAGAAGACAACCTGCCGTCCAAGCAGGTGATAACACTGACCTTGAATAAAAATTTCGTCACATAGAAGTAAAGCAAGAAAAATAATGAATTTCTCCCACGTCGGACATTGGTATCAGTTATAAAAAGAAATAACCAAACCTCAAAAGTGCCAAATATTCATTAAGATGCATATATAAATCCCTCGCTTGATCTCCCGTGGTCCGAGTTTAATTCCCAATGGAAGTGCATTTTGGCGTTCACCCAGTGTCGTGACCATAGTGCTCTCAAACGGATCGGGTTGACCCGACTCGGGTCAGCTCGAGCCGGGTTATGGGTCGGGTCGGGTCAACTCGGGTCGGGTTGTCGGGTCGGGTCAGCTCGGGTCAGGTTGTAGGGTCGGGTTATTCGAGTCGGGTCAACCGGGTCAGCTCGGGTCGGGTTGTCAGGTCAGGTCAATCAGGTCGGATCACGGTTCGGATCAGTCGGGTCAGTAGGGTCGGGTCACGGGTCGGGTCGGGTC
Organism: Thermobia domestica; assembly: GCF_964235325.1. Classification (NCBI taxonomy): domain Eukaryota; kingdom Metazoa; phylum Arthropoda; class Insecta; order Zygentoma; family Lepismatidae; genus Thermobia; species Thermobia domestica. Next base: position 214,428,365 of record NC_137464.1, read on the forward strand.
GGTCTTCAACCGGTCGATCGCTTTTACTTCGGTCGATTCAAGCGATGCACTCGCCTCTTCAACGATGGCGTTTCCTAAGGTTTTTTCTCTCTCCGAATCTTGCTTTTGTCGATCACCTTCTGCTCATGAACTGGGGTAATTAGTCCGATATCTGCCAAAAGCTTCGAAGCGATAATTTCGGCCTTGCGGTCTGATATATTACATCTATATGCTGCATTGGAGAATGTCGGCAACCTAACTCTCATTTGTTTAGAAGGACTAATCTTCTCTCTTTTAAGCGCAGGAAGAAACTCGATAGTAGAATCTGACTCTTCTCCCTATTCATTTTGTAAAGGGACACTATCGTTTTGTCATCGGGAACTACTAATTTCATTGGGCTTTGGTTGATTTTTATGACTTTGATTTTTCACAATAAATGTTTGACACGTTTCTGTGTCTCCTTTCTATCAAGTCCTGCCATATCCATCTGTTGGGTGGTTCTCTGGTCAATTAAAAATGAAACCTCCAATTTAGACACTTTCTTCTCTCTCGCACAAGTGTAAGCAACCGGGTCGATGCATTGCAAGAAGCGATATCAAGCAAAGTTTTGCTGGCGAATGCCTGGATTTCTGCAACTTTGAAAGAAAAAAAAAACGGGTTTGTCCTTCAACTTTTGTAGCTGACGGATCTTTTTGTGATAATGTAAAATCAACGCTATAACCCGTTGCTCGCTCAAAATAGCTGCATCGCTGATTGATGCCTTTTCCCAAATTTGAATTACTTTCCTTGCCACTGAATGAGCTAGCACTTTAGCAGAAGGATCCTTTTGAGATGCTGCTTCCCATTTCGTGTTCTCTCTTTCCCACAAGAATTGCTTAAGAACATCAGCGATTGTTCCAAGCTGACTAAACGAGAATTCTGCAGGGGATCCAATGACATTATGGACAAAGTTTCTTACATTCAAACGTGACTTCTCTTAAATGACATCTTTACATACACTTGATAGTTTATTCACCGAAACCAATTTTGAACAGTTAGACACTTTTGTCAACGCAAGAGCTTAACAAACTTGCCACACCATTGGAATGATGAACTGACACATTCAATGACTACCGACAAGCACAAGTAGGACGCAATCCTTCAAAAACGCACACAAATGCACACGTATTTTCACTTAAACACAATCAACAGCGTAAACAGTTTCCACATCAAACACCACTTTTTCTGTCTAGAAAGCAACGCAAAATTACTCCTAATCTCATCTGCAGACACACTAACAATGAGTCACTTTTTTCTTTTCTCTCAATGCTACTCCACTTTTAATTTAACGACAAATTCGCTTTTGGGCGACTTCATTCTATGTAGTGCAGGTGTTTTATCGAAAGGAGTTTTATCTACAAAAATAATCACTTGTTATTTTTTTCGCGATACGAACATAAGCTGGACAACTATCAGTGTGTGTCTTATTTGATAACATTCATTCTACATAACATTCATTGTACTATGAAGTCTATTTTTTACCTTGCATGCCCCATTTCTTACCTAATGAACTGTTTATAAGAGACGAAAACTTGATTTTGTTTTTACAAAACACTGAATAAAATATATTTCTGCGGCGTTTTGTCCAAATTTTAAGACGCCGGTGGCACCTAAAGGACTTGACTGATCAAGTTGAAATTTTTCATGTAAAATATGTATATTTCTGTCCAAAATGACTACTAAGGGTAAAATGTTTTCGTAAAAGTAAATATGTATAATTTGTTTTTTTTTAAATGTATTTCTTAACAAATTTTTGAAACTTTAGGCCGTTAATGGCACCTAAAGCAATTAACTAATCGGCGTGCAATTTTCTATATGACATATAGAGATCACTTCGCAAAAAAAAAAAAAAATGCTAAGGGTAAGCTGATTTAAAAAATAGTGGAAATTCGATGCACACTAGTGTACATAGAACAACGAATAAAGTTACTCTTGGATCAAGGAGAAACCAATAGTGTGAAATTTAGAAGAGGAGTCGGACAAAGATGTAGTATATCAATTATTCAATATTCACAGTGAATGTTTAATGAAAGAAGCATTAGTGGGAATTGGAGATTTCAAGATTGGAAAGACAGATCATTAACAAACTTTGTTATGCAGATGATACGGTTATTATAGCTAAGAATCAAAGAAGGATTGCAGGAAATGAACAAAATAGTTGACTCTGGGAAACAATATGAAATCAATGTTGAAAAATCAAAAGTCATGATATTACCCCGTGGAAACGCGCCCTTATATGTCAGAGTAGAACATAGAGAACTTGAAGAGGTAGACCATTTCAAATATCTGGGAAGTATTTTTACGAGAGTCATTTACTGCACCAAAAAGATCAGGCCAAGAATTGCTATAGCCAAGGAGGCATTCAACAAGAAAATATCACTCTTAATTAGCAACTTAATAAGGAATAAGGAAGAAGGAAGAAGTTAGTCAAGTGTTATATGTGGAGTATGGACTGTATAGTTCAGAGATTTGGACATTACGGAAGATAGAGAAAATGTATTTAGAGAACCTCGAATTGTGGTGTTGGAGGAAGATAAACCAGTTGTTGATAGTTTTTATGCCAGCTGCTAGGTGGGTATTTTTTTAAATCGCATTTTTTTGAATAAAAACTCAAGTTATCAATTATGTGCAAATTCTCATTGCTTATCATTAATTAACCTAAAACACACCTGTTGCAGTAATTTTACGAGAAGAGTGTTGCCAGGAGTCGCGTTTCTGCCAAAAAGCACTCATTTTACGGACTTGCATTAAAATGTTTTTTTGCATGGCAACACTGCATCAACCTTGTCACGTTTTCGCAATGGATAAATGTTGATTCATACTGCATATATACGCAGGGATTTGCCCGCAGGAAATCAGTATTCTGCAACTCAATATTGATTTTCTTCATTTTGTACATTTTTTTTAAAAAAATTTTACACTTTCGGTACTTACTTTCGTCACTACATAAAAATCTTACAAATTCCAACATTGGTCACGATCTCGAAAATATCTAGATAGAACACACTTATATTTGTTTCAAGTCTTATGTCATTATCGTTCTTGGTTCAAAAGATATACACAAACATCAAACATCAAACTTTGGGTTGCGCAACTTTATGGACACACTGTATATCTATATCTATCTATCTATCTATCTATCTACATATATATATATATATATATATATATATATATATATATATATATATATATAACGCAGCAGCTGAAATGCGTGGGGCAGGGGACGGGTATGAGTAAATCGATGATCGATCGATCACAGGGCACAGTAAAACTAGTTACGCCACTGCCCAGAGGGCCATACAATCAACAATTGACAGACTCTGTAAGTGCATTGAACGGGATGGGTGCCAAAATGAAACCCAGTAACCAAATCCTATCCTTGTAATTTCATGTGAGTAAACCCCAATTTAATATTAAAATCTTCTTACCTCGCCCTGTATAGTATATGGATTGGAGACATTATTCCTCCTTTGCATGCACCTTTGGCAGCTGAATCAATAGTGAAATCAATATTTTATATTTCTACCTGAGTTTTCATGAAAATAAAATTGATTTTTTATATTTTTTTTCTGTCATAACTTTGTATAAATATTAACATTTAAAATATTCCTGTATATCTATTATTCTAATTTATAGTATTTAAAGATTGCAACACACTTAAAGTATCAGTACAAATTGTAGCAGATGAGATATTTTGTCTGTCACTATAAATTTTGCCTGTTGAATCTCAAAAGCTTCTCCTTCATAGATTGAGATGTATTTCGGTGGTTCATATTTGATTTGTGATCGATCTTTCTTGGATATAAATTGTAGCATTTGCACTAGTATTCTGATATTTTGAAACATCAGTATATATTAACACTGATTCTTTATAGATTTTTTTGTAATTGATCCCGCCCAGTGTCGGATTTACGTATAAGCTAAACAAACTATAGCTTAGGACCTCACTCGCTTCGGGACCCGGAAAAATTAAAGAAAAAAAAACTGATTGTAATGTAATTTCCAAATATCAAGAAAAAGCAAATAAGATAAAACGCAATATAACAATGGCGTTTTGTATTGTTATGTACTAGGCTTTTATGAAACAAGTAATAGGGCTCTATTTCGCAGCCCCAATTGTAATGAGGCCCCTGTTATCCAGCCCCACTTATAATGGAGACCCCCTTTTCCAGCTCTCCTTGTAATGGACCCTTGTTTAAATTTAGATATCCATCAGATCCACCAATCTGCATATAGCATATATTCAAACCTTTAAAAAGGCAACATTTTGTCACTGAAAAAGAAAGCTGGACATACAAAGGGCCCCTTTCAATAGCTTAGGACCCCATCAAACCTAAATTCGGCACTGATCCCGCCAATTATTCTTGTAAATTTTATTTTTGAGAACACTATTTTCTAACTAAAAATAATTTGGAATGTTTGCTTTTTTTACAAACCAAATTGATATCATACTTCCAAGAAAAACAAGGCAAGAGAAGCACCTTCGTACATGGATGATTGTAGATTTTATTATTATTATTATTTTGAGATAAGCCTGAATGGTCCAAGGGCTATTATAAGCATACGGTTTCTTATTTTCTATGATGGATTCTAAATTCTTAACTTCAAAATACTCGGTGATTTTTATCTTCCGAAACGCGTTAAAATACATTTACAAGCCAATTTAAGTAATAGTATTCTCAAAGGGATACAACGTGATTCTTCTAATAAAGCTTGTTTTGAAAAAAAAAAAAAAGTTGAGAAGAAAAATAATTTTTGCTAGATTATAGTGTTCCATTTTATTAAAATGTTTGCATATATTAGAATAAAAAAAATTCCACCATGTCATTTCAGCCACAATGCATTGTTTTAATATAATAATTAGGTTAAATGGATTAATTCTCCATTTTCTGGATGTAAAACTTCTAATTAATCTACATTTATCTGTTTCTTTATTAAAGTAATTTATATGATTGTTCCAATTGAGTTTTATATCTATTAAAAGTATTCCTAAATATTTGATTGAAGGCTCTGCAGATATTTTAATGTTGTTACGTTGAATATAATAATTTGTTTGATCTGTCTTTCTTGGAAAAAAATATTAATTTGGTCTTTTTCTAATTAATTTCAAAATCATTGTCCTTCATTCAATTTGATAGTTTATAAAGATTTTTTCCTATATTTTTTATCCTGTTTTAATTTATCAGTGGGAGTACTAATTACGAAATCATCGGCATAGCCGCTTGTGATTTGTGCGTTATTGCAATTAGTATTCAATAGATTATATATACATATTGAATAACACTGGGCTTAGTTTACTTCCCTGTAGCAATACAAGGGATATTATTCTTGCCATATTAAATGTATTTATGATTTTAATATAAACCATCCTATTTATTGAAGCGTGTGAATAATACGGATTATCTTCCCAGGAATATTTATACATTCTTTCTAAAATAATATCCAAAATAACAGAATCATATGCTTTTTTGATGTCTATTGATGTTACAACAAAGACACGTCTTGGGGGCGCGGTGACTCAGTGATAGAGCGTTCACCTCCCGTGCTTGGAGTCCCTGGTTCGATCCCAGCACGCACCGTGTGAACTTTGTGGTGGACAAACACCGTGCTCGTGGGTTTTCCCGAGGTTCTCCCGTTTCCTCCCACCTTCTTCATTCCACCATCTCATTCATCTCTCATCATCACCGTCTCCTTTAGCCTAACCGGCATAACCGTGGAACGTAAAACTTAAAGATTTAATTTAATTTAATTTCAAGACACGTCTTGTGAAAAAAGCCTTAAAAATATCGAAAATTAACACAACCAAAGCTTCCCAACTTGATTTTCTTTTTTTAAAAAACTGATATTGTTCGGGAATATTTAATCGTATTGAATGAACCAGTTTAATTTGTTTATATTAAATTCTCAAAAATTTTATAGTTACAAGATAGAGAATATTGGTCGAAAACTTAATGATATTTCTTCAGATTTCTTATTCTTTGGAATGGGTAAAATTAATATTTTTTCCTACATCAGCACCAGATGCAAAAATTACAAAATATTTTTATATTCAAAATTAATGAATGTCATGAATGTGATACAGAAAGCCGAGTATTTTTCCGAAGACAAGTCGAAGGCTTTCCGAAGCGTAAACAATTACGAGATTATTTTCAACTCCTTCCAGTTATTATTCGTCCTTAACTAGGCCTACTTACCGATAATCAAATTATGAACTCACACCTAAATGTAATGGTTTCTACATACACATGCGTATGTATGCATGACTCACTAGTTAGCACGTGTCTTCAAGTAATTCACGTTCTTCTTTCAGCTGTATGGGTTACATTAGGTTTTGTAACGTCGCGATGAATGAAACATATTTTAGTCACTTTCTCAAAGTTGTACTTCTACATAAGTATAGATTTCAGTTATTGTTTCTGTCCTACTTGTCAGAAATGAGAATATTTTCATGCAAACGAAATATTTGTGACAGTCTTTCATGTTTACTAGAATTGAGTAGTAAATCATTAACCCTTTAATTGGCAAACATTGATAGCATTACCATTAAAATACAGTATTTAGTTTGCTTTTATGGTTGAACCATGTCTTCCTGATCATAATTTCGTAATTTTTAAAGTATTTTTTGTACTTTGATTACAAAATACGGGATGTTTATTTCAAAGAAACATTGCCATAAAATAGGTCCTATGTGTAGCTACTGAGCAGCATTGCTCTATTGTGGTTAAATATCATTAGAATACTCTCAGTAATATTAGCAGCAGTTTTCGTTGAAATATTTTCTTACAGAGCAAGAACCACGAATAAAAAAAAGTAATAAAGAACTCTCGCGGACCGTAGGAGATAAAGCTTCTACAATACTAAATTTGAGTGTTCCCTGTTGACGAAGATTAGAAATATCTAAATATGCCACTCGTAAATCATGTACCCCAAGATTGTTACTTTGTACAAGATTTAAGGAATTTTAAAGAAAATCGCATGTAACTTACAAACGTAATGGTTTAGAACACTGTATTTTAAACATATAATAGCTAGATATATATATATAAGGAAAACTTTAGTGCAAGTTCATTAGTAAACATTCAGATGACAATAGTTATTGAAATATAAACTTTGGTGCAAAGTAACCTCATTGATGGGGTTACTTTGCACAACATACAAAAAGGTATGTTCAATATACGAGCATAACGTTTCTGTGCAATGTTTTCCCTTCAGTATTTATACATTTTACTTTCTACGCAAAACTGCATGCAGTTTACAACTATTGATATGAGAATGATGGCACCGGTATCAGTATTTAGTTTGAATTATCGATATTTATGAAAAAAATTATGTATTTTCCGGTACTGGCACAGGAACCACATTCTAATTGTTTAGCATATGTCCCACAAAAATGCCAACTCAGGAACAGGAAAAAATTCCCGTGAACTGATTTGCCTTACTTATTCCTTATGTCCAATAATATCATCCCAACCATAATCAGTGGAAGATTTACGAGGTTTGGGACTTTCAGGCTGAAGTCCACCCAAATTGCATTTCTTTTTTTTAAAACAAATCTAGTGTTAGTCATTCCTATGCGTATAAGCTGCAAGCCCCTCCCTCAAAAGTCTAGTGATTTCTAAAAAAAAAAACGAAGCCTTGGTGAGTGAAGCCCCTCTCAAACTACTTTTCTGGATCCGCCACTGTTCATAATTTATTTTCCAACAAGAAACTCATTTCGGCATCTTGCTAAATAGGAAATTTATCTAAATTTGGAATATAGGAGGTTCCAGTAGCAATAATTTCCTATCCCAGTGCTATTTTGATAAATGAAATCTTTGAAAAATGAAATGAAATCTTTAAGTTTAACGTCCCATGGTTATGCCGGATAGGCTAAAGGAGATGGTGATGATGAGAGATGAATGAGATGGTGGAATGAAGAAAGTGGGAGGAAACGGGAGAACCCCGAGAAAACCCACGAGCACGGTGTTTGTCCACCACAAAGTCCACACTGCGCGAGCTGGGATCGAGCCAGGGACCCCAAGCACCGGAGGTAAACGCGCCCAGTGCTATTTTGGACCGGTGCAAAGTAACCCCGAGTAGAGGCTGAAACCCCCTTCTTCCAATTTGACTTTTTATGACTTTAATACGTTTCACATTTCAGTTTCAGCTATTGTATTAAAGTCCCATTATACACAGCAGTATTCTACGAAAATGACTTAACTTTGACGGAAATTCTTGTATGTGATATCTGTCAAATTTTGACGGCCTTTACAGTGACTGCTTTCCATACCCCTACAACAACGAACCCTTCTGGTAATTAGAACTGATGTTAACCGCCAACATTATAGCCAAAATGCAGTTAGATGTTCTATCTTACGATGGCAGTTGAAACTTCCTCTTTACTGTTCATGGTTTTACCGACAGAGGACTGAGAAACTCTTTTCATATTTTGTGCAAAGTAACCCCTGATGTGCAAAGTAATCCCGTCTTACGGTATATGAATATTATATGAAAGCAATAATGCCATTCAAATGATCACTGAAGTTATAATTCGTGCGGATAACGCACTGCCGTGTCGTGACAAAACGCTGTAACTTTGGCGGAGCAGTTTTGCGAAAATGAGCCGTAAAGTTTTCATCCGAAAATGTGATCTGTATCGTGTAGAACCAGTGTAACTAGGAAATAATGGTCAACCAATCAATTTTCACCAAATTTAATCACACAACATGCATTTACGTAACATTACATGTAACCACGTGTTTCCAAAGTCAAGATACACTGGTTCTACACGATACAGATCACATTTTCTGATGAAAACTTTACGGCTCTTTTTCGCAAAACTGCTCCGCCAAAGTTACAGCGTTTTGTCACGACACGGCAGCGCAATAGAATGCGATGTTGCTTGAGAGCAACAGTGTCAAATAAAGGGTAACGAATTTAAGGCTAGACAAATGTAAACGATGATTTATTGCACGATATTGGGAAAAGAACGGTAAAGCCTCGGCATTTAGACGTCTCGTATTCCAGGTAAGTGACAAAGGACTAGAATTTCTTACACAAGTTTGAGAGCGTCGAGTTGGGAAAGGCAGTGTTGGGTAAGTTACTTGTAAAAATGTAACGCGTTACAAGTTACTTTACTTTCTCTTAAAATGTAACGCGTTAGTAACGCGTTACTTGCCCCCAAAAAGTAACTCTTACTTTACTTCGAAAGTAACGCGTTACTAACGCGTTACTTTTAGGTCCGAAACTTTAAAAATGTGTAAAAAATATGACTTCAATTTTCCGTACTACTATTACTACCGCTATTATTATTATTATTATTATTATTATTATTATTATTATTATTATTATTATTATTATTATTATTATTATTATTATTATTATTTCACTTTCTGAATCGCTTTATGTAAATGCAAGGACAAAGTTTTACTTGATATATAAACATTTTCATATAATGTAACATTGATAAAATGCCATACTGCGTTACTCGTTCGTAGGGATGGACACGAGCGAGTTTTTTTTTTTTTTTTTTTTTTTGACACTCGATTCGACTAGAAACAGACATATTTGAGCTCAACCCGAGAACTCGACTCGAAAAATTTCCTCCAAATCGATTCGAAGTGGAGCCGAGTTTCGAGTCGACTAGAGCCAAATCCAGTGTGTAGTTTCGAGTACATTCTTCAAGTATATTACATAAACAGTATTATTATCAATGACATAATCAGACATAATTATTATCAATGACACTATTACAACTTCTTCTTCTTCTTCTTCTTATTATTATTATTATTATTATTATTATTATTATTATTATTATTATTATTATTATTATTATTATTATTATTATTATTATTATTATTATTATTATTATTAATTATAACAACACTGTATATAAAAAGAAAGATAGGCGGTTTGTATTTGAATACTAAAAAGCTAGTTGATTGCCCACCTCGGTAGTCGTGAAGTCTAGGAGTCAAGGACATTGTTCACGAGCTTCTGAATTTGGGTTGAGGGTCTAGGTTGAGTATTCGGGCTCGAGCCGAACACTGTTAAAAGTTATAGGGCACTGGCCAAATATCTTCAAAACTGCTCGGCCCGGGTTTAGAATTGTCAACGACTCGAGCAGCTTGGCTCACAGCTCATTCACTATCGACCAGAACCGAGAAGTGAGCCGAGGCAACAGCTCACCCAACCGACTCGGCTAGAGCCGTCGGCTCAGTTGAATCGAACCGAGCAAATGGCTCATCCCTACCAAGCCAGCTCGAGCCGATGGTTCACCCCAAGTGAGCCAGCTCGAGCCATGTTCTCAGTTGAGCCGAGCCGATCTGTGCTTGTTATAAAAAATCTCTTGTTGTCTCGCTATCGAGACGAGACGAGATGCAAGCAGTGTCCCATCTTGTGAGCAACACTAAAAGTATTCCATATTACTGTTTAGCTTACATCTCTCATGGCTTTCGTTTTCCAGTGTAATCAGGCCATGATTTCAAGACGACTTAAAACGAACGAGCCATTTATCAAACTCGACGCGAAAAACTGAATCGGCTTGGAACTCGACTCGAGGATATTACCCTTGACTTGACTCGAAACTCAACTTGAATTCGAGTCGAGTCGAATTTTAGCTTGACTCGTGCTCATCCCTAAGCGTTAGAAAAAATGGTTGCTTATAATTATTCTGCTAAACTAATTATATAATAATAACAATGTTGTTATGTAAAATTAAAAATAAAGAATATAGAGAAACATTACACTACTCTATAATCAACGGGACTCTAGGATAAGCAAACTGATCTGAAAGAACTCCAATATTACATACCATCAGCCAACTATTGTCTAGTAATAAAGCAGGCCTGCTCATCAAAACGGTTTATTCATATTAACCCCTTACTGTAAATCGTTAATTATGGCACCCTAGTTGTTGATAAATATTTTCTGCCGGGGCACTTCAGACACTTTATTTTTAAATTCTGTCCACCATCATCCTCAGCTCTTAAGAAGTATTCTTTCAAATGTTCGAAAGATAAAGCGTTTTCGTTCTCCACCTTTATAAAAACAAGACCATTCAAAGTAAAATAGACTACCGGTATCATTGCACTCCTAGTTCACTCACTGAATGTATTGATTTGGAGCTGTCAAAATCTACGACAAAATCTTCCAGGTGATGCAATCAATACACGTGATTTCCCAAAGGCTGTCCTCATCTTCAAAAAACAGCAAGTGGCACTACGAACTTATCTGTTTCTCTATGTGTCTGTGACTGTCGGTCACTGACATACGTAGTTCATGCTCGATTGTTTCATTCTGAGAAATTCACTTACAGGAAAGAAACATTTGTTTCCGAAAAAAATATACATATATTGTAGTTACTCATCCGAAATGTAACGCGAAAAAAGTAACGCAAACTAAGTACGTTACTTAAAAATTTGTAACGCGTTACCGTTACAGTTACTTTGGAAAAAATGTAACGCGTTACTAGGAAACGTTACTTAAAAAGTAACGCGTTACAAGTAACGCGTTACTTGCGTTACGTTACTTCCCAACACTGGGGAAAGGTATAGCAAATTCGCAGAAAAACTTAATGATTTGTTGCGTTGAACAACGGGAAGTATTGTAAATACTTGTAACAACATAACAAACCGTAATCATTTTTGCCGTTACTTTTGTTATGAAGTTAAGCTTTGTAATACTTTGACCCTTACTAATCCACATTTCATTAATATAACTTGTGAGTGAGTATGTGTTTTATTGGAAGCAATAAAATAGTTTGAAAGAAATTGACACTGATTTTGACGAGTTTCTGGATCGTTTGTGTACTACAATTACAAAGAGGATCTGAGAGATTCCAACCAAAAGTATGGAGCAAATTTAACAACTGAAAGTTATAGGTTTACTGCTTCTGGTACCACAGTTTGGCAGTATACAATAGTTTTACAATGCGGAAAAAGGTAACTCGTTTAAATCATTTAAATTTTCTACCATTCTCTTTTATAAATAAATACAATCTTCTACTACTTGTTATAACATGCTTATAAAACAATGTGGCCAGCATAGTAAGATAATAATCACTAATAGATGTTTCTGAAATTACAATTCAATTAGCGGGAATAAATCCATTTAATGTTAAGTATTAAGTACACGTTGGTGAAGTGTGTAATCTTTCTCCAGGGGTTCTCTAGAAGCTTCTCTCATAAATCTTCTTTACAGCTTTTAGTTTTCCTTTTCGCCTGAAGCTTTACAATTTTAGAAACCTGAGTGGAGATATGCATAAAATGAATAGCATTACACCGTATTATTGCATCGAAAAACAAATATTGACAGTGTAATGCATTACGTACATTTATATTGTTTCGGAATTGTTGGTGTATATGCTGTAAAAAACTTTATATTTTTATTTCTCCATTATAATACTTCGTACGTTTAATCTTCTTACGGTGGACAATCTGATCAATTATTATCACTTACCTAATTAGAAATATATAAGATATGGCTTTCACAAGGAATAGTATGGAATGTCTCGATTTAAAAAAAAAAAAAAAAAAAAACTGTTTTACATGTAACTGTAAGAGGTTTTATCTTTGATAACATGTGTAACGATATCTTGTATTGTCAGTGTAATTTTAAATATCTTTTCTTATATCACCAGGCTATGTATTTTTTATATTTCCGGACCATTTTAAAATGTGCACTAACCAGTTTGAAGAAGAAGAAGAAAACACGAAAAGGAAAGAGAACCAAAATTGATTCTAATACGATGATTTTGATGAGTTTTTGTCTTTACGTTGTCATAACAACGTTTGGTAAATAAATGATATAATTCAGGAACCATTATATAAAAGTTTGAACGCATAATTATAAAAGTGTGCGTTTTTTTCAAATAATTGTGTGTCACAATAAAAAGCGAGGAAAGCTCAATGCAATATCGTTTGTTTTAAGTTATTTTAGTGATATAATCTAGTTATAATTATGACTGAGGACCTGTGTATAACGAGTTACGTTATACATATTTATTTTACAGCTTCTTTACGTTCAGATCTAGTTTCAGCTATCCACTACTTGGACTTCATGAAACATAATTATTTCAACATTTATTTTCTTAATATTTCCTGGCATATGAAAAGCAGCACAAATACTAGCAAGAAAAGGCCTATTTATATGGACTTGAATTTTGTTATGTGTGGAGCGTTGTATGGACGGAATGGAAGCTATCTATTTATTTATTCTTGTAAATAAAATGAAAATGAAATGAAATCTTTGAGTTTTACGTCCCACGGTTATGCTGGGTAGGCTAAAGGACAAATACTAGCGAATAATAGGTGATGATGAGTAATGAATGAAATGGTGGAATGAAGAAAGTGGGAGGAAACGGAAGAACCCCGAGGAAACCCACGCACGCGATGTTTGTCCACCACAAAGTTCACTTGGCGGGGGCTGGGATCGAACCCTGAATCCCAAGCACCATTTTTGTAGATAGATTGGGGTATTATCTCGAGAGGAAAGAATCGAAATTATCCTTTTGGCTGGAGGACGTAGCTCAGTAATAATAGCAGAAGTCTTCAATGAGCGACATATTAATCTCGAGCCGGTGACAAACAGTGCTATGCTAATTCAGGGTAATGGGAAATGTTGATAATTTACCTCGATCAGGACGACCGCAACGTGCATCGGATTCAGACAAAATTTAAGTCTTAAAGATAACATACCTATCCTAGAACCATTCACAACTTCAAAAACGTTGCAGATTTTGGAAAAATAACTTTATCGTCGGATTTCTCTCCGAACGAAGATGTTCTTTAATATGTCACACTATCATGTTGCCATTTAAAATAAACAAGTTGATTACAATATCACGGCCACCAAGATGGCGGACGACAACATTAACCACATCATAATGTTTCCCTTTCCCACCAACATTGATTCCAATTGGCTTCGGATCGACTGCATTTAGAGTTGCTCAAATATTTAGCCCGGTCCAGAGTTTTGGCTACACCCTATACATTTTATTATGAATTTCCATAAGTTCTCTGCAATGCTTTGAAATGTCACTTCTTACTTTGCAATATGTGTTCATGTCTTGCAGTTTCTGAGTACAAGTTTTTTCCTTCAGATAACTCTACGTTGAATAACCACAACCTACAATATCGGAGGAGCTCGTTGGAAATTCGTTTGAGCACCCATTGTAGATTTTTAATGGATACTCAGCACCAATTGTATTCTTGCGTTTAAGTTAATTTCAAAAATACACTTTCTGGTGTGAAGCAGAATAGTGCATTTGAGCACAGGTTCTATTTCAGATAAGGACAAGGGCGCAGATCCTGGAGAGCAAGGGTGCCCAGCCCCTCCCCAAAGCTGATGTGGGCCCCCTTATTGTATTTAAGAATATATCATATTTGACATAATTTGAATGCAATTTGTCTTAAAATCCTTATGCCTTCTGCATCTGAATGGGCACCCCAAATTTACAGAGAAATCGGCGCCCTTGGATAAGGATGCATATGCATTGCGTAATTATTTATCAATAGTAGGTATTTTATTCTTTATATGACACAGAAGAGATATAACAATAATACTATGTATTCATATTACTTCTCTAAACAACTTTGTTTCCGTTCTTATGTAAAAGGCGTTGGTATAAAGTAAGTTTATTGAATCATTATCAGTTTTCATTCAAACTATTCTAATGTTTTATAGAGGTTTGATTAGAATCATTATTGTTTTATTATTTTTGTCTTTCCTCTGGTCAATATTGCTAAGCACAACTAAAATGGGACTGAAAATGTCAGTATTTAGTTCCAATTTTGTTCGATACAAAATTTAGGTAATTGTGGTTTAACCATTTTAAGTTCTGACTTTTTTTTAAAGGTAAATTATAGACTTTCAGTCAAGCAGCTACAGCATCATCACTATTTATTCTAGAATCATGGTTTGTACCTCAATCTCTTCAGAATAAAACAGCCTTTCAAACGGTACCATTCACATACCCCTAGCATGTCCCTGAGGCACGACAGTTTAAGAGAAATCGGAATTTTTCTGATTTTTTTTTAATTGAGCCCCTGTGGACCCTCTTGTATTAACGTACAGATCTCGAAATCAACTGAAAAATAGTAAGAGGTCTACTAAATTTCAAGCTTCTATTTTGAATAGTAAAGGCGGAGGAAAATATTTACCAAGAGCCCCACAATAATTTCACAATTCATCTTATTTCAGTAGCCTGTGCTGCTTGATCGTCTTTCACACTTTACATGCGTAGTATCCAGTTTGAAAACGACTGGTCTACTAGATGTGTGTGTTTTTTTTTAATGGAATAGAATAGGATACGTTGTTCCGATGCTTTAGCTCCAATTGAAAGAAATTAAAAGCCGGCGCATATGCTACTAACAACAAAGAGGAAAAAACGGAATTTGTCTTTGTAAAATATGGTGTAACTATAAATATTCTTTTAATCAACTTGTGACATAAGGGTAATTGTTATTAGTATGTATTTGTATATACATACAATTATTCAACAAGCAAAGTAATGTTGTATTGCTATTGGCCATTTGAAAATCACCCTAGACGTAAGGAAAAATAAAACGAAACATGCTGAAACACAAAATGTCCCAAAGTTTCCAGTTGCGAGTTCAGAGAACATGACGTCATCAATATATCCACTCTCAGAATTTGTAGAGCAATATTTGGATGAGTATAACTTTCCACAGAGCAGAGATAGGAACATTATTCTTGTGCCAAATTCAAAAGAAATGGAAGCTTTTAATTCATACCGGTCATATGTTTTCATGTTTTGAGATGTATTAACATAAACTGAAGAAAATGTATTTTAATTATATGTTGTAATCTTTAAGTATAAATATTCCAGTAATTATAAACTACTATTACACATTTTGGCATTTAAATAGAAGGCCATTCTAAGGATAAAAATCATTTCAATATTACTGAATATAAGAGAGTTATGTTAATTTATAAAGTGAAAAATGTAGTTATTTGATTGCTTCCTTACTAAAAACTTTCTTACAACAAATTGGAACTGAACTCTTTCTATTGGTCTCGACTTTTTGTATTTTCTTTATTCTTCAGAGTCATTATTTTGTTTCGCTATCAAAGAAATAATAAGGAATAAAATGTAGCAAATTTCCATACGGAAAGCATTACTCCTAAAAATAGCGCAGGTGACAAGTTCAATCATGTTTGATTAGACACAAAAATTAATATTCATATATTTTCCGTAATATTAGACCTGTTCATCAACTAAGAACAATCCTTGAAGAATCTGCGTCGACTTCATTACATGTTGTGACTGATATTTTTTATATGTAACAGTTAGTGTTGTTAATCCAACTTGTTTTGTATTGTAAAAGTTCTTCCCTTTGAAGGGGTAGGTAGAGGAAGGTTGAGTAAATCAGAGTCCGCAATAGACTCCTACTACCAGTTTTTATTATAAAAATCCTCTAATAATACAACAGTATTTACAGAAGTGATACAATATAAGTTTCTCTAATGTGAGGCAGTAACGACGCCAGAGGGGGGGGCAAGGGGGGCGAGCGCCCCCCTAGTAGCTACTTCTGCCCCCCTGACTGCCACCTAGACTGCCCCCCCAGACTCCTACAATCTTTAAACATTCTACATGTAGTATTTTATATCAGTATCATAACCAATCTCATCGTCAAATTGTAGTCTACTTTCCATGCATTTACTATGTGGCAGATTAGTCCTCAAGCTTTCTTCTTTGAGCGTTTGGATATGCACGCATATTTCTGTTTTCTAATTTAGTTATATTTCTTTCTTATGATTTTTAATTATTGTGCCTAGCGAACAATACTAGATTTGGTCGATTTGTTTTCTCCTCATTGGATCAACTTCGAACAAAAGAAAGATAAAAACAGTTACGTAACTTATTTGTATTTATCCAGGTTTGAAGTTTTCAGTTTCATATTTTGTTTTATTTAAAGGTTCTATATTTCTTTTTTCTGAAACAGTATTCTCGGCTTTCAGTATTCAGAGGATGTGCTTATTAACAGCTTAGTTTGCACCTACCAGGGCTTAAATTTTTGAAGGGGATAAAAAGAGTTGTGTTTTCCCTTCCTGCAAATGATGATAATAAATTTATGGGATTAAATTGATTCCCAATAAAACGTATTGACAGAGTGCTTATCTTTAGTTAGTAATTTGTTTATACTAGTGCTCCCTTACTTATTTTCTTTCAAAGTACTGACGTAACGTCAACCATATTGACTAGGTACTGCTGAAAAATTCGTAGCCCAACCCAGGAGTGCACGTGGAATGGTGAAGTTTGACTTCTACACGTCCCCCGGAGTCAATATACTACCTTGTACAGTGCTCCAGTTTTTGCAGAAAAGTTTAAAAATCTGAAGATTTCCTCACACCACTGTTCGTAGCACTACCCCTATCAGATCTAAAATGACGTCCTTTCAAGTGTTATTTAAGTTTGGAAAATAAGTACACGTAATAGTTAGACGGAGCTAAATCTGCGGAATAAGAATGATGATCTAGATATTGAAATCCTAGATTATGCAATGTCAGTTATGTTCGCAGGGGCCTGATGGACAGGTGTACCGGTATTCTCCTGAAGGAACAGAATTTCATTCTTTTCATTCTCCGCGGCGTTGAACTTCGAATTTTTCTTTCAGTTTTGTAAGTAATGCAGAGATTCTGGATTAAATTTTTGACCATAGCGGAGGTAGTCTACGAGTATGACTCCATACTTATCCCAGGAAAATGTTGCAAACAGTTTCTCAACCTACTTCTGTGTCTTGAACTTCTTGGGGCGAGGGAGAAATGAGTGCTACTACCCCATTGACTGTTGTTTCGTTTCAGGATCATAGTGGTAGAACCATATTTCGTCCATGGTTACTATTCGTGAACGAAATTGATCAGCATTACGGTCAAATTGGAAGAAGACTTCTCTTAATGCCGTCACTTTTTTATTCTCCTGACAGATTTTTTGGGAGCCCATTATGTCGAGAACTTGCGCATACCCAAACCATTCTGAATTATGCTACCGACGCGTTCCAAAGAAATGCCCACAATCTCTGACACAAGTTTTGCTGAGAAGGTAAAAACGAGATGAGAGCTTTTTCTGAGAAAGTGAGGTGCAGCCAGACAGACTATAATTAGCATATCGTGAGTTTACTATACACTTTAAAAACCATATAAATAATAGGTTAAATTATTTTTGTCACTCAAAAACTGGGGTGGCCTAGGCCCTTCGGCCCCGGGCTATATCCACCACTGGATGAAATGCTGCAATTTTCAAGAATAATGTCACAAATTGCATCCATGATTTCGGGAAGAGTTTGCTTTTAATCATCCTGGATGTAAAGCATAATTTGTTGAGAAATCGCCACGTTTATACTAAGCCTCTTACTTCTTCACCACCAGCGGCGTAGCGTAAGAGAACGCCGGTATGCCCGGCATCCCCTGTTAATAAGAAAAAGTACGCGTTTCATTATATATAAATTGTTTGCTTGTAATTATCACAATTATTTCCACTGCAATCTTCTGGCGCGCTCTCTCGACTTACTTTGACAAAAGGAACCTACGCATGCGCATCGCTCAGATGCACATTTTCTGTCTTTCCCCCTGTCGTATGCTATTTTCCTCGGGCTTCCAGGCCTACTGAAAGCATCGGGGTTTTCGTCTGCTTTCTGTTGAATGCGCATGCGCAATACTTCCCTTCTCACTCCTCCTCATCCCTTGCAACCCTACATTTGCTTTAGATATACGCTGGCATATTCAAGTATTTCCAACTGTATATATTTTGAACTAAGCTATAGTTTCTGAACAGAACGTACGAGTCCTAATATAAAGAAATAGAACAAAACGGAAATGGTTAGTTCAACGCATTTTTGAAGCATGCCGGTTATGTAAATAATAGTATTAAAATAGTTATGCCTTAATCACAACTAAATGCATCGTAATTGTAATCTTCATCGTAAAGGAGCTCAAAGACACAGGCATAAATATAATGCATTCTGTAGAATTACGATCACCGATCTGGTAGGACAAGAGAGCCACCACTCCCCGTCACTCGCAAAGTTTGTGCCAGGGCCCTTCAGTCACTGGCACAAATCTCGGGGACATAAGGGGAACATGTTCCCAAAATCTTGTCCCCCCCCCCAATAATCCGATTTCAGATTGTGATGATGATTTCTATCCGACTGCCACAAACGAAACTGATGTCCTTTGACTTGTTTCATTTTTAAAAAAGAATCGTATTCTTTAATATTTCATTGTCATTAATTATTAGTAGTCTATTTTCAACTACTTGTTTAATTCCTGTAACAATTCCTATAATGCTATTGTGGTAATCATAATTTTGCTCAGATAAGAGTATTGTTGCGCCAAATATAGGCCTGATTGATTTTCTTTCATAGTTTTGGGGAAGTCATTATTTGTATTGTTATAAAACAAATGTCCTAAAATTTTAATGTGGATCATTGTGGATGCGTAAGTAGAAACATGTCAATTATTATTATGCATATATTCAAATTTCAGAATGTGCTCACGGCACTGAGTTGTAATGATATGTACCACTATTTCATCTACATCATTTGGTATATAATATACGAGTGCAACAGGTTTACCTCAGAAATCTGATTCATCTACTGTAATATGAGTCTCTTCTTCCCTCCCCCCACAATAAGCCTTAAAATGTACCCTCCTGCCGATGTTATAGACAACTCTGCTTCCCTAATCCTCCACAGCATTTTCTTCAACTTCATAAATATTTTGAACATCGTTAAAAAAGGAAAGAATTATGGGAACAGTCTTACCCATCCCACGAACGTTGAAGACAGATTTGCGCCCTTGACTTCAGTATCTGGATACAGAAACAGGCCCCCAGAGTTGGTTTAAGTGCTTTGTATTTACATCTTCAAATGATATATACAATTAGGCCCATATTCACGAACGGGCGTCTGAGTTCCGGACACAAGATGACAAATTTCTAGGGGCGATATATATATATATATATATATATATATATATATTTTTTTTTTTTTTTTTTTTGAAAGAACGAGATTGACGTGTGGTATGTGGAGAAAAAAGCCGCCCACGAGAAAGAAATGAAGGGAACGATACTGGAAACAATGTTCATACAAAAGTGGGGCCTAATTTTCTCGTCACAACGGTAGTAGCAAGAAGGAGCTGAGACAATTGTTTTTTAAGTTCTAACGTAATCCACGCATTCTCTTCTCTATGCCCCACTAGACCTCCAATTAGGGGGGCTTCCTCCTAAATTTTGTATAACCCTATATTTCTATTCGGAATAGCTATGTATTGCTGCTTGCAGTAGTACCGGTACTATATCGCACAAATGACTAACTTTGGCATCCCCCTTTCGGAATATCACGCTACGCTACTGTTCACCACTGTATATAACGGAGGAGAGTCCCGTGGTGTTTCACTGATTTCCTAATTAATATACTTCGGTGACTTTCCTTGGTGGAACAAAAATGTTATAACAGTTAGGATCTGAATGTTCGTGAAATTATCTGTTTGGGCACACATAATCACTTCAGAGGCCTGAGAAACAATAAGAATTTCATTATTAATATGAAAATTTGTATTTGTACATACATAGATACATTTTTCTAAACTACGGTTTCATTTTTCTACCTAGTACCTACATTCCTTCTGGATTAGACTAGGACATTTTCAGCAGCTCCTCGTAAATTCTCTCTCTCTCTCTCTCTCTCTCTCCCTATATATATATATATATATATATATATATATATATATATATATATAGAGAGAGAGAGAGAGAGAGAGAGAGAGAGAGAGACGTAGCATATAGTACTAGACGAATGTGTTACTTGTAGCATACGCGACAGTAATTCAATTTACATTTAGGCTTCAAAAGTTTCATTGAAAAATATTTCATGTGCACACGTTACTTATTTGTTAGTTACAAATTTAACTTGAAATAAGTTTTAATTTATAATCTTATAGGTCTAACAGCAACGAAATGCACAATGTATTGTAAAATAAGTCAAACGTTATAAATATGTCATTTTTGGTATGGCAAATAGCCGCCCCCCCCCCGAAAATGTATCTGTCCCTCCTTTGCCCCCCTAAGAACTTAAAGCTGGCGTCGTCACTGATGTGAGGTAGAGAAAATATAGCCAAAGATCTTGTAGCCTTGAGGCAGGATCTGTACAGAGCTCCGGGCAAGCTAAGTAGACTGGAGTAGGAAACTTCAATGCTCCGAAGCAAGCAGTGAAGAGGTTAAGAGTTACAGAATCCCGAAGCAGGCCAAGCAACTGAGATTCTGATCCCGACAGAGATCCGAGCAAGCTAAGCCAGGTGGTAGGGGAGCCTAGAGTTCCGCAGCAAACTAGAGACTTTGAGCTTGTGTTTCTCCTAGAGCTCCAGGCAAGCTACGGGAGGGAAAATCAATTGCAGACTGGTGACTGTCGGTCGAATATGTTTTGTTATATAGGCGCTCAGGGCGGCGGTGACGCTACTGCAATCTTGTCGTCATGTGATTTGTAGGTGGTGCTGGTGTCCGTCGTCCGCTTCTTGTAGTAACACAATATGAAGTGCAGTACTCCATTGTAAATACGTGAAGTTCATGTTTACGAACTGGAGCAAGTGTTACGTTTATAAACATAAGCACGTGGTATGTATATTACAATATAGAATGTTGATATACTTTTAGAATATGATATAATTAAATTCTAAATGGTAAATTGTATTGTGCTTACTATATTTTAATTTTACACAATACGTTCGCAATTAACTAGTGTAAAATATAGAAAATCATAAATCATATTCATACACTGAAGAATAATTTCATGACATTCATTCATAACAGGCCCTCGATTCTAGACGAGAATGTCTGGCACTTTGTTCTACGATTTGTAAAAAAATAATTTCGAAAAAATGAAATGAAATCTTTGAGTTTTACGTCCCACGGTTATGCCGGCTAGGCTAAAGGAGACGGTGATGATGAGTAATGAATGTAGTGGTGGAATGAAGAAAGTGGGAGGAAACGGGAGAACCCCGAGAAAACCCACGCACACGGTGTTTGTCCACCACAAAGTTCACTTGGCGGGGGCTGGGATCGAACCCGGGACCCCAAGCACCAGAGGTGAACGCTCTACCACTGAGCCACCGCGGCCCCAAAAATAATTTCGAGTACGATCTTATATTATTGTAAATGAATTTAGGTCAAATTAGCTCAAATTACTGGATGTTGTTGTTTCCGTAGTACTAATGGACATAACATTATGAAATTGAGATTTTCTTTCTACAGGATTAAAAACGCGGTTGACCTAATTTTTATAGCTTACGCTTACTTTATAAACCACTCATTACCTTGATGAACGACTCCCTATATTCTTAATGGAAATTCAAATCGTTCCTAGAATGCAACATAAGTGACTCTGCGACACTACCGGCTAGAGTTGTAACTAACTGCATCGTCTGCTACTGGCAGTAGCTAAGTGTATCATTGGCTAATTCTATCAGACTCACACGCTCTGAATGATCTGATTCGCTCTTGCTTTTAGTACTTCGTAGTACCAACTTCCTTGAGTAGCGGCGCCAGTCTCGACAGTTTCAGCTCGAAGAGCAACTGAAACCTCTTATACTATATTATTACTTTATGTTATAAACAACAATGAAAATCAGTTAATCTTTACTTGCGTGCAACAATGAGAGAGAAAAGTAATTATCATGAAAAAACTGAATTCGAGATTTCAACGTATATTTTTCACAGTCCCAACATGCCGAGAAAAATAATATTTGAAAACCTATCCTTTGTTCGCTTTCCACACACATTTCGGTCGTACTATTCAATTTATTCAGAGGGGGCGCGGTGGCTGAGTGGTAGAGCATTCACCTCCGGTGCTTGGGGTCCCTGGTTCGATTCCAAATCACGCCATGTGGACTTTGTGGTGGACAAACACCGTGCTCGTGGGTTTTCTCGGGGTTCTCCCATTTCCTCCCTTTCTTCATTCCACAATTGCATCCATTTCTCATAACCACCGTCTTTTTTAGCTTAACCGGCATAACCGTGGGACGTAAAACTTAAAAATTTCATTTAATTTCATTTTCAATTTATGCAGACTTAATTGTAAACTTAAGGTTTTATAAGATTCACCAGGAAGATTTGTCGAATTTTCTTCCTTCTCGAAAGTAAATGTGGTTAATTGGAGGGTAAAAATATGTAGAAAATAAAATAAACAAAAAATGAATACTAAGTTTATTTTCTCAAAAGAGAGACAACGATTTTGTTCGTATTTCATAAACACATATTTTCCTAACGAACCTGTAATATGACGTACTAATTTCTCGTTTTAAAATTCAGGAGGGTTTCAGTCTACGGAGTTAGTTTAATCTGACAATTTTTCAAAAGTGACTGATTGGTTGCATGGGATCAAGGTGGAAGAAAACGAACCCTGCGGGGCTTTTAATCCGTTCCTACTACTACTACTACTACTACTACTACTACTACTACTACTACTACTACTTCTTCTTCTTCTTCTTCTTCTTCTTCTTCTTATACTTATACTTATACTTATACTTATACTTATACTTATACTTATACTATGGATTTTTCTGAGTATTATTTTCATCTTATTTTAATGAAAAAAGTGTTATGAAATTTTTTTAAAAAATAAAAATTTTGTTTGGTCCGGGTTTGAACCCACGCCAAAAGCGATTATGATTACTAATCTGTTGCGCTAGCACGCTCGGCTACGGGAACCGAGGGCTGATAGCCTTTGATTTCTGCTATATCTATGTTACGTGGCGAGAAACGGATAACTCAAACCAATCAGAATAGCGTATTTAGCTCCTATGGCTAAGGTCGAGCGTGATTTTAAAATACGGCAACCGCTGTTTTAAAAACAAAAGAGTAACCATAAAGTTAACATTTTTTCTTCAAAATCTCATACTCTTGTCGTGCCTGTTTTCATGAATTCAGCAGATTTTAATGAATATGACAAAAGAGAAGTTGGAACTCATGAATTATAAAAATATAAGAATGAGAAATTAGAATTTGTAACATGAAAGTAGAATGAATCTACTTTCATTTTCATTTTGTTAAGCAAGAAAACAGTTCCACATAGCATCTGACATATCTTCTCCATTTGTGCCTCGCAAATGATAATATTTCGTACTACAATCTATTCTTTATTTCATCCACAACTATACCGTGAGTTCTTAATGCATCCTTCTACAAAATAATGACTGTTCCATGGTCGTGTTTCTTACCTAAAATTGCTCTAATATATTTCCTCACCCTCTATTTACGTAACAACTGAGAATCGCGAGAGGTGTTTTCTAGTTGGAGTGAAGGAAGTATCGAATCGGCGGCGCAGGTGGTGTGCGGAGGAAAGGTTTACTAACTGAAATATGTATGACAGATGGGAGGCCTGTCTGGACGGACGCTTGAGCTTGAGAAAAATGTGAGACGTTTAAAAGGCGTCCGTCGCTTATTCAGATTTGAAATATTTTCGCTGGGAGGGAGAAATCTGCTCTTGTTGCTTCTAATTGACTATATTTCACGTTATTTAAATTGAGTTCACGAAGAAAACAATAAATTCAACACTGAAGATAAATGAAAGCCAACATAACAATTGCTTCCATTCTTTCTTTTTTCGCTTTATTTTTGGTCCAAAATTTATTTTTCCCCCTTCATTCTGAAGGTAGAATTTTCTTCACGCTTCTTTTTCCTTTCTTTCTTTTTTGAGTTTATCCCGCACTACCTAGGTATAGTACAGTCGGCGGCAAAAGTGGATAAAGTCCAATGTAATTTGTTTCATTGGTAGCTGCGAAGTGATTAAACTTATTTTTAAGTAGAGTTTACTAATGTTTACAAAAGACTATATTCCTTGTATATGAGAGAGATAGGGTAAGTGCGGCACTTGTTATATCTGTATAGACACTTTTTCAGAGCCCTCTATTGTCTCGCAGCTCCCTCACCTGTGTGCATGTCATGTCAGCATCTCGAATAGGTGGAAAGGGTGTATATTGCAGTACGCCAAAAATATTCTCCATTAGTGAACCGAAAGCACACTCTGCTGCAACAGGATTATGCAAAACCACACTCGCGTCTAAAAACGCAACAAAAGATTCAGGAACTTGATAGCATCGAACTGATGCCACATTCGGCATAGTCCTGACCTTATCATTTCGAACTGCTACCTCTTTCGATCCATGGCGCATTTCCTGAAATCGCGATGCTTAACCAATCAGCAGGAGGTGAAAACATCAGAGACTGACTTCTTTGCCTCTAAGGACAATACGTAGTATCGGCATGGAATCGAAGAACTGGCAAGAAGGTGGCTGCAAATAGTCCAGTACGAGAAAGTACACTTTGAATGTTAACCTGCGTTCATTGAAATGTAAATATATAGGTAGGTTATGCAGCGCACCAGAATATTGCGAGACTTAAGAGCCCTCCTTGTAGAAACGGAATAGAACTAGAAGTAGTATTACATCAGAACTTCGGCCCCATCCCCACCTTCCTCTGACGGAGGAAATCCTTCCTTTGCTTACGGAAAAGAAGTGAATGGCCTCCGCTCTGTTGCCAATTTGTCATTCAATCGTTTGGTCTTGACGAGTGAAGATCATAGCTACTTAGAATGGCTAACAAGACAGAGGACAGCGATGTCCGTGAAATAATTCATTTTGGCAACGCTTCCGCATCTAACAATTGAAAGATCTCGGCCGCAAAAACTTGTCCCTCCTCTATCGAGGGAGGTACAGGAAAAAACACATCGACAGCAGCACCAGAAGGGCCACAGTTGAATACAAAAGCTCTAGCATATGCGCATTCTGCGCCGGAGTCCTGGATCTGATTTCCAGTGGGAGCTTATGAGCTTGGAATCCCAAGTTAAACTGTAGGTGCACGTCTCGTATAGCATTGATGCTAAACAGGACGCTAAATTCCAAATCAACCAACCGACCACACTTACAAGGGATGGTTCCATATCGGGACCAAGTTCCTGGGGGAAACCTATATATCGTCTGAAAGCTCTTGCCATGAGAAGTACGAAACCGTTTTCAAATCACGGGCAAACCCGCAACTTGACCCTATAAGGGGCCGGTTTGTTAGTGTTTTTGACCTTATGTATGGCATATTCGACAGAATAAAAATGAATGTTACGCGTAAATGCCTGAAGCCATCATGTTCCTTTTTGGCTTATTGCTAGAACTTCAGTCGAGCAAGGGTTTGATAATATCACTTTGCACCCAGACATACCCATTTGGTTAGTGTTGCCAACGAACTATAAATACAATGTAGTAGATGGTTTCTGTACCACTGGATGTATATAACACTGACAACCTAGAATGGTTGGAAGATGGTAACACTCAACGCCTTTTTGCTATAGTGTCGCGTGATGTTTCTGCCAAGCTTGGTGTATAAACGTCTCATTGTACGGAACCTGCTTTACAACTACTCATTTGACAATTGGTTGGCAACACTGACAAACTGGGGTACTTGAGAGAGGAAAATATCCACAATATATTTTCTCTAATAACGAATGATGTTTATCCCACGTTTCATGGATATAAAATACATCCAGTGGTACAGAAACCATCTTTCATATTGTATTTATAGTTCGTTGGCAACACTAACCAAATGGGTATGTTTAGGTGCAAAGTGATATTATCAAACACTTGCTCGAGTCACGTTCTAGCAATGAGCCAACAAGGAACATGATGGCCTTAGACACTTATGCGTAACATTAATTTTTATTTTGTCGAATATGCCATACATAGCGTCACAAACACCAACAAACTGGCCCCTTATAGGGTCAAGTTGCGGGTTTGCCCATAATTTGAAAACGGTTTCGTACTTCTCATAGCAGGAGCTTTTAGACGATATATATTGGTACTTGGTCCCGATATGGAATCATCCCTAGTTAGTTACAGAGGTTCATAAATGGAAGATGCCTACCAACCCTTGTGTATAGTGTCAGGTATATGTCAATCTTCACGATAATGATACATGATAGTTTTGCAATACAAATAAGATAGCCAATAGTAGCAAAATTGAGCTGTGAGAAATCGTACGTCTGTTCGAAAGAAACAAACTAATTTGTTCTAAATATTGACTCCAAGATAGTAGTAAGTCATTTATTTTTATTACACATTTGTGGTAGGTTGGTTAGAAGCGAAAAATTGAAAATTATGTTTTTCCTTTTTTTTTTATTATTAACCTGAAATCATTTTGGTTTGCTAATAGCAATTTCTAAGAATTTGTATTCTGAGAAATGAATTTTTCCTTCAATTTATAATTCTCTCGAAAAAACACTCTCCGAGTATCTATCTTTGTGATAGGAGATAAAAACAACAGCAACCTGAGAGAATTTTCATCCAAACTCATTTCGTTGCTAAGTTACGCTCACCTCGTGGAAAGCTCGCAATTTATTCTCAGCATTCCTTTCGCCTTCCCACTTTAACTCTTATTTTTCCTTCATAACGAAGAAACCAAATTTCATGTTGTCTTATGAAAACATTCCTTTCCAAGATTTCGTGTTACATAAATTGTAACATCATTATTCGTTTCTATTTTTCCTTAAAAGGAAAGAATTCGTATGTATATGCTTTATGAAAATGAAATTTTTATTCTCGCTTGTGTGGTTGTGAATTGTCTGTAGGGTAAAAACAAGAAACTGACAATAAATACAAATAAATGAAAATTAAATAATAATTAATGAAATGAGAAAATTGGTGTAAACATAGAAATTTCGACAAAATGTAATAGTTACGTTTATAGGTTAAGAATTGTTTATGATCGGTCAGAAGTCAAGTAAATTAAATGGGAAAATCAAGTGACTTCTGTTTGAAATATATCATAAATAAGTTTGCGAAAATGTGGTCAATATGTCCTCATTCTAGCAACTTCAATAGTCAGTATCTTGAAAATCACAAAATCAAACTAAGTATTCTTCCCCAGAGCTATAATTCATGTAAAGATTAATTGAACGATTTTCATTCATCAAATGTTATCCGGCGAAGGAGTAAGCAATAAATCAAACTGTCCGTGGAGGTAATATTGGGGTTGTATTTTAGTATAGAGTGCATATGAAAAATTCCGTGATACACAATTATAGAATGGAAAAAGAACACAATTCGTAAAAAAATAACCCATGATTTCATATTTTTCTGTCTAAGACTGGCAATTAAGAGTCCCTATCACTGCGAAATTAAAATACCGCTAATTTTACAGTAATTATGTGATATCTTCAAATAGATAAAAGATCATCGAAAAGTGGATCAAGATCTCCCTAGACGATGTTATTTTGCATGAGGTACCGTTATCACCAGTCACCTAGTAGCTTTCCGTTTGCAGTTATTTAGAAACGCGAAAATATATGCCGATTTTCTAAATGGCAGGAAATCGAAAGCGGATAAATGAGTCGTAATAACGGTATCTCACGCAAAATAATATTGTCTAGGGAGATCTTGTTCCACTTTTTGATTATCTTTTATCTATTTGAAGATATCACATAATTACTGTAAAAATAGCGGTATTTTAATTTCGCAGTGATAAGGCCTCTTAATTGCTATTTAAAAGCAATAAGAACTGAAGCTTTCCTGGTGTCTTGAATATAGTTGTTCTTGGGCCATCAGCCTGGTGAATTCATACTTAATCCTGAATACGAGAACAATGTTGTCGGTTCTTGACACGTTGGACAACATAGAATTCACCTGGCTGATTGGCAGAGAACAACTTATATTTACTTAAAAAGTACTTATTGCGTTTTTATTATACCCAATATATTAATTTAGAGACTTTTGCGTAACTTAAAAGCAAAACATACGCACATCATACTATGTCTTTAAATGCCCCACGGTTATGCTGGCTAGGCTAAACGAGAATCATACTAGGCTAAACGAGAATCATACTGTCTCATACGCTGATATAGCAGGGCAAGGTCTACAACCACGCCAAGTTTGATCCTGATCGGTTAAGTTAGGTATATAACTGTTTCCAATAATGTGACTCCAAAACTCAGGAACCTAAAGCCTGCACACTATAATATTTCACATGCTTATAGAGGAGGTCAATAACAACCACCATGCCAAGCTTGATTCCGAACGAATAAATTTGCTTTAACTCGTACGATACGTAATGTCTTTAATATTTAAAGAAAAATCAAATTAAGAAGAACGGTTTTATAAAACGAATTTTAAAGGAAAAAATATTTTCTACGAGCTAAAATGAACAAAAAATATAGTACAAATACTAAAAACATTGGGTGCTCTTCCTGAGGTTGAAACAAAGGTTTTATTGATACCGGTGAAAGAGTTTGTTATAATTCATTATTACCAATCGTGTCCAATGCTTTTAGTCTTTACACTCCCATTTTTTATCTCCTCTATTATTTTCCAGTTTTTAGTAAAATATTAGTGACTTTATTTTTCTTTTACGGTTACTATGTTTTACTCTTATTAGTCTATAAGATGTTTTCAGACTCAGTCTGTTTGATTCAATCTTAGAAGAAGTATGTTGCAGTGGGGATCTTACTAAATAATTATATTAATAAACTTTGGTTATCTTTTTTTGTGATATTATGTTTCGACGAAAGAAATATCTTTTCCAATTTCATTGTGGACGGTAATAGTTCCTAGCTTTTCTTTTGGAGGTTGCTACATATAACTAGCCTTGAATCAATACTGATGCACTCTGTCAGCTACCGAAGTAGTGCTTAAGAATTGTCATGACATATACATAGACGTAATCGAAGTGAATTCGTAATACCTTAATTAATTTTACAGTTAAATAAGATACAGCAATATATATATATATATATATATATATATATATATGTGTGTGTGTGTGTGTGTGTGTGTGTGTGTGTGTGTGTGTGTGAAAATATTATTGTCGTCATCGAGTTTACGCACCTGTAAAAAAATTTGAGATCTCTAGTTAGAATGGAAGAGTGTGAAATGTAGGTTACAGCATTTGCCACTAACAAATAAACAGGAAAGTAATCGAATATTTTTTTTAAAAAAAATGTGTTCGAAGCTCGAACCGCAGGAATAATACCACATAATCAAAGATGTTTAAGAAAAAATAACTTGTTGATGCCTTTCGAAATAGGAAATTTTTGTTTTTATCCACACATGTAAAACAACCACTTTGTACAGTATAGCTGCAGCACATGGTACCTTCCCTATCTCTTCGCCAAGCTTTCTCAACCTATTCTATATCACGGCATTTTTTTTTTTAATGACAACCTCTTGGTAACTCATAAGTAACTTCCGGTTTGTGGTCAGGTCTTTGATGATTGGTGCTTATCGCCTATAGTTGTGTATGTGTGTGTAAGCCTTATATAGGAACAGGAACAACATTTTGACAATAACTATAAAAATATTCTAAATAACCTTTAAAAAAAAAAAAACGTTTTCTGCCACTACAGTGGTAGCGACGATTCGTGAAGCCTGAGGTGTACAATAACCATAGAACTGCTTTGCCTCACACACACATATATATATATATATATATATATATATATATATATATATATATATATATATATATATATATATATATATAGATGCAATGGAAGAATTAGATACGATTCCTGGAGCTACCTTTCGAACGCACAGTGGAAAAAAAACATGAAAAAACAGAAGTGCACTAAAAATGTTGTCGAACTTACAAGACATTGGAAACGAGCGACAAAAAAATTAAAGAACTATAACACAACACTAACAATTATTCGAATTAAATTATAATAATAATAGCAAAACAACATAACAGGAATAATGAAAAAAAATAAACCCGACGAAATTTAGTGGCAATCCGACAACACTATACCTTCGGGAGTTGTTCTCCGTATAGCGCGAAAGACAACACTGGCAAAATTTCATGGATGGGGGGAGGGGGTTGAAGACTGGGACACACCCTCGCGTTCGGTTGGATGCTGAAATTCACGACTTCTTGTGATCACGATAAGTTGTAATTATATTAAATTTTTCAGCTTCCTCTCCGATTTCCATGTATTCCTCTCGCGACCCCCAGGTTAAGAAAAAACTCTACGCTTTGACTCGTGTGCTGTCTAAATTTGACAGAGACTTCATTGTCTCAGCTGCCGACAATGACGACGCCAGCGTTAATTTCTTAGGGGGGCAAGCGAAGGCCAGATTCAGCATTTTTGGGGATTCAGCTATTTTTTTAATACCGTGAGTATAGTTTTGTTTTAGGTGATCTACTTGTATTAGAACATGTCTGGGGGAACAGTCTTGGGACGCCCAAGGAGAGGCGCTTGCCTCTTTCCCCTATGGCAGTATTACTGGTTCCGGAGGAGCTATTGACAAACTCCAAATGGTAAAGCTTCCCCCCAAAAAATGTGCCTGGAAGAAACACTTAAAATTGGATGAGAGGTAGTTAACGCGTTTGCTACTAGCTTCTCAGTTGTATCATGATACGGCATAAAGACCAAAAGTTTCAAACTCTCATAGGGAATCGAGGCCGGGACATAACAGACCAAACATGCATGCGTATGATTCGGTCATACTATAGTACACTAAATATTATAAGTTAGTTAGATAAATTGATATACATAGTGTGTCGCCAATAAATCTACAAATTGATAACATAAAAGCTTCACCCAATCTACGATACCTTCTATTTTCTTTCCGGAAAGAAGGAAGTGAGTTTGCAAAGAAAGCCTCTAAGTTTAGCTTTAGACTAAGATAACCTGTCTGCAGTGCAAGAAAAGTTAGAGGCTTAGCGTAACGAGGATCTTTTACTTCTGGATCTGCTTCTTCCGCCCTCTCCCTCTTACTCTATGGCTGTAAAGAAAGCAGCGCCATTTCCTGTATCTCTTCTAAGCTTTTACTGTGTGACCAGCAAAGTTTACGTCTTAATTTCCTTTTCCTTTTTGGCCTGGAAATTCGGGGGCCCCTCCATGCATTTTAATAGCACTTCTTACGTGATAAATTGCGATTTGCTGCTACAGGTGGCGGCAGCACAATCTGCACAAAGAACAAAAACAAGTCGAAACTTGAAAGTAAAGAGGTAGAAGAATACTACTGTATACAATAAAAGTTACACACAAACATTTCCAGATATAAAGTTTCTAAACTGCTTATTAGTGGTAGCTAATTTAGAGTGGGTATATTACATTGCTCTCTCACTGGGTGTGATTACTAGATTTTACCTTGACTCTTTCACCGCCAAAACACTTCCTGGTCTTTTATTGAGTTTATGCTGAAACACGCGCATGAATGCTAATCATGATTTCCTAATATTGTTGTCGAGAAGATATGTAGGTTCATAGCCAGCCAATCAGATTAGGACATTGGTGTTTGGTGGTATGTCTCATTGTCTCCTTGCTAAGTTGTTAATGCGTTTGCAGGAGATTTAAGGTAACCAGTGAATGAACTGTACTTGATGAGATTTCTTACAGTCCATAGTCCATTTTAAGCATTTGCAAGCTCTTCAGAAAACAAGGGCGCCGATCCTGGGGGGCAGGGGGCCCGGGGCCACCCAAAGCTCATGTGGGCCCCCTATTGTATTTATGAATATACAATATTTGGCATAATTTGAATGCAATTTGTCTTAAAATCATGTATATATCTTCTGCAGCTGAATGGGCCTTCCCAAATTTACAGAGAAATCGGCGCCCTTGTCACAAAATAAAACTGAAATGTCTAGCATTACATTGCAGAGTTATGGCTTTAGAAGGAAGAAGACCGATTAATAATAAAAGAGAATGATGACGACAGAATTAATGGAATGAGAGTGTGGGAGGTAACGGGAGAACCTTCCAGAAACACAGTGTCCAACAGAAACTCATATGGCTTGAGATCGAAGATGCTCTGTCACTGAGTCATGTGATCCTGCCACAAATTAATGTGGTAACAGGGTATATCATATCATCCTGGTTGATCATCCTATATCATCATTAGAGCAACCCACATTATGCCTTATTTTTTGTTTAATTATGCTTTATTATACTTTATTGTTAATTTAAATCATTGTTTTACATTAACCGTGTATAATGTATAATATTTACTATACATTAAATATTCTAAATATCTTGATCTATTTATTAATATTTTATGCAACCAGTTTATTTGATATTTAATCAACTTTCTACTTAATACACTGTAAAGAGATATGCTTTACTTGAATCAGTTTTTTCTATCACTTGTGTGCGCCTTAGAGGTACACACATACAGGAAGGAAAAGTAAAAGATACCACTAAAAAATACAGACAGTGCTCAAGTTTAAGAGGTACACATAACGATATAGTGTGGAGTTCTTGTGTACTATTCATTGTTGGCGGAAAGTTTTCTTTTCTTTTTCACTTTCTGCACATCAAAGGATTACACCGAAAAGTTTACGAAACAAAATAAGCTTCTCATTGTTGCATTGTTATGTTCTCAGTGATTTTGCATTGAAAATATTGGTTTTAAAAATAAATTAATACAGTGTGTTAAACTTGCAATTACACAAATTTTCCAAGACTTGTGCTATATATTTTA
Organism: Thermobia domestica; assembly: GCF_964235325.1. Taxonomy (NCBI): domain Eukaryota; kingdom Metazoa; phylum Arthropoda; class Insecta; order Zygentoma; family Lepismatidae; genus Thermobia; species Thermobia domestica. The sequence continues at coordinate 214,461,836 of NC_137464.1, forward strand.
ACTTATGCTTTATTTTCTAAAATTATGCTTTATTATGCTTTTAAAAGTAGTTTCTTATGAACCCTTAGACAACCACAACCATGTTCAAGGTACCAACCTTATGTGTAAATTGCTGTTACGCTTTTAGTGCTTTTTATGCTTTTGGGTTGCCCTAATCATCATACATAAGTGTAGCGAGTAGGTCAACTTACATATTACCAATCTAGAAGCAAGCTAAATTTGCATCCATGAATAATACGAGATAAACGTCCTTAATCTGAAAAAATAAAATAAAATAAATAAATAAATAAATAAATAAAGTACTTGGTTTATAGTTTGATGTGAGACTAATAGATTTGCAGTCATCACGTGTTTCTGAATTTGATTTTTAGCCAATGCCATCATTCTGTTTCATATGTTTTATTTTAAAGTGGTACTTGTTTAGTTATATTCGATCGGTTTATTCTATCCCGTTTTCCTTTCCATTCATCGCCCTAGACATTGCTTCCTTAAATTCATCCGGAAGTATCATATATTCTGTATTATCCTCGCTTATTTTGTTTTCCTCTTCAACGTATAAATTACCAGCTTAACGCATCTCTTATGCAGAGTGTTTCTAAACAACACCGACAACGTTTGGGAGGTGATTCCTGACATCAAGATAAGACGAAAAGTATAGACCATCCTGGGTGCACAAATGCTTCCTTTTGGAGTTATAGGCTGCTGAAAACTCGGAAAAATGAACTTTAAAAGTTCATAACTCAAAAACTATGGGACCTACCGTAGTCGGGTCAAGACTTCACTTACGAACTAGTATGTGCTCTATCCAAATATCCATGCTTCAGAATCCTGCTGTACTTCCGCAACGATTTTTATAGAGGTATTTAGTGAGTACTTCAAATTATATGCCTGTAGACAAACTGGCTCTCCAAAAATTGTTGCGTGAGTATCTTAAGATTCTGAAGCATGTATTTTTGGATAGTCCACCTATTAGTTCCTAAGTGAAGTCTTGACCCGAGTACGGTAGATCTCATAGTTTTGGAGCTATGGACCTTCAAATTTCATTTTTTCAAGTTTTCATCAGCCTATAACTCCGAAAGGAAGCATTTTTGCACTCAGTTGGTCTATACTTCTCGTCTTATCTTGGTGTTAGGAATCACCTCCCAAAAGTTGTCGGTGTTGCTTTGAAACACCCTGTATAAGTCTTTAGGTATACTTCCCATCCTCGTCACATTTAATTTTCCTCCCAATCTTCCTTTTGTCCCCCTCTTTTCCCGCAAATATCCTCTAATTTCACCTTTTTTGTATGCTTCCTCAAATTTGCCTACTCTCTACTTTGTCTAAGTCTTTATATTTTCTGTTGTAAAATTGATCCCTTGTTCTGTCTATATTTCTTTGTAACTCGTTATTTAACTTCTTGTACATTTTTTACTTTCCTTTCTTGGGATTATCCTATCCCTAGGTTGTTCTATTCATTTTTTGTTCTCTTTTCCGTAAGCCATTTTCTGTTTGCGGTGCTACTTGAGCCAAATTCTTGCACTACTCCTTATAACCGTCACCAGGTTATAGAAGGATATTTTGTGGACGCTCTGTATATTTCGTAAACACAGTAATTATTTTTTATTTATACTTTATTCTGCGACGCAAGTTCTTTCTCACGCAATTGAACAAAGAAGTCTTTACAATCTATTCATATATATATATTTAAACGTTGCTTTATGGTGAGAACATTTCAGTGAGCAACGAAGCTTCTCAGTGTTTATTCCTAACTTAATAATATGCAAAAACTATGTTCTATGGTTATTTGGAACTGAATTAAGTGTATCTTCCAATCATTTATGGAAATACTGCGATCTAAAGCAAACCAGGTGTCTGAGCGCCAAGGAGACGCCAGCCACATCGCTTTAGCACCTCGTTATCTACATGTTCCCACAGTCAAGTTATCGCAATGTCTTGTGCGTCGTGGCCCGTGGACTAAAGTTAACGTCAACTCTTTTTTTATATTCTATTTGCATGTGCATACAGGTTATGTAACCTGAGTGCTTTTGAGAATGAACTGCCAACATTGATCAGTAGATCAATTCAGCTCGTATCTCGAACCCCTGACGTGGGTTTTCTCGGGGTTCTCCCGTTTCCTCCCACTTTCTTCATTTCACCATTTCATTCATCACTCATCATCACCGTCTCCTTTAGCCTAACCGGCATAACCGTGGGACGTAAAACTCAATGATTTCATTTCATTTTTTTCGAACCCCTGAGTTCGAGGAGTGTTACTCCACGTTTCGAGGCAGCAACCACGCACGTCACATCGAGCATCAAGTATAATGTTGTGCTAAGGGGTATACGTTATTAGCCAGTCAAGGACTTAACCATGGCTACGCCCAATCAGTAAATCCCAGGTTCACACACCTTGTGCGTATAAGTTATAAACGCGCCCTTTAACATTATCATTCCACTTTGGAGACTACCTAATTTTACTAAGGATAAACGTCGACATTTGAGGATTGTTTGGAGCAGCAACTGTATTACTTTGTGGGATTATCCCGGCGACATTTCTCCAGTGCTAATTCCCCAAGTGCATTAGTGGTGTGAGAAAAGTATATCTAATGGAATCATTATCTTAATCTTCAATCCTAGTATATAAAGTGACAAAGGGCTAAATTATAGTGAGAAAGTAAAGTGTGATTTTATTAAAGGAAATAATTATACATATTCAGTATTGAGTGTTGTGATTATTCTTCTAATCCGTTATTTTTTCTTTAAATAGTATTTTAATAAATAAGCATAGTGAAGTTTAATCCAGTGTGTTTTTGTTGTGTGTATGAGTGATGTTTGTGTGCGTTGTAGTCTGAGTGACCGGCTAATCGTCCGTGAGGTTTTCAAGACGAGACATTCAAACCTGTCGGTGCCTAATACCCATCTCATTATTGTGACCGGCAGGCAATTTAGAAATAATTTTGTAATCCCTTTTAGGAGATGTCATCCAACGCCTTACCCAGGTAAGTCCAGGTATCCGGAACATACTCATTGGCAGGACCACGGAGGACAGACCCCGGAAAACAGTAATATAAATAAATGCTACCCGAACAGCGACCCAATACCAGGCGATTATATCCTTTAAGTAAACACTTACAAGAAAGACCAAACATTTGTTTTGTATTGAAGTATTCTACTTCATGGAGCAGAGACATGAGCAGTAAGAACATTAATAGGGCTTATAGAAACATTCGAGAAGTAAAAATTAAGAAGACTGGGGAAAATTAGCTTAATTAAACAGAGAATCAACAAAAAGGTGTTAGGAAAACAATAATATTGAACACAATGGTATACTTCGTTCACAAAAACCTAAACTATCAAGTAAATACAGAAGTGGCATGTAGAAAATAATCATAAAATATGACAGAAAAGAGAAGGTAAAAGTCAAAAACTGCATACTGCATTATGCCAAATTCAAGGCTGTAGAGGGTACACTATCAACAGAACAGTAACAGAAACAAAAAGAAGAGTGTTAAAGTTATGCGTTCTTGGTATAGTGGATAAGCGTCCTGGAACTGTATGCCACAGCTTAGTTTGGCATGGGTTCGAATCTGCTTACGAAAAGTCACTTATTTTTTATTTAAGTAAAGAATCTGTATTTTATTGACAACGAGCATCAATGTATGAATGTAAGAAATTTATATCACAGGTATGTAGTATAATACATTAGAACAAACATATTAAACAAAATTTCAAATCCTTCCTCTTTTGTCGCTAATATATACTCTTAAACAGAAAGCAAGGTGAAGACATGTTCAGCCTAGAAACTAATTCTTTAATATTTTGCAGACGGGGAATCATTGTAGAAGAAAATAAATGGAGATCATATTCAATCAATATTGGAAGAAGTGTCTGTTCTGAGAACGGGAAGAATAACATGTAATAAAAATAAAATTGAAAATTAGAATATTGTAGAAATTGTCTTATTTTTATACCCTTAAGGTTCGGAATTTTCCAAAACGTTGAATCACGTATTTATAACATATGCCCAACTTATCAAATCCCCATATTGAGTACTTTCTGATTAAAGAAAGAGAAATGAAAATAATTTTAGAAATTCCTCTCCCTCTTTTTTTAGGAGCGAAGTTTTCGATAACTTCGAACCATGTATTCCACTATCTTTGATTAAGAATTTATGCACTGAATTTCACAGCTTTACCTTGAGCGATTCCTCTGAGTTGGCATTTTCTGAAGAAAGAAAGGACAATTTGAATAGTATAGAGATGATCCCCTTTCCACTCTGAGGAACGGAATTTTTAGTAACACTTATTTCATTATTTTTAATTAAGAATTTATTTATCAAATTTCATACCTGCAAGTTAAATGTATCCTTACATTCAGTACATGAGAATAGAGAAAATATAGGGAAATTTGGATATAGAAATGAACCCTTCCCCCTTAAAAGCGATTTTTTTTTTTTTTTTTTTTTTTTGAGACGCTGAAACATCTTTCAATACTTTTAACTGAAAGCCTAAGTTATATGCCGAAAGTCACATCTTCAATTTAAGTAAATTTGTACATTCGACACTTTCTGAATGACGAAGGATAAGTTTTAATAATAGATATAGGAACGATACCTCTTTTACCCTTAGTAGCAGAATTTTCAAAAACACTAAAACATGTCTTTGTAATGAAGAATCTATACGCTGAGTTTCACCTTTCTAAATTCAGGGATTCATGAGATATTCAAATCTTTACAAAAAAAATATTTTACCCCCTAAAGCCTATTTAGGATACATATATTTTTTTAAAAAAATCCCTATCATGTCTCTTGATTTCGTAACAAAAGGAATATTCTGTCCAAATTTTGTGTTTCTATCTATGTATGGCTTGGCCAATGATTAAATCAAATGAAATGAAATTTTTGAGTTTTACGTCCCACGATTATGCCGGCTAGGCTAAAGGAGACGTTGATTGTGAGCAATGAATGAAAAAGTGGAATGTAGGAAGTGGGAGGAAACGGGAGAACCCCGAGGAAACTACCCACACGGTGTTTGTCCACCACACAGATCACTTGGCGGGAGCAGGGTTTGAACCCGATACCCCATGGCCAATGATGAGTCTGTCATTCTACTCTTTTATGTAATAATATAGATTATAAGCTTTAATTACATTATGGGTAAAGCTATTTATTATCATTATGGAAATTTGGTAGAAAACATATTTAAGTTGTTAAAATATAAGAAAATGTTTGTAAACAGAAAATCCTTAAATAACGAAGTTTAAATTTTTGAAACATCAATTCTACACCATCTATCGAGTAAAGGATATCTCCTTGTAAATTAACTGATTATACAGTATTATCCAGATAAATAATTATAGATTTTCATTGCCGCACAGTGTAATTAGTCAGTCTTGTACTGCTACTATGGCGACTTTTCCTATAGTCGCCATTTCACTGCACTGATACTTAAAATTTTGACTGTGATTAGCCGTTCTTGTACAGAATGTAAAAATGTATTCACTGCGTGCAGATTGTTTATATGTTCTGAATATTTTATTCGGTTATTATTGTTGGGATATATATTCTCTTCACATAGATGCGTCTCGTTGATATTTGGGAATTCCTCGTATTGTAATAACACAACAATAATATTTAAATTGTAATTCAAACGTTGGAAGTGTTGGCCCATTACGCAGCGGTCGCCATCCCATTTAGACTGTGTCGCGGGAAAGTTCAGGATAAAGAAGCCTTAATAAGTTCATGGATAACATGTGAGATAACATCTTAGGATCAAAAGCACAGCATAGCTTGGCGAATCTAAAAACGTCTGATTGATGGGTATATATATTTATAGATAAGTTACTCTAAAAACTTCTTAATATCTGAAATGAAACTTGTACTATAATTGTGGTGCGAATAATGGTTTATAAATGCTTCATAAAATTCACTACACATTACATGGACCATTCCAAAATACAGAGAAATAAAACGATTTTAAATATATTTGATTTCCACCACATATACTATATATTACTGTTTCTTCTCCTGCTTGCATCAGGTTTCTGCACATCACGTTCTTCCGTTCTTCCTAGAATTGTATCACTGATAAGGTGAGTATTATATTCATTCAACGTTCTCTGCACTACTTAACCAACACATTATATATATAGAATTCGCAGGTTTGTTCAATTCTTACATCAATTTCCTCTATTAGATACTAATTGAAAAACGTCTACAGAACGCGTGGCTTCTTTCTTCGTACGCAAGATTATTACCATATATATATATATATAGCTTATATATATATATATATATATATATATATATATATATATATATATATATATATATATATATATATATATATATATATATATATATATTTTATTAGAACCATTAAAATAAATCTGTTCCGAAACGCAATTTTAGAATGTTTCCGCCAAGATGTACGTTTTGTTAATTTATAAAATCAGATTCATTCCATCTTATTATATTTATATGTAATTCTGAAATATGATTTCCTGGATATATTTATAAAATAAAATTTTGTAAAATATAAAATTTACTTTGTATTCAAAAATTTAAATTATCATTGTCATTGGTCGGTGGAAGAACGGTTCAGGGAGAGAAAAATCTCCCCGACCTAAACTTTAAAATTAATACATTTTCATTTCTTTCATATCTCCTGCCACAAATAAATAATTAACATTAAACATATTTTTACCTTCAACAGATATATTTAACTCTGGGCAACTATTCTTGAAGGAGATATTTTAATTAATCTTCAACCTTCTAAAATTCATCAACTATTTTTCTTATTTATTATTATCGATTCGAAAAAAAATATTAATTTTATCAAGGATCTTATAAAATAGAGGATCTGCCCTTACAACAAAATCTTGAAGCCATACGTCACAGTTTCGCCACCCCTACTCTGTCCACCCCGCCCAATAGGGTCGCAATGTTTTGAGCCAACAATCATGGCGGATACGAAAGTAGCCAATCAGACGATGGTAGAAACGAGAGTAGCCAATCAGACGTGCCGATGCTCGGTTGCTTTTTGGCTTTACCGATTTAATAGGATGAAAATACATATGGGCAGATCCTCTATTTATAACATCCTTGAATTTTATGTATATTTTAATTTTAGTATCTGAGGATACAGACCAGTGTTCAAATTGCCCATTGTCCAAATACTAATGTGCTGAGGTATAGGTATAGATTAGCAGTGCATTACAGTCTTTATGTATAAGATATGTATAATGTGTGTGTCAAAGTATATATAGTATACAAATTTGTTTGTTGTATGCTGAAAGTTTCAATAGAAGTTCGTAATAGTAATATAAAACTTATCAATAAACCTACTTACGCTTCAGATTAGAATTACTCCAAGCTCTGTCTTGAAAAATTTTAAGTTTCCCGACCAAGAATAGGTTTATCCTACTTTTCTGCCCTCATATCTCGAATTTCAGAAATTTCTATTTTGTCTATTTCATTTTTGGTAAATTTCAATTACCTACGCCCAAGATATGGTGGAGATACAGTGAACACCGTAAAACTATCCAAGCCCGATTTTCCCCTTAGGATCACTTTTTCGTAAAAACTCCATCCTATCCTCAGCCTATATGATTCAATGAGCAAATTTATACGAAATTTCAAGAACATTTATAGGAAAATTCAAGATTATATACCTAGAACCTAGAAACCTGGTATATATCTAGATATCTAGGTACATACCTAGGTATACATAGAAACTTGATATAGATCTCAAGACCTAGACGAAGTTTCATAGATCTGACGGACAACAAAAAATCATTAAAGCCTCCCTATCCTCTCTTAGGGCTACATGCCAGAAATACTCTCTCAGTTAAAGCTTAAAGTACAAGAGGAACATATCTATATACAAAATTTCGAGATCTACACCTAATAGTTTCGGAGATTTGGCGAACGATAAAAATCATTCAAGCCCCTCTTATTCTTCCTTTAGAGGTCACATTAAAAAAAAAAAAAAAAAAAAAAGGTCTTATCTACATTTAAAACTGCAAGGATAAAATTTGTACAAGATCTCAACGTTCCTAATAGTTTCAGAAACTTGGTTAACGGCAGAAAATGATCTAAGCTCCGTCATCATTATCCCGCTATAGGGGCCGCATTTCAAAAACTCTTGTCTTATCTATAGCCTAGAGTGCAAGGGAAACACTTGTACAAAGTTTCAGAGCCTTATAGTTCGGAAATGAAGACTTTTTTTTTTTTTTTTTTTTTGCCGTTCGTCAAACCTTCGAAACTATTAGAAGTAAAATCTTGAAATTTTGTATATAAATATTTCTCTCCATTTCAAGCTGTAGGTAAGACGGGATTTTTCGAAATACGGCCCCTAAAGAGGAATAACGGAGCTTGAATGATTTTTATCTTTCATCAACTTCCGAAACTTTTATTTGTACAACTTTAAAATTTTATATAAATATTCTCTTTGCAGTTTAAGCTGTAAAGAAGACGGAATTTTTATTTTTAATGTGACGTCTAATGGGGTAGTTTGAATGATTTTCTTCTTGTCGTTCGCCAGATCTCGAGAACTATCAGGCGAAGAACTTTGAAATTTTGTACATATGTTCTTCTTGCATTTCAAGCTTTAAGTAAAACAGTGTTTTGCAGAACATGTCCCTTATGAGGGGATAGCGAGGCTTGAATGATTTTTTTGTTGTTCGCCAGATCTCCGAAACTATTAGAATCTTGAAGTTTTGTACAAATATTCTCCGTACATTCTAGGACGTAAATAAGATGTTTTCTTTTTAAACGTGGTCGGGGGAAACATACTTTAATATTTTTGGAAATTATCCAAGTCTCCGGAACTATTATATGTAGAGCCTAGACATTTTGTATATACAGTAGGTATTTCCCATGTATCCTAGACTGAAAGTATAAATGAGGTTTACATGTCGAAAGGAAACCTTGAACATTTTCTTTGACTTTTACGAGTTATTCAGAACTCTCTAGCACAAGAACTACTCGAGCGAAAAAGTTTGCACAATTGTTTTCCTTGAATCTTAGCTAGAGGGTGGTCTAGAACATTATGAAATGGCATCTCTACAGGAAAAAAAGAGAGCCTTAAATCTTCCCTTCAATTTCTAACAGATCTTTGGAACTCTTGGGTGTAAAGCTCGAAATTTTGTATATATTTGCTCATTGAATCATAGGCTGAGGATAGTTTTACAATAAGTGAACTGAAGAGTGGAAATCGGGCTTATTTTTCAATGTTCATCAGATTTCCAAAACAGTTGGGTATTGGTAATTAAAATTTAATAAAAATATTTCTCTCAGACTCTACGGAGAAGATAGAAATTTCTTAAATTCGAGATCAAGGAGGGTGAGAAAGTGAGATAAGCATATTCTTGGTCAAAAAAGTTAATACTTTCCAACTCGAGTAATTTTAATTCGAGTCATGCATAGGTTTATTGAATATTTTTACATTTTTGTTACAAACTTCCTTAGAAATGTTCAGCATACAGTTATGAAATTTGTACACTTTATACGTACATTTTGAGATACATAATATGAATATATCATACAAGAAGATAATTTAGTTATTAATTGACACTGGAAAAATAGTTAAGGTTGATTTTTAGAAAATTCAGTTTGAGGGAAATAAATTTTGAGTAACAATTTCCACGAAACAGAAAATCTTCCGAATTCGGATGTAGGAAAGTCATTTTACAAGTCAACTTTGAAAAAATAAGCGCCTTTTAAATATGTATTTTAGTATGACGGAAATTCACTGGAAATCAGATTAATGATTTGTATGTATTTGAGTAAATCTATTATTTTCGAATACAAGAAAACGACTTGATTTGGTCTTGACGAAGTGAAAAGTTATTTAGGAGCACTTGTGAGCACAATTTCAGCGACGAAATGAAACTTGCGTTAACAAGTACTTGAAGCCAGAAAAATGTTGAATGTAACTTTCAAATATTTTTCATAAACTTTGATTTTCCCGTGTAAAGAACGGGCATTCTGCTAGAATTTACACAGCATTTCAAGGTTGTACGTCTAATAGTTTCGGAAATCTGTCGAACGGCAAAACATCATTCAAGACCCTTAATTTTTTCCCCCTTTAGGAGTCACATTTTGAAAAACCCCCTGTTATCTATAGCTTGAAATACGAGATAAACATTTATACAAAATTTCAAGATTCTGCTCCTAATAATTTCGGAGATCTGACAAACGGCAAAATATCATTCAATCCCCGTTATCTTCTCATAGGAGCCGCATTCCACCAAGTCCCAACTTGTTTAGATATACAGCCTAGGAACCAAAGGAAACGTTTGTACAAAATTTCGAGTTTTACGGCCAAGAATTCTAAAGATTTGGTAGAAGTTGAAGGAAAGGTTTAAGGCTTTCTTCTTCTCTGTAGGCATGTCATTTCGTTTTGTAATACTTTACATCATTCTCTGCCTAAAGTTTAAGGAGAAATATTGTACAAAATTCTACACACAAAAAAATCGTACGTAAAAACGTAGGTTACATTTGTAAACCCTGTAGTTTTTGGAGTTAATGTACAGCAAACGTATAACTAAAAAAGTACATTTTACACGTACTTTCTGTATAAGTGTTCCGAATAAACGTACTTTCCGTACGAACGAAAGAACTGAAGAGGCTATAGGCGGTCAGGATCTCACATACAGATGTATGTATGTAACATATAGCTGACGTATATGACAGACTTATGTAATATATGGAAAACTGTTAGATGTCATATATCCTCCAATAGCATGATGTGGCATCTAAGCGGGAAAAGTATGTAGTATATGGATAACGTATGCTCCGTACTGATTTCTGCAGTAAACATAAGGATTCCGTATATTTGTACAACATACCACTGCCCTGATAACGGATTTTTCTCAGTACAATTTTTTGTGCCCGAAAGTTCCGAATATCTCGTAAAAGTCAAAGAAAATATTCAAGGCCTTCTTTCGACCTCTAAACCTTCTATATAATTACTCTCAACCTAGGATACATGGGAAATATAAAACTTTTAGTTCTCCATCTAATAAATTCGAAGATCTGGTGAACGGCAAGGAGTCATTCTAGCCCCATTATCTCTTCTTTAGGGGGACACATTCCGCAAAATACAATTTTTCTACAGGTCTAAATACAAGTTTTAAGTCTCCAACTTCTACGAAGTTTGAGATATGGTCAATATTATAAAAATTACAGCCTTCATTCTTTTATCTACCCGTCTTCCTTTTCTTCTATTCTAGGGTAAATGTGAAAAAAAAATATGAAACATGTCTTTAATTGTTTAAAATTATAAAATCAAAATATCAAATTTCATTTCTCTAACCTTAACGAATTTCGAGATATGCAATCCAATTGTAACAGTTGAAACACCCAGCTTTTCTCCTCCCGTTTTTTTCTTCTCTTTCAGAGCAAAAATCAAAACATGGTGAAACATTTGTACAAAATTTCAAGATTCTTCACCTAATGATTTCGGAGATATATTAATCAGTGAATAAGTCGATTTCCTGTTTAGATAGATCGATACAGTCAAGTCCATCCCTTGGATTGTAAGCGCCAGGGGCGAGAATTCCCAGGCGCCCCCCCCCTTCCCAGCGTGTTATGAAAAACCACCAGAGTTTATTCTGTACTTCCAGATTTAAATATGGAATGTAAAAGAAAAGAAGTTGGTATTGTGTCAATTTTTAAATTGAATGGCTTTTGTAGTTGAAACATGAAAGATAATGAAAACATGGTTTTGAATTATTGCAATCGTCTACTATTCTTGTTTATTTTGCACTTGATACACATCAACATAGTAATAGCATAGAATATACAAATAACGATACAAATATTAAAGCCCAATGTGTAAGTTCTAACAAAAACTGTAATTTTCTGACTTTTGCTAAAAATAAATAAGCAAAAATAAAAATAAACTTTTCTTTCCTTGGGATTAACACATAAATTTTTTCAGTAAAGTTATCATAGTGTTGGAATACTAAAGTAACTTTTTCAAGTGATGTTTGTAATTATTTGCATTTGCTTCAATTCGATCCTACAATTATAATTTATGTTCAAAATCAAAATGTACGGTTTGTTAATATTTGTTTTGCAAGACGATGTTAACGATACGTTGTTCCAAAACGTGTAGTGTAAAGATCATATAATGACAACATAAATATACTAATAAATTACAGTAGAAGTGAGCAAAATTAACTGTATAATGACATATATATACTTTATTCAAACACTAAATAGCATTCTCCTGACTTTTCTGTGAGAAAATATGGACAATATCTCTTTGAGATCTAACTTTCTGTCTTCATCATTTTTAATAGCTAGTACGGCCAATGAATTAAGTCTTTCCTGGGATATTATTGAGCGTAAATACGCCTTTATTAGCTTTAACTTACTAAAATGTCAATGCGACAGGCATTCTTAAATAAATATAAAAAATAGAAAAATAGTTAAAAATAGATATTTGTTGGACATGACAGCGATTTGTAATAGTTGGCAGGGACCCAGCCAGGATATCGATTCGGGGACACCGGGAAAGGATGTCTGGGAATACCCCCTCCCCACCGAACACACGAGTTCCGGCAGTACCCTTCGAAACTAAAGAGTGTTTAAGGTTTAAACCAATATAGGATAGCCTAAATTTAAATTTTATTAAGATTTTTTTTTTCATTTTAGTGAGGGGGAGACCCTTGAGCCCCCTCCATGGCTACTTCCCAGATAGTTAATAAACGAAGTTGTTGTATGAGGTTAGTACAGAATTGAAGGACTGAAAAGATATTTACTCTATTATTGGAGCATTTCTCGGAGTGAATAAGAATAAAGAAATATTATTGAATTCTACTGAAGTTTCTTCGTTTGTACCAAACTGTCATACAGATAAGAAATAAGTAATAGCATATCTCGGTCAGTTTTCCAAGATAGCACCTCTTCTCACAGAGGGCTGGAGAGAGTTCCCGTTGAATAATTCTAGACGATGTTTTACATTACCGGTAATTTTACTTAGCCGTGGCGTGATCATTATTAAAATATCTGAATTAACATTATTTTTAAAAAAATCGTTTACCAATATAATATGAATTCCTTGAATTTTGTTAATTTGTCGTCCCGGCGCCCCCTGGTCGTGGCGTCCGGGGCAATTGTCCGGTCGCCCCGCCCACGCTTCGGCTCTGGATACAGTTAGAAATAGATATAGATAGCTAGATATAGATATAAATAGATAAATTTGTCATTATCTGAGAGTAAAGTCAGTCTTTTAAGTCGTTTATACATCATCATTGTATCAAATATTTCAGCAAAGTATAAAATATTTCTGGAATTTGAACGTGTACGATACCATGTTGTGTGCAATTTTGGGGTTGGTTACATTTGATACAATTGGTTTAAAGTAACACATGTTCTATCCCTATCCAACATTGCAGCAAAGAAAACAAAAGAAAATCACTTTGTGGTGATTGAGTTGACTTTGAATTTAACGTCCCTTTTCAGCAACGAGGCTATATGAGACGTGGACCTACTGATTAACGTGTAATCCGAACCACATGAGCTCGGGCCTCCCACCCCAAAGGCGCGTACGCTAACCGCTTAGCCACGGATGAGCTCAGGTGCTAAGTGTGGACATGGGATGCAATTGAAATGCTTATTGGTGCTTACAAACTGCATTCAATTTTGTATAACTGTAAACTGAAAGAGTATTACAATAAATAGTAACGGAAAGAAGTCTTAGAAAAAATTGTGGCTGAAGTTAGGCTGGCAAAACCAGAGACTACAGGTTAGTGAGCGTTCACTTCACAGACACGGTTCATATTTCCAATTGGCCGGTTATTTTAAGATTTACGATTTAAAAGGCTTACTTTTAAATAACTGCCTCAAGTGAGTACCGCTTTGCACTAAGGGCGTCATTTGGAAAGGGCAGGAGGGGGCAATTGCTCTCCCTGAGTTTGAGAAATACATATGTTTTAATCAATTGTATACTAACATACTAATAAAAACGTGAAATTCTTATGGAAGTAAAGAATCTTGCCCCCCTCTAGCAAAATCTGAAATGACGCTACTGCTTTGGACTCTATGACTACCAACAAATGTAACAATTAAATGAAGAAATGTAAACCAATGAGCAACAAAATTAAGTTTTGTATTTGTTGTCGTCGTTGATTTGAGTTTAATGTCCCGTTCAACAGCGAGACTATATGAGACATGGACCTACTGATTAACGTGGAATCCGAACCACATGAGCCCCCGCCAGGAATCGAATTCGGGTCTCCCACGCAAAAGGTGCGTACGCTAAGTACTTAGCAGTTTTGTGTTTGATCGTTTATAGTGCGCGTAAAAGTTTTAGCCAACTTATTTGACCAAATGACTATCAAAGATAACTTTGATTCAACATTTGATAGAAAACTATGACCATGTATAATAGGCTTTATGCAGTGATTTCAATATTCCTTTAGATAAAGTAATCGTAAGGCAGCGTTTAGCTATTAGCGGGTGAGATGTGTCCTTCGGAATATAATTATTTTCATGAAATGGCGTGAGTCTACTGAAAGGTTCGGGAAAGAAATTCAATCAGGTCCCAACTAAGGGCGGATCCAGGGGGGAGGCGATCCCCCAGAAAAGGAAACTTACTTATTTTATATATAAATAAAACCCATCCCAGAGTTTGTAGCTCTTATATGTAACTCTACGTAGCAGTATTACAACCCCACCCCATAGAAGTCCGTCCTGGATCCACTCCTGGTCTCAACTTTGAGAAAGCCTGTTTACGAACGATTTCGAAGGAGGGAGGTCCGGAAATAAGTAGACAATTTACCTCGAAAACGGCCTGATTATATTTAAATTGTTTTCAGGTTCAAGAAAACGTTTTGTTAGCTATTAGCTTTGAGAAAAACTCGTTTAGAAAATATATGACAAGAGAAGTCTGGACATCTGTATAAATTCGTAATAACCTGGTAATGTTATAGTATTTTCGAGTGCGCAAAAATAGTTTATCTAGATCCCGGCTCATTTAGAAACGAGTCTGGAGAAGTAGACGTTCGAAAGCAAGTGTATTAATATAAGTAGAAAACTGGCCTGATGAGCTTTCTACCGTTTCCAGTTATAAGAAATCGATTTAATTATGTTTCAACTGTCAGAAAACTACTTTAGAAACGACTTTGAAAGAAAAACATCGAAAGGAGTATAGATGTATAAAACGGTCTGATGAATTTTCTATCGTATCCCGGTACACGAAAGCAATTTAGATATTCATTGTCCTTGAGAAAGCTAGAGACGTTGGGGGCAGAGAGGCCCGGAAACGAGTATAAATATTGTCACGATTTTCCTACCACTTTCGGTAGCAATAAAGCTATTTAATTAAGTTCTCACTTAGAGAAAATACATTTAGAGCCAAATTTCAGGAATAATGTACAGTTAAAACATGATATATATGTATATAAAATCACTCAGTTCAATTTTACATCTCAAATACGATGCCTAGTAGAGTCGATAAAGTATTATTTTAGCGATGTTTGTCTTTCGGATGTAAGCTTCAGGGAAGTCGACTCTTTTGTAAAGTGAAATAGACATGATATGCTTTCCGTTTCTAAGCAAAGTGGAACACAACAAAATCCTTTCTTGTTTTTCCCTTCAGAGAGAGAAGGAAAGAAAACAGGTAAATAACGGAGGAAATATTATAAAATTGAGTTTCCTCTTGGACTGCATGAGACGACGTTTTCTGTTCCCATTTGTTCTTTCGATTCCATTTGTAGTTTACCAACATCTGCAGCTAAAGTAGAAAGAGAGGTAGTTTCCATTGAATTTGGCTCCGAGATGGAAGACACTGGAATTGCCTTAGTGCCCCGTGAGGTGCCTATCCGGGCAAATGGTTTGTTTTCTGTCCTCCATATGTCATAGAGGACAAATTCGTGGCACTGTGTGGCAATTGATCTTCCAAGGAGACGACGAAATTGCTGTTGGTCGCAAGTGATAACGTTAAGTCTCATGAAGTCTATAAAAAAATAAGATAGAAATAAAATGAAAGAAAGCCCGAAATTGGTACTTTGCTACGTTAAGAACAGAAATATGTTTTTCCAGCCTCATTCTAACTCCATTGTTTCAGCCTTACTACACTTTTAAGTTTCCTTGTAATTAAAATAGATATTGTTCTTGCCTTTGATAACAGACTCGGGGTTTAGTCCTCTGACGAAAAGACAAGCTCTATAGGAATGCTGCCGAAGTGATACAGGTACAGTTCATAGGGTCTAATACTAGCGCAGATTTGATACTTCCTGGGAAATATGAGTCTGACGAGAAAAAGTGGGAGCAGGCGACAGTGCCATATGACATACACACCACATCATAAAATTCGTCATAGAAGCCACTGGTGTCACATCTATTAGAGAAATCGGTCATACAAACAAATCGGTCATTACGCCGAAAGTTCAGGATTGGTCATACAAACCATTAGCTTGTATGCAGGGGTGCCCACAAGGGGGGGCTATGACGCAAACTGCGTCATTGAAATTTTAGGGGGGGGGTAAAAATCTATATAAATATGTTTGAGGTGGTATAAAAATTAATCGAAAAGATTTTTTTTTTCATGGAAGAACACCTATGGATAGACAATTAAGGGGGGGTGCGTCATGGACATAAGGGGGGGTGGGCACCACTGTTGTATGAGTACTGGTGTTTGTGTCAAGCAGATCTCCTATGATAACTAATTTTGAGATGTGACACCTGTAGCATGTAGCACCTGCTACTTTTGCCCTAAAATGTAACGTCATAATAAATTTCAATCTCATTTCGGAAGTAAATTCGTCTCTTAACCTGTCATCCAAACCTCTCACCACATCCCGAAAGTAAGAACTCATCGAAAGAACACTATTCATACGATTCGGATCCTATAGACCTATTAGTCTTTACGTTCACGTCTCATACTGAGAACCATAATGATCAACAGTGCTTATAAATGTTTGTCTGGGCTTTAATTTTATAGCACTCTCATGGTCTCCACCTTACGAGGCCTGTAATTTTATAGCACCCTTAACTTAGTGTACACAGTAAAAAATGGTTGTGTTAATTCAACTCAATTTTAACACAGGGCAGTGGTTCCAGCGTGACTACCACTATGCGGTGTTAGTTCAACACAGACCCCGCGGTGTTGCCATTTAACACAGGGGGTGTGTTACGTCTTTAACACACAACTGATGTTGAGCGGTATTAAATTCGAATCTGTATTAGTATTTTCGGTGTTGATTCGACATCATGTCAAGATCGGTAGTGTGGAGAAAAGTGTTGTGTCTTGCTTGTGGCGGTGTTGCACTAACACGAAGAAAGTAACAGTGTGTAGTGTGTTAATTATTTTGTGTTAATATTACACGATGTCAAGTATCAATATAACACAGTCCTTGTGTTACTTCAACACAATTTTCTTATTATTACAGCACACAATCTGTGTCATAATTCAAGTTCAAAGCCGTATAAGTAACGTCGTTTTGGTGTTAATTCAACACCCCTTGTGTTAAAATTCAAGGTCAGACCACCAGATTAACACCGTTTTTTCGTGTTAGTTCGACCCCACTTCTGTCTTACTGCGACACTTATTTCGGTGTTGAAATAACTCCATGTGTGGTGTTGATGTAACCATTTCTATGTGTTGGAAAACCATGTGATGTGCACGCTTACGCTTACCGAGGATTCTAATTTTAAAATAAGAATAATAAACAACAAGACACTTCATATAGAAAATCATCATGAAAATTTTCTCGTCCTCCCCAACATTTATTGTGAAGTATTTCTTGATGGTGCGAAACACAACCTTCACCAACATCTTGTTCAAGAATGATAGGAAACTCTTACCTGTATCCTTATAATATGTTTGCCTCTTAATCGTGATTCTACTTGTTTTCCGCTATTTTTGAAGCACAATCCCCGGTGTTGACTGGTGAGCTCGAGTGCAATGTAGAAGTGACAGTAATACGATGTTGTTTCTCGCTGTTGACATATTTCTTCAGACACATTATGTAAAACAATTGAAAACGACATCGCGCAGTTTGCATGTTGACATTTTGCGTATACCTGGATTTGTTTAAGTATTTCTTTCTACTGTGTTTGTCTGTAGCTTCAATTCATAAGCCTTTATAATTAGGTGCCCAACATATTTGGCAATCACGCAGAAAACAACACAGAAGATTCTACACTTTGTATTAATGTAACACACAGGCTGTGTGTCATTTCAACTACCGGCATTTGACACACAACTCCAAATGGAGAGTGAGTTATTCTAACCACCTGTTTGTGATATATTTTAACACAATCGTGTTTACACATAGGCATGTCGTTAAAATAACAGAACGATTTTTTTTACAGTGTCCTAAGTATTAATAATGAAATAAGTGAACTTGTGATAATAAACATAATCTGCCCTCAATTGCAGCAAATATCAAGACATCCCAATCTCACTGTTACCCTTTCTAGTGACCCTTCAACCGAACTTCTACCATATTGACATTGAATGGAAATAAGTTTCGGAACGAACTTCTAGGTTAGAAAAGGAAAATAGGCGTGGGTAAACGCAATGAAGAAATAACTTTCTTTTAATAAGTGTTTGAAAACTAAGAATATTTTAAATACGAATTGAGGTAATTTCTTCGTACTTTCTCCTTATCCTGAAACTCATATCTGTCGCAAGGTGTTATATTACCAACATAGTTACCAGAAATGGTACTGAATCTTCATATCTTAAAACTTCAATTAATTATGTCTGATAATCACTAAGTTACGTTAAAGTATTCAATATTCGTGTACGATCTCTATGATCCAAAAGTGTGTAAACACTCTAAGTGGTAAACACAGCAACATAAACTAAAGCAATAGTGTAGGTGCGAATAGAGATGGGGGAAATGTTTCAGGACACGTCATAATCACGTCTGCCATCTTGAAATTTATGAAACTGTCTTAAATGGAAACCATAGCATGCGATATGACATTTTAATAGCGAATGTCCGTAGAAATTGAATAAACTGCTATTTTTACTCTAGTGCTAACCATTACGAAGTTTGACTGTTTCTTCGTTGTGGTACCAACAAAAGAGGTTAGTCAATCGGCAAGGACCACTCACTGTTACAAGACGTGTTTAATGTGTTTCCCATTCCCATCGATTGCTAGATGCAATCTGCATTTCCAGTCATGTAAAACTTTGCGCAAAGTATCGGCTGTAATGTTGGAATGTGCGTCCACAATTCGTTCCTTGAGATACTGAACATCCCTCATTTTCACAGCATACAGAACAGACTTCACATCGCCCCAGTTACATGGGAACAGTGCCGTGTGGTCTGTGGAACAAAGTGGCTATTTCACAGCATCTCACCGACCAATCCACGTATTGGAAAATTGATGATCGAGGAACTCACAGACATAGGTACCGTAATGAGGTGCGGCGCCATCGTGCTGGAAAAACTTACGGAATGGTTCCATTCTCTGACGGCAGAGATGGCAAGCTGTTGTCTTCTAACATGCGCTGATAATCCACCGTTATTAGGGTCCCGTCGATGAAAAATCGATCCACAACGCGAGTCCACCACACACTACAGCACACAATCACCTTGCAGATGCGTCAAACCAATACGAATTCCTATCTGACCAGTATCATACACACTGTTTGTTACCCTCGCTGTATACGTAAAAGTTTCCCCTCATGAGTAAACAATACGTCAGAGATGACTGCGGGCTTTTGTTATACTTGCTCTGTGCCTCATTGAGCAAATTCCAGACGACGATCTAGATCATCTTCTGTAAGGTATCGGTGCAGTTGTAGCCTATAAGAATGCCACTTATTCATTGACATAATGCGCATTATTGATGTGACTAACACCACTTCCACTGGCCACACTACACATGCTTCTCTTGGGGCTTTTCTTAAATGATGCGAACACTGCCGCAGTTGTTGCTTTATCTGTCGCTGTGTCGTCTATCAATCTTATGTTAAAATCGTCTGCAATCATTCTGGTGCTTCGTTCAGCTGAAGTCCAACGCAATCTCAATGCGTTCTGCATGCGTTAATACAATCTTCTGCTATTAAGCCACCTGCAACGACGCAAACAAAGCACCAGTCGAACTTCGTAATAGATAGCGCTAGAGCAAAAATAACAGTGCTACTCAATTTCTACACTCAAGAAAAAATTGTAGGTGGCGTACTTAAAAGATAGGTTATGTGCGTAATTCCTGTAGTTTTTGGACTTAACGTACAGCAGACGTATAACTGAAAACACATGTTTTATAATACTTTCTGTATAAGTGTTCCATCTATACGTACTTTCCGTATGAAACAATGTAGGCGGTCAGGATCTCACATACAAATGGACGTATATAACATATAGCTGACGAAGGTAACATAAGTATATGCATGTGATATACGGAAAACTGTTAGATGTCAGACATCCTGCAACGGCATGATGTAACATCTAAGGGCAGTGCTTATGTAGCATACGGATAACGTATGCTCCGTACTGATTTCTATAGTAAGCAAGAGTATGCCGTATATTTGTACAATATACCGCTGTCCGGAAAACGGATTTTTCTCTGTGTACGAACATTTACTATTAAAATGACATATCAATGCTATTGTTTCTATTTAAGACAGTTGCATAAAATTTAAGGTGGCGGACAACATTCTATTGTACCCTCAATCATTTCTGCTCATCCCTATCCCGCACTTACATTGTTACCTTGGTTATATTTTGCAGCGTTTACCACTTATTATGGTGTTCGCATACTTTTGGATCATCCTGAATAGCGACTTCATGGTAGCTTTTTGCATCATAGTGACTTAGATTTAGTTGATTTCCCTGCATCTGTTCACCCTGGACAGCAAAACTATCCAGAATGTTATCTGTCGTGCATGAGATTGAATTTATATTTCTTCCTCCCTTGATGACATGACTTTCCTTTAGAAGTTCTGGAGGCATTGATGCGGTGCCGTCCATCCTTCTGGGCATGGCAACCGTGTGCAAGTCATCTAGAATAGCAATACATGTACTTTGAATCAATTGCTTCTTGCTGTAGCGACAGCTTCTACCATTCGACTCAACCTACATTTGTGTGTGTGTGTGTGTTTCCGATGACTCTCGTAAAATTTATCCGATTTATGTAAAATTTATTATATGGCTTCCTTCAGTCTTTCGAACCAGTGAGTGAATTAAATACTTTCTCCAGGAGGGATGGATTTCACCTATATACGCACCAAGCCATTGCACAGATATATAAACACACACACACACAAGGCGCACACCAATTTTTTGTTGGGAGGGAAACCATCACACACGTCTATGTAGTATTGAATCGGTGTTATTCTGCACCCGGAAAGACGATAAGTAATTGTTAAGTGCACTCAGAAAAAGCACAAGATAACAAAAATGTTTTTGCCGTTCTAGAGCAGCTATAAACAAAGAGCTATACAGTAAAAAGTACGTATCTTTAGGTTTCGAAGTAATCCATCAGCATCCAACCTTCCTGGATCTGCACAATACCCTGCTGATAAAACTTGGCGATCGTGGATGCAAAGAAGTTCGTGAGTGCGTTCCGCAGATCTCCCTCATTTGCGAAAGATCCCCTATGGAGGTTATCGAGGGAACAAAATAGGCAATAGTCTGTTAGCGCAAAGTCCGGTGAATATGACGCATGGCATAGTGTCTCCCAGCGAAGTTACTGAACGGTCTCCCGGGTTCTCTTTGTCACATGTGACTTGGCATTACAAAGATTTGAACATGATATTACCCCATTTAGCATAGATAAAATTGAAGTGCCACCAAAAGTAATTGTTGGAAAATTACAACTCTTTTACGATTTGCGTATAAACACGGCGTGTGGATATATGGCATAAAACCTACAGTGGAAAAAAACAAATCAACCTGTGTTAGGTGGCGACTAAAAGGCACGAATGTTATGTAACCGAACTAGAGCAGGACCAAGCTGGCAGGGTGTACGAAGGGAGCACGCGCATCATTGACGGTGAGTATATGCGTAAGCTAGAGTGGTGAAAACAAGTGGGTTTTGGCAATGATACGATTTTCAATACCACTTGTCATGGTTTCACTAGTAACGATCCACTTGTAAACATAAAATACAGATTGTATACACTGTGCAGAAATACACCACCGTGGAAAATAATATTTGATACAGTCATTCTTCATATGCACTCTCTTATTTTATCCATTGTAAAGCAGTTGTACTGATTTAACACTAGTAACCCTACAGTTGTAAACCTAAAATACAGCTGTATTATTTTGTACTTAATACTGTCACATGCAGAAATGTTTTCCTTATAAATGCACTGAGGAAGAAAACGTACGTATGTGGCGTATGCAAAAACGTACGTTATATTTGTAAATCCTGTAGTTTTTGGACGTGTAACTGAAAAAGTATATTTTACACGTACTTTCTGTATAAGTGTACCTAATAAACGTACTTTCAGTACGAACGAAAAAAAACTGTATATAGGCGGTAAAGATCCCACATACAGATGGACGTATATAACATATAGCAGACGTATGTAACAAACATATACATATGTAATATACCGAAGACTTTTAAATGTCAGACATCCTGCAGCGGCATAGTGTAGCGTCTAAGTGGGAAAAAGGGCAATACGTATGTAGCATATGGATAACATACGCTCCGTACTGATTTCCGTAGTAAATATAGGATTCCATATATTTGTACAATATACCACTGTCCGGATGAAGGATTTTTCTCAGTGTATGTCTTTCATGGAGTGTACTGAATTTTACATGTACATTTTCCAAAATGTGGTGTGCCAAAACTTGACTAGCACCGTCATTTCTCCTGAAAAATCCATGAGAGATAGTTTGCTCTTTGGGGGTAGAGTTTTTTGGGCTTAAGTTTAGAGCTGCCCCTCCAGTTTCAAACCTACAAAAAAGCAGTAGAAAGATTAAAACGTGCAGTTTTATTATACAGATCCATAGTATAAGTAGTAGCAGCAGTAGTAGTAGGAGTATGGGTAGTAGTAGTAGGACGAGGAACGGGTTAGAAGCCCCTCAGGGGTTCGTTGGGTCCTGTTCTCGACACAAAATGGGCATGCTGATGAATCATGAAATCTTCCGCGTCTTGCAAATAGCACCAACTTCCACACATCTTTCCTCGTATTAAACATAAATTCACTACCAAATTTACACATCTAAACATCACATAAGAACTCCAAATCATAATTACTTACCTCATTTCTCCTGTAAATTTTCCTAATTTTTATGAAAAACGGAGGGGCAACTCTAAACTTAACCCGTTTTTTGGACTAGTTTTCAGAAACATCTAGACGGTTTCTCATAAACTGTTCAGCCAATTCTGTTTCTATTTCGTAAACAACCCTATATATATGATGTATTTTTTTTTAAAAAAATATCTACAAGAGGTGGTAGTTAATTCATAGGGTGAATTATATCACTGAATTTTCTAAAAAAAAAAAAAAAAATACTGTTTGTTCATGTTTTATAATAAATAGAATGACAACCCTACAACATGATACAACTCATTTCAAATGAAAAACCTACAAGGGACAGGTTAGAGTCTTGGTGGTCTTTCCTTCAAAGTTTCCCACAATGCTCGTTATAATATTGCCCATAAACAGCATGATATTTTACAATTTAATAAAAAGAGCGAGATTGTTTAGTGCGGTGGTCTGCACCTTTTATTTCATTTTTCTAACTATAGCATTATGCTTACTTAATCTAATCTAATCTTTCTTTATTTTATATTGAATTATTAATAGTAGAACTAAAAGCAATAGGGATGGCCAAAATTTTCCTGAATCCGGATTCCGAAAGAAAATATTTTCCAGAATAGGAAATTTAACTTTTCGGATTTCGAAAAAATTCTGGAATTTAGAAAATTCCGGAAATAAGGAAGATTCAGAACTTTAGAAAATTCCAGAACTCAGGTAAATTTCGAAATTCGAAAAAATCCAGAATTTAGAACATCCCTGAATTTAAAAATCCGGAATTCCGGACTCTTTCCAACATGGAAATTTTTCCGAGATCCGGAATTTTTCTGAGATCGAACTTTTTCCGAATTCCGGAATTTTCCAATTTTATTTTCTGCATTCTGGAAAGTAAAAGTTCCGGAATTGGCCATCCTAAAAAGCACTCACATTTATCTTGACCAGGTTAAGGAGAAAAGAGTTTAATGATATATAGTGTGGAAGTAATCAAGACCAAAAAAAAAAAAAAATTGATAAAGAAAATTAAGTTTCGTTATACTACTAATAAGCTGTACTCTTTATAACATACTTTAATAAATAAGAGTTCATTATAGTAAGTCTGTGAAGAAATCAATGACAGGAGCTGAGGCGGCTTAGTGGTAGAGCGCTCACATCTGGTGTCACTGGTTCAATTCCAGCCCGCACCAAGTAAACGTTATGGTGGACAAACGCCGCGTGTGTGTGTTGATTTTTTCGGTCTTCTCTCGTTTCTTCCCACTTTCTTCATCCAACCATTATAATTCATCTTCTCATCATCGTTTTCCTTAAACCTCGATGTATAATCGTGGGGAAGTCTTTATAGGGCAGGCGCGTTAAAATCCGTAACGAGTGAGTTACAGAAATACAGGACCTAGTAGGAGTTCAGGAAGTTAGGCGGGAAGGAAATTAATCTGTGAATTACGGAAATTTTAAGTTATTTTACGAGCAAGGAAAATAATCACCAATTAGGAACAGGGTTTTTCGTTCACAAACGAATATTACCAGCAATTAAGCGGGTTGAATTTGTTACTGACAGACTTTTTTCTTAATTACTCTTAAGGGTCTGTGGTGTGATATTATTGTTTTAAATGTAATGTCCCAACAGAAGATAAGGATGACAATATAAAAGGAAGTTTTTAGGAAGAAGTAGAACGGATATTTGACCAACTCCCGCGATACCATATGAAAATTCTATTAGGGGATTTCAATGCGATGGTAGGACGAGAGGATATTTTCAAACCGATTATAAGGAACGAAAGTCTGCATAAGGAAAGTAATGACAACGGTGTTAGGCTCGTGAACTTTGCAACATCCGAAAACCTAATTGTGAAGAGTACAAAATTCCCCCATCGCAACGTTCATAAATACACTTGGATCTCACCAGACGGAAAAACACATAATCAAATTGATCACGTTTTAGTAGATAGAAGAAGATAATCTAGCATAATTGATGTCCGGTCGTTTAGAGGGGCTGATTGTGACGCTGACCACTACCTGGTAGCAGCGATAATAAGAGAAAGATTATCATTGAATAAAGGAAATATTCAATGTTCGAAAACGGAAAGATTTGATTTAAAGAAATTAGAAGAGAGCCAGGTAAGAGAGGAATACCAGATTCAAGTTTCGAATAGATTCTCGGCTTTAGAAGATTTGGAGTGCACTAGTGTTGAGGATACTTGGATTGAAATTAGAAATAGCATTAAAATTTCAGCAAAAGAAAAATCGGGACACGCGGAAATACGTAGGAACAAACCATGGTTTGACCAGGAATGCATTAAACTAGCAGAGAAGAGAAAACAGACAAATTTACGTTGGCTACAAAATCCGAATGAAATAAATATACAAAATTTCGTAGATATCAGGCGGAAACTTTCAAAACGTTTAGAACAAATAAGCTCGATTTTTTGAAAGCTAAAATTAAGGAGCTTGAAGATGATAGTAAAAATAAAAGAACATTCGGGACATGTATAAGGGGATCAACGAATTTAAGAAAAGCTATCAACCTCGGGCTTATATATTAAAGAAAGCTGACGTAACAGTTTTCACTGATACAGATAGCATCTTCGGTCTAAATAGATGGAAAGATTTCTTTGACGATTTGCTGAACACGCAGCCAAAAACTAATGTGCGTGGAGAAAAGGAGATACACACCGCAGAACCGTATATTCCAGAACCCGACCGAATAGAAGTAGAAACCGCTATAAAGAAATTAAAGAAACACAAATCTCCGGCTGTAGACGAAATTCCAGCTGAATTAATTTTAGCTGCAGGCGAAAGTTGTGGAACAAGATACACAAACTCATTTTCCTTATCTGGAACAAGGAAGAATTGTCACAAGAGTGGAAAGAATCAATTATTCTTCCAATTCACAAGAAAGGCGAAAACTGACTGCAATAATTATCGAGGCATTTCTGTTCTGTCAACATTCTATAACATCCTTTCAAACATTCTATTAGCAAGATTGATCCCAGACGCAGATGAAATTATTGGAGATTATCAGTGCGGATTTAGACGAAATCGATCAACAATCGACCAAATATTTACCATTTGACAAATACTCGAAAAGAAGTGGGAATACAATACCCCGGTACATCAACTGTTTATTGATTTTCGAAAGACTTACGACTCGGTTGGGAGAGAAACATACGTTCTTACAGAACTTAGAATACCGAGTAAGCTAATTAGATTAATTAAGATATATTTAAATGAATCCCAAAGTAAAGTCCGTTTACGGAAATTTTGTCTACGAGCTTTCACGTCGAAAAATGGCCTGAAACAAGGACATGCGTTGTCGCCATTATTATTCAACTTTGTTCTGGAATACGCTATAAGGCAAATCAAAGATAGCAACCAGGGCCTAGAGTTGAACGGTGTTCACCAGGTTATGGCATATGCTGATGATGTAAATTTAATAGGGAATGATAGGAGAATAATAGACAGAAATGCAGAGGTCTTATTAAACGCTTGCAGGGACATGTGGATACATTCAAATATCTAGGATCAATATTAACAGACAAAAATTATATTCACGAAGAAATCAAATGTCGACTAAAAGCAGGGAATTCGTGTTATTATTCAGTTCAAAATATCTTGTCGTCGCGAATTCTGTCGAGGAATTTGAAGCTTAAAATATATAAAACGATAATCATGCCTGTTGTTCTGTATGGTTGCGAAACATGGTTGCTTACTCGGAAGGGAGAACATAGACTGAAAGTATTTGAGAACAAGATCCTGAGACGAATATGCGGACCCAAGAGGAACGGGAATGGCGGAAACTTCATAACGAGGAAGTACATAATTTATACGGTTTACCAAACATTTTTAGGATCATCAAGTCTAGAAGGCTTAGGTGGGCAGGTCATGTAGCTAGAATGGAAGAAAGTAGAAACGCTTTCAAAGTCTTGATTGGAAGACCAATCGGAAAAAGACCATTAGGAAGACCTAGGCGCAGATGGGAGGACACTATTAAGATGGATCTCGCAGAGATTGGAATACAAAGTATAGTAGAGATTGGATCCAGTTTGCTAAGGATAGAAGTCAGTGGAGAGCTTATGTGAACGCAGCCTTGAACCTCCGGGTTCCATAGGCCATAGAGTTAGTTAGTTAATTAGTAGTATAATCGTGGGACGTTTGACTTTCAAAAAATCCATTAGGAATGTTTGTACATTTTATCTATATAATGGGTTATTGTACATTTTCAAACATCTATTCTTTATTATTATTATTATTATTATTATTATTATTATTATTATTATTATTATTATTATTATTATTATTATTATTATTATTATTATTATTATTATTAAAGTAGGAAGCTACATAGAGGGTATAAGATGAGAATTATCATTACCACTCATACATGATCTAAGTACGTAAATGTTGATGTATAGCTGTTTAGAATCACTGATGTCGCTAACATATTTATGGCCCCTACAAATTATTTCTGTCTCTGGTTGCGGATCTGATCACATTTGATTTTAAAAAAAATATTAATCCACAATTTGAACTGTATATGTATAATAATCGGACTTACCATACTACACTCAATGAAAAGATATAGGAAAAGCAAAGAAGGATAATGACTATGTCCTACACATTTAATATGACTGTACTTATATTTACGCATTTCATTATTATATGTAGCATGGTGTATATATATGTTTGTATTCATAGCTACGCTCAAAGACAACCCGTAGCTTCTCTGGAGCAATGCAACAAAGGGAGGATACAACTCATTAATATCATATTGGTAAAGATGAGGCAGTTGGCGGGAGGAGGAAGAGAGCAGCTAACGCCCGAACACATTCGTTGCCATAGCGACAAACCATTACGTTTGGTGCAGTTGCCTCCTGTGAAAAGTTTAATCGATGTGTAGCCGTTTCGGAATTCCAGTTATTTCTGGCAGGAATGTTCGTATACTGATGGAGATATCAATGTTTTGACTATCATTTGCCATGTGGAACCTTCCTCTGTGCTCTGTGCCAATAGATTAAAAAAAAAAGAAAGAAAAAAGAAAAAGAAAAGAAAAAACTCCTCTCGAGTGTATATAATACGAGATATTTGGGAAACGGTAAAATGCATTCGAGCATTTAGCGTATGTTTTATTTGAACAGCTTCATTATTTTCACTTTACTGTATCACACAAAAGGGTAAAATAATAATAACAAAGCATCATTTGATCTTTACCCGGACGAACTTTGAATAACAGAAAACGTTACACTATTCTTTACACACAGAGAGACAGAGACTAACTGCAAGTTATGCCTCAATTAAATTCAATATCGAAATGTGTATTAACTTCCAGATTAGCAATCACTTATTGAATTTCATACAAATATTGACAAGAAAAATTCACCTAAACATTTTTAAACTTCCAATTTTTATCTTTACACTACATATGGTTTTAAACTACATAGCAAGAAGTATTTTTCTTTATCCTCAACGGATTCAGTGTCCCAAGGATACATTCCGATCTCTCTACAAAAACCGGAAGTTTTCTGATTTCCAAAGAGAACAAATTGTTGGCTCAGTCATGTGGGACGTACGTGACGATTGACAAGTGTGTTGAGTGTGTGGCGAAGAAGAGAGTCCAAGAAAATTTGATGACTCTCAAAACTCACAGCAGAACCACATGGACGAAGAGGAATAAAGGTCGAAAGAAAAGCCTCAGTGACAAGTTTCGTCAAGCATTAAAAGCGTTTTGTCACTCAGAACCATCATATGACTGCGCTGCAAGTGACAGAGGAATAGAAACGGTATTACCCACAGGCTGTATCGACAATCGTAGTCCGCCGCGAATTGTATGGCAGGGACATACAAGGTTGAGTAGCATTAACACAATCGCTGATAAGGGGCCATAACGTTTAACCATGACGTCAAAGGTAATGTGTAGATGCAACATAGATCGCTGATGGCTGAAAATGTGCGATATAGTCGGATGAGTTATTGTTCACTTTATTTCAAACCACGGGTCATTTTATGTGTAGCGGACGCCCAATGAAATGCTTGATCCGTAGTGTCTGTGTCCAACTGTCTCTAATATTGCAGGCTGCAATATCCTAGTTTTCAGTAAGTTTTGTGCTGACCTCAATGATCACATCACTGTCTGATTTTAGCATTCTACCTAGGTATGGTCCAGATGTTGTTTCCGGGCAATTATCTCATATTTCAACATGACAATGCGCCATTCACGCAGTTCGAGGCGTTGCGGTGTGGTTTGAAGAACATCAGCATGAAATGGAACCCTGACCCGCCCAACCTCCGGAAATGAACATAATTGAACATGTATGGTCCGTTTTGGAGACATGAATCTGGCGTAGATTTCCACCTCAAGTACTCTCAAGAGACGGAATGGTATAATATTCCACTAGTTACCATTCATGATCTCTATAACGCCATTTCACGTTGCATCAGAACTGTTCCGACGTAATTTTAACCTGGTAGGATGTATTTTTTTCGGGAGTTTTCATTGAATTGATAAATGTATGTAAATAATTGAAATAAGATAAACACTGGTCTCATCATTGTTGTTTTTAGCTTATTCATTCAATGAATAATTTCTTTTATCTCTAAACTAAATACAAGGTCTGCCGGAAAAGTACCAGACCATGGTCTCGGAAAACCAATACACGCACCTGACGTTTCCTTTGTCCTAATCCCCTTCAAACTAGTTCCCTCCTGCTTCCAGGCACCGAGCCTGCTGGAAACAAGCCTGGAACCCCTAATCGGGAAGTTCTACAAGAGAGCATCACATTGCACTAGCTCTCCTCTCGGGTGCGAAAGCCAGTTTCTTTCTGGTACCTTTTGATTTTTTACGGAAAGGTCTCACGAGGCTATATCTGGAGATTAGGAAGCTTGACAAACATCGAGATCATGTTCTGTGGTGAAAAGGACAAGCTGCATAAGCTGCATGAATGGAATCATTATCCTGCTGCAATCTTCGGGGCTTTGAAATCCAAAGATTTTGTCATTTCAAAGAGCGTCACGTAGACGACAGGAAATTTCTGAAAAGAAATCCTTTGTATCTGTATGTGTCATTTTGCACATTACCTCAGCAACTGCAAAACACAATCAACATTAATTTGGTTTTGCTATGCACCTGGCGATCTTCTCTGGGTCTTCCCGAGCTTTGTCAGGCCTTGGCGAAGTAGAATGAATCCAAGGAGTCGATTGTGACTTCGTTTTCGTGTGTCCCATCCGTACACCTATATCTTTGGCATTTTAGCCGCGCAGAGACCACAGAAAAGTATACAACATAACCACTCCTCTACAACAATAGATGCAAATTCAAGTAATGCCAGTTGGAGGTTAGAGACATCCTCGATCCCTCTTTCATGACGTAACATTTGGCCAACCTGTACGCTATGTAGTTTTCCCCAAAACAAAGAAGGTCGGATACTTTTTCGACAGACCTCGTATATACTATTTTTTTCTTATTGAAACTATATGTAAATAGAGTGATATCCTTTGACTCTTTTTTTTAATCACTGTATTTTCTTAGTTTTATTTGAATTACCAAATCGAAAGGATATATTCTTTATTTTTACAGTAATAAGAAATATGGATATACAAAGTTTATGCATCGTACTATTGCTAAAACACTCATAAAAATAAAAAAAAAAGCATTATAAAACAAAACAATGAAAAGTAAGCGGCACCACTGGCAACAGTGATCTCAGATTTCAGAGTATCATTTACCATAAAATTCAATACGAATTTCAAGCATATGGAAAAACAGAATTTCTCATTTCCTCTGCTTGCGAAGCGTTAAATATTGATTTTGATAGACTTCAACATTGTAAAGATAAGACAGAGGCTGTGGAGAGGAGAAATATTTTCCCTAAAGCATCGAAAACTAACTGTTGACTTTGTACAATGATGAGTTTTGTTATCTTTCTCAGTTGCTGCTCCAACAAATGTTTAACTGTGCTTCAAGGCTCGTTTAGTCAAATGAACACGCAAAGAGTGAAAAGATTACGGGCTAATACAGAGTAATCCTATATAGTTCATGCTGTTTTTCTTCCATTATTCAGTGAATCAATAGGGAAGCCTTTCTCCAAATCCAGCTTCAGAAACTGTATCTCATTCACAATGTTCGAATTAAAGGATCAGTCAATCTAGAGCCACAGTTATTTAAATAAACTTTATTCTGAACTCAGTTTTAGGTTTTTGCATAAGCTGATTAAATATTATTATATCCATGTTTTAATGTATACACATTCTTCATTGACACCATACTTGGCATACTTTAATAATGGAACAATGTGTATTTAAAAAAAAAATGTACAAAATCTCTTCAACCGATGATTATATCGAAAGTTTTCATATCCGAAATAATCTGAAGCAATTCTAGTAGATGCAGTGAAAGAGACAAATAAGTGTGATAAATCCTATAAATACTTGCAAAATATGCTACGCATAATAGTTTTAGAAAAAGGCAACGGTAAAATCCGCTATACCGTAACATGTGGTTTAAAGTTTTTTCTTTGCTTTTTATTATGAAATGAAATGTCCTCTTTCAGATTCCGATGATGCCTCCTTAGCATCCTTGGATACTTTTTTCAGTATGACGTCACTGTTTCATCTATCTATACGTATCAAACAGTAATGGATAAGTTAAAATGTATATAATCCAGCAACCATACATAGGCTAGTAAGAAGTTTTTTTTTTTTCCTTTCGTTTTTACCAAGCTACATGTACTCGGACCTTTCCACAGTTTGAAACATGTTGATGCCCATTGCTGGCATGCTGACGATACAGTGACATCACAATTAAAATTTAAAAAAAGAATACATTTTAATAATTTGTTATGAACAATACTGCCCTGCTAAGCGAAAAAGCCTTATCTCCATTCCACATACTTTCGAGAAAATAAGCAAAACACGTTTTGGCTTAGGCTGTATGTTCAAATTTGTCGTATTTTAGTAAAACTTTATTAAATATATTTTCTCGATCTAAAATTTGTGTGGTAATACAGTTAAATATTTTTGCTTCTGAATTGCCACTTAAGGTCTTTTTGCTTACTTTCAGTTACAGTTTTGAACATAAGGTAAACACTGATGACGTCATTACCCCCTACCTATTGGTCAAACCACGTCAATTTCACTTTAGATAGATGCAGAATTGTACTACGAAAATTCCCATACCAACATCTCGAAAAATGTGGAGTTAAGGTCTTTTCGCTTAGGACGGCAGAGTATATTTAGCCAAGTCGTATCGTAAGAAACGAAAGGAAATTCCGAATTTTTGGAGCTAGCCTATGAAACATTTCAACGAGTGCAATGTGAAAACCGTAATTAACCAACATTAATATATTTGTATTCACGCATGACTTCGACATGTATACACCGATTGTGATAATTCTTTCTTTTTGTTTAACTGAGTATACTTTTCTGGTGGTCATGCACAAATATCAGTAGGATGTAATGAGAGACTTTGCATCTAGGTCATGAAACATATAAACAGGTGCAGTTTGAAAACCGTAATTAACAGACTTTAATATGTCTATGTTCACGCTTAACTTCTATATAGATGCATCGATCTTGATGATTTCTTTGTTTTTAAAAGATTATGTTTTCCCATTGACCCCACATACATTTCATTTGGATCTTCTAAGTGTTTTCATGTAAATTTCATGAGGTCTAACAATAGCCTTTGGAGCTAGACTAGTAGTTCTCAATCTTTTTTGATTGACCACACACTTTACTGAAAGCCCAGGACATCGCGACACACTTGTTTGATATTTTTATTATAAATAATAATAATAATAATAATAATAATAATAATAATAATAATAATAATAATAATAATAATAATAATAATAATAATAATAATAATAATATATATTATAATACTAAAACCTATTAGTTTTTATAATGACTCTATGTAGCACTGAGCATTATTGCTACCTCTGGAGGTGTTGACTGCTACAGTCTGTCTCGATTTTACATAATTATTTTAATATTCTTTGTGATTTTTAAATTCTAAAATTTCGTGACACACCAGTATAGATTTTGTTTATTCTCCTTTAGTTTCAAAGAATATACGTTCTTGTAAAAACTTTATAAATTTTATAAGGATCTGACAACAGTCTTTGGAGCTAGGGCATAAAACTTCTCTACAGGTAATAGTGTTGATACCATGTGTATGTTCACATATAATCCGTAACGAGTTGACCGATATATATAGACTATATTTCTCTTTGTCTATTCTTCAATTTGGTCCTATTTGATTAAATAACTTATCTTGTTCATAGTGAATTACGAAAATTCAGTTTCTAAATGATTTTTTTTTTAATTATGCTGTCACTGTATCGTCATCATACCAAAAATGGTCACCAAAATATTCCAAGTTGTGGAAAAGTCCGACTACATGTAGCCTGGAAGAATTGTGTTCCTATTGTGTATGGTTGCTGAGTTATATAGATTTTAACTTATCCACAATCATTTGATACATATATTAGATAAGTAAAACAGTGACGCGATATATGATGTCACATACTAAAAATTACCCAAGGATACCAAGGTAGCATCACTCGGAAAGACATTAAATTTCATTATAAAAAGCCAAAAGGAAACTTTATAGATGTAATGGTCCCGCCTCAAATCTGCTTGACTTTAATAATATAGGAAGTCTTATGAAACGGAAATGCCCGTCTGTCGGTTCGTCCTTCTGTCTGAAAACAGGTATTAGGGCAAAATCCGCAAGATAAAGCGAGAAGTGGCCTATCGAATCAACTCTCAGCATTCTAAGACTAGATTAATTTCATCTCCACTCTTATCTCTGTACTAAAACCAGAAGTGGTAGAAATTTACTATTACTTCCGGTTTCAATATTGATATCCGTAGATCAGAAACAGTAAAGATATTATGACAAATGGCTTTTCGATATGAATTCAGAGTGTCAATCAATTTTATCTCGACATTTATCTTTGTATTCAAATCGAAAATGGTGGAAATTTATGATTCCCTGTTTCAATATTGATCGCCACGATGAAAAAAAAAATAGGTAATAGATAGCAAGTTTTTCATATGGTTTCAGTACCGCAAGAATAGATTCTATTTCGTAATTAAGTCCTCTATTGCAATCAGACATGCTACAACTCAATTTCCGTTTCCGGTTCAAGATTCGAATCACATAAATCGAAAACGGTAGTAGAAGATAGAATGGATTTAGGATTCCAAGAATAGATGTAATCTTAGTTTTTATTCTATTGAAACCACAAGTAGTAAAAACTAGTAATAATTACTTCCAGGTTCAATAATGATTTTTATATAGTAATAATCGTAAGAGATAATCAAGAAGCTGTTCTTGATATGGATTTAGCGTTTTCTATTGCAACCGGCAGTTAGAGATAAATTACTTACGATTTCAGTATTGAATTGCGTTGTCTGGAGTCTACCGTGGTTTCAGGATGATGTTTGGGGTTTCAGTAATATATAGGAGGTTTCAGTACTATATATACTAATTCTACTCACATTGGAACGTCTTGCCGCACCTCCATATCCCAGGCACAACTCGAAATAACTCTGCTGCATGGTTTCACAATATGAAAGAAAACTTTCGTTTCTTGTTGTTTGACAGTAGTAGTACAGATTTCAGTTATTCAGTTACTGTATCAGATAAACACGGCCACACTTTTTTTTTCTCAAAAACCTTAATTGAAAAATGAATTTTTCGGAAACGAAAAATGAAAGCGATTTTTTTTTCTAAAAAAAACGAAAAGGTAATTTTTTGAAAAACGGAAAACGATTTTTTTGTATAAACGGAAAACATCTTTTTTTTTTCAAAAACCAAAAGCGAAAAAATGTTTCGATAAACAAAAAAAAAAACGAAAAATGGAAAATTGAGAAACGGAAAACGAAAAAATCTTTCGAGGAGCGAAGAAGGGATTTTTTTTCTCCAAAAACAAACACACACACACACACACACACACACTCATACACTCACAAACGAAATTCATTTCAGTTGTTAAGACTTCCAAATTATACTATGCAGAAGAATAGAAAGTCTTATAGAACGGCTATATTCGTCTGTCGGTCTGTCCGCCCATCCGTCTGTCGACAAGCATCAGCAAGAGCGGAAGCTTCAAAAAATAGTAAGAAGCTCATTCTTGAACACGAATAGCTTCATCTAATCAACTGATCTATTTAATACGAAAGAGATAGAAGTCTAGCACTTCTGGTTATATCATTGTTCACTACAGAGTAGAAACGATAATACACTGTAATAAGCAGTCTTTTAGGAAGGATTTAGTGTCCCAAAAATAGATACCGTTTCATCCGTAGATACCGTATATCTACTAAAATCGGAAATGGTAGGGATCCACTATAACTTTCAAGATCAACATTCATCTTCATAAGCGAAACCTGGTAAGTGATGGCGAGAAATGTTTTTTTAGAAATGGATTCAATAGTGATCACCATAGAGACAAATGGTAGGAGATAACGAGATATGACTCTTTGATATGAATCAGCATCCGAAGTTTCTTAGCTTGATCTTTATTCCTCAATATAAACGAGAACTGGTGAGAAAGTACCATTTCCAGTTTCAACATTGATCATCTTAGTGAAGAAAACAATAGCGAGAAACAGTTTTCGGCACGGATTCAATGCCGCAAGGACGTTTCTGTCTCCGACTTTTATTACTCTATTAGCTAAACTGCCCGATCTTCGCACGGGAGAATAAGTTTATGGGAGATGTTTGAATCACCTTCCCCTTAGAAAATTTATTACAATGAAAGTTTAATGAAAAAATACAGAAGATACTCTACTATTCATATAAATATTGAAACACTCTACCCCTCCCCCAGATACGCCTTTAATGAAATTGATATGAATTAAAAAAAAAAAACAGCTTGATGTTTGTACTTACTATCTTCAAAAAGTCATTTTAAACTTTTCAAACGTTTTCCCGATCCTGAAAGCTATGAATTCAATACAAATTTCAATTATTTTTGACATTTTATTTTTCACTTCCCCCACCCCACCCTTTGTAAAGGGAGATTAACTTGGACTTAAACGGCATTGGAAACATCACTATTCATTTCAGCGATCTCAAAAGCTATGGATTCAACAATAATATCGGTCTTTTTCAATCCAAGGGACAAGTCGGGCTGAAGTTGAACTTAAATTGAATCTGGACTGTCATTCTTTATCTAAGCAACCCTGAAACCTATGGATTCAACACTAATATCGGGCGTTTCTTATCATTTTTATGTCTGTCCCATCCACTCGCCCTAGGAATGCTCAGGGGGTCTAGCGATTCTTGCCCCCACTGGGGGCTGAACTTCGACTTAAACGGCATCAGAGCTCTCATCAATTAATCTAACGTCGCTGAAAAATAATGATTCGACACTAACATCAGTTGTTTTTGATATTTTTACATGTCACCATTTCAGTCCTCGGGTGCCAGTGAGGGGTTCAAACGGACTTAAACGCTATCGGAAGTGTCAATATTTATCTGAGCGATCCCGAAAACTATAGATTCGACAGTAATATTGACCGTTTCTCATCATTCTTATATATTATATCCCTCTCTCCCTAGGTTTACAAAAGTGGTCTTCCCTCATGATGGCTGAATTTGGACGTGAAGGGCAACGAAACAATCACTAATCAGTTAATGGAACCCAAAAATTATGGATTTGACACTAATATACGTTGTTTTCAATCACTTTTTAATTGTGTCCTCCTACCACTCTCCTTAGGTGCGCAAGGGGATCTTACCCTCACTGTAGGGCTGAACTTAACGGACATCGAAACTGTCACCAATCAGCTCATGGACCAAGAAAACTATGGATTTGACACTAACATGGGTCGTTTTCGATCATTTTTATGTCTCCACTTTCTCCTCCCCACTAGATGTGCTAGGGCGGTCTTATTCCGACAGTACTTTTTTCCAGACTGCAAGTAATATGTGTACCAAGTTTAGTTAAAATTGCTCCAGGCGTTCCAGAGTTACGGTGAAACATACACATCCCGTATATACATCAATTTTTATACAGTATATAAAGATTGCAACCGAAATTGAAAGAAACTTACTACCACCTCCGGTTACAGTATAGATTCTCATATAGGAAAAAAAAATATATATTGGAAAGCGACAAAGATTTTTTAATATATGAAATCTTAGCCCCCAAGAAAAGATGTCAAACTCTCACCCCTGATCTAGTGGCTAATGCGTGTTTCTTTGGTGCACTTGGTCCCGGGATCGATGACAGATACTTGTTTGAAAGCTACGAAAGTATGCACAGAAGATGCAGGGACGGATCTAGGACGAACTTCTGGGGGGGCGGTGGGTTGTAATACTGCTACTTAGAGCTACTTTCAAGAGCTCCAAACTCTGGGATGGGTTTTATTTATATATAAAATAAAAAAAGTTTCCTCTTCTGGGGGAGGGGGCAATCGCCCCCTGGATCCGCCCCTGGGAAGAAGGCTGTTATTTGCTATTGCTGTTTAGTCGTATCAACTACTGGAATTTTTCCCCTAATTACTAGGGTCAAGATTTTTAGATGACACTTTTGAGAGCAAAAATGAACTATCCGAAAAAAATAAATTGTGTAAAATGGTGCCTCAAGTTAAAAATAGAGATAATTTTCCAAAATCTTTCTCCCCTTTCTTGGACAATTTATTCCCTTAACCTGACTCACCCATTTTATCTTCTTTTACCACACTTTCTTCTTTTAACTTTGTTTAAAATTTCCCAGTCATCGTAAATTGGGCGTGCTTCTTGTTCCGTGAGAATTTAAGATCAAGTAACTAGATGGTGTTTTCTCTGAATCCAAATGACGCAGGTGAAAGTTCCAAGGTGCACCACCTTCCTCATCCAGAGAAAGTTTATAATTTCCAGACAGAAGTACATTGTATCTATGATAACAAATATGTAGCGGCTGGCATTAAAAGCTTGGAACTACAATCCTTAGGAAAAAAAAAAAAAAAAAAGAGGTGAGCTATCTACTTGCTTTGCCGAAGGAAAGTTTTAGGTTAACTCTGCAAAAGAATTCGAATGTTAACGAATTTTCAACATTTACTGATTGCTCCGAGAGAATACGAAATTTGCCCCACTGGTATTCGTGATTGTGGAAAGAAATTTTAGCATGTATTAATACAAAGACGTTTTATCTGGAAATACAAAGGCACTTACATTTTACAACTTAGAGATGCTTAGTCTTAAGTAACAGTTTCATGTTTTACCTTCCTAATACAGGTATATGTTCTATCTAACATTGCATAGAGGAACATAGATTATGGTCAATTCAATTAGATTGAAGTTGATGTCAACTATATAAAAGAGCACTTGACAAAATAGCTGAGGTAAATAGCGCCTTTTTAATTCATTTTTATCTCATTTTAGCACTATTACTCTTCTTTTTCTCAGGTGAAAATTGTTTCAAAAATCCAAACTTTGATTATTATATTTCTAGAGTAATTTTTCTTTTTTTGTGAAATAAGAATCATAGATCAAAAAATATTTTTAAAGT
This sequence comes from Thermobia domestica, assembly GCF_964235325.1. Lineage (NCBI taxonomy): Eukaryota > Metazoa > Arthropoda > Insecta > Zygentoma > Lepismatidae > Thermobia > Thermobia domestica. Next base: position 214,500,501 of record NC_137464.1, read on the forward strand.
CTATAACGGGAGAAAGTACTAAGTGAAGGGAAAATAAATTCAAAAATTTAAAAAATCGGAAACGAAAAAAAATATTAAAAAAAAAAAAAAATCAAAGAACGAAAACTGATAATTTTCTCGAAAAATGGACTATTCCGGGAAACGGAAAACGAATATTCCTTCGAAAAACAAAAACTGACTAATTCTTAAAACAAATAGATCAAGGGAGAAAAATTCGTCATTAATTGATTATAGAAAGGACCAGGGACGTACGGAAGGGGGGGACACGGGGGTCCGGACCCCCCCCGAAATTTCGACTTTTTAAAAATTTAGCCTAATTTTAGGGGCAATTTTAGCAATTTTAATATAAAATAGCTTCATATTTAGTTTGGACCCCCCCGAAATAAATTCCTGGGTACGCTACTGGAAAGGACTATATTTTAAACATACAGTGACTAATCAACATAGGCAATTTTCATTACCATAAAATTCTACTATTTTTCACTTGGAGATGCATTTTAGTGTGCTATTTTTGCAAGCAAATGGAAGTCAAATTTAGTACAATATGCCTTCCCTTTATTAGAATCGTCTGTACGCATTACGTACGTTATATAGCTATTCAAACTGATTTATTGAGTGACTATTAACAATAGAAATTTCACTGTGAACTATGCAGTTCAAGATCTACAGCTATGTTGAGTTTAGTCAAGATCGGATTCTTCGAACACGTTCTAGTGATATTTTCTAGCTTCAAACTAAGTGAAAACTCCAAATTTGATGGACAATAGTTCGAAAACCAAATTACACTTTATCTCTCATATAAGTACTAAGCTACCATCAGATGAATTCCATCTTTCGTGTTTTAATGTTTCTTCATGTCCTGAATACAAACCAAATTTTGATGGCCAATGGCTTAGAAAATAAAAGAGGAATCACTTCATAATATCTCATACTAAGCTCGCATGCATACTAACCTTATCAAGTACTACCAATCATACCAAGTTTAATAAAGATCAGATGAGTTATATCAATCTCATTTTAGTCAAAACCTAACTTAGACTATCGATTGCTCTGAATCCCAAAGGGTTCTACCTCATAATATTTTACACACACTCACCATGAGATCTACCACCACATCAAATTTCATCAAGATGGTCAAGATAAAATTATTTCCGTTGATAGTATGCGTTATACTCAAGTGTTCGAAGTGGGAAAAAAAAAGCAGAAGCGGTATGTTTTATTACAATTTTGACTCGACACTCCGGCTATCTAAATGTTGAAATACAGCGAGAGTATGTTGCCTAAAAGATTGCGTTTCTATTTACATAATGACTGAAAACCACTGAAGAGCTTCTCTTTGGTTACCGGTGGGGGAAGCTTGGAGAGGCTTTGATCCCTTGGCAACAACTTTCTGGAAAAATATATAATCTCTTTATATTTTATTATAGAAAATTATACATGAAAATGATCAAAACCTCGTTTTTATATTAACATTTTTTGTGGAAAAGCTCCCGGATCTCCCACCTGACTGAGGGATATACCAAATCCCCGGAAGAATCGCCCCTATAGCAGACAACCCCTAAATCCGTTCATGCTCAAAACACGACATTTATATGAATTAAGATAAGAAAACACACACATACATACAAAAGAAACAATTCAATATGGCACATCAAAATATAAACTAGATGAAATTCTTTGAAAACGCCTCATTTTGAAAAGAAAAGTTAGGAAAAAGATAACAAAAATGTCGGTGTTCCCAACTTAAAAATTATTTCTACATAAGAAAAAAAATCTTTTAAGTGCAAACCTAATCGTCAATTACTGTGTATAAAAATGGATCTATTAAAGGTATTTAGCATCTACTCTCCAGTGACGGTATGTCTTGATCACTGAAAAACCAGAGGCGGTATGCTTTCATCACTATATTATACCACAGCATACCCTCTCACTTCGACCACTGGTTATACTATGTCGTTTCGTTAAGTCCATTCCAACTTTGATGCCCAATAACTCGGGAACCAAAGGCTTTCATACCATAATATTACATATCGTTACTAAATTCGTCAAGTTCTACCTCCATGCCAAGTTAATAAAAATCGGACAGTGCCATCTTTCGCGTTTTAGTGAAATTTCTTGATTTCATAGTCCAAACCCAATTTCGAAGGCTAATAACTCGGGATCCAAAAGCCCGTACAGCACAGTATTTCAGACTGAGCTCGCACACATAGCAAGCTTGTCAGGTTTACAACCACATCAACTTTGGTCAATATCGGATGAGTTTAATTTAATGCGTGTTAGTGATACTTCTTGAAGTCACTATGTTAAAACCCAAACTTGATAGACAATAACCCAGGAACCAGGGTTTGCCCAAGTGGGCCCAGCCCGAAAAAACCCACCGGGTTTTTTCGGGTTGGACCCACCTGAAAAAACCCACCTTAAAACCCACCTGGGTTTTTGAGCTTTTTGTTAATATATTATTGCTACAACTAAGTTGATCACATTGAAAGTGATTTTTATCAAATTTTGGACTTTCCTCGGGCGAATTAAATGCTTTCACGTTAACGTATACAACAACATTCTACATAAGACCTTTATAAAGTTCTGAATGCACTGAATAAATGAAAACACCTTACCTTAGCTTGAGATAATTATATAACAAATTAATGTATTGATTATGCTTATAGCCTATTTGAAAAAATGCAATTTTATATTTTAGAAAATACTTTCCGTAAATAGTGTGCTCGCCGACTCGGCTATACCGAGGGACGTTATCCCTCATAGGGGACACCGGGGCACATTGTCACAATTTTCACGTTTTATTTTCTTGTGATGCTCGTCTAAGGCCGAAAATTATAATTTTTAGTATACATATACTTTATTATCTTGTGCATCTCTATATTTCTCTGTCCAATGTAACTCGCTCTGAACTGGACTTATGTGCTACGTTTTATGATCAATACAGTTGTGACAATGTACCCCATATGCGGGGTAAGTTGTCACAATATATGGGGCAAATTGTCACATGTTATTCTTGTGGCACTTTCCAGAAATTGGTAGATATTATTAATGCAACTATTACTAATGCAAAAAGACTGTAAATGTTACCAGCATTAATACTTAGCGTCTGAAAGAGAAGCAAAACATAATTAAATGAAAGGGGAAACTATATTAGTTAAATAGGTAAAAAATAGGGGGACCTTGTGATTGTTGAATCAATATTGAACCACTCTTAAAACTGTCATATATGCCTTGGGCTCCATAGCTTATATTTTCTCAACCTAAAAGATTTATTGTTACATCAAGTTTTGTAAGAAAACCAAAACGGCCATGAAAACAGAACTAACTCATAGCTAAGGAATCAAAACTACAAACTGAAAGGTCATAACAAAATGACGAAATTATCAAATCATAGCCTACTTCTCCAATAAGCCAACACAAAATTAACCAATTGCATTTAAGTTGTTTCTGATTGTAGTTTATGAATTGCAAAGAATTCCTCTGATAGGACTACTGTATAGCTAGAAGAGGGGTAAATATTATTACGAAGTTTAGTTGCGTTTTATTAGTACGCACTGCAAACTAATTTGAAAATGTTTATCCTTTTGCTTCTACAAAGTACCATACCTGGAGATCATCGTCAGAGTCACAGTTAATACACACGTAAAACAGGTTCTGCTTCCCTCAGTTTTCGTAGGCCGATTCCGTACATCGAATGCACTGAATCCACTTCTCGCTACATGTACTCGTACTGTATGGATCGCCATAAATTGAACACAATGTATCGTCGCCCTCTGAGGAAAAATCGTAATCATCTTTGGACCTTCGTTGACATTGTTTATAGGTGCAAAACTATTTCCTTGGGGAGTTCTTATAGCAAGATCACCATGTCTTTTCAGAAATACCGGATACCAGTCTGGGCCAGCAATGGCCTTTTCATTCCACGACTATGGCCATTTCAATCCTAGCGCTTTTGCATAGTTGTAAGCAAAATCGCGAACCTCTTTTGTAGTGAGTCCAAATTATATGTGCGAAACTTGTTTTGGTATGATACTAGTAATTCTTTCTAGTATTACGAAGAGTAACCTAATGTAAATGAGCATTGGCCGAACTGTAGTTCGCTATCTGTAACACGTGCACAGAATCTTACCAATGTTCTGTAGTGGACATGAAATTCTTTAGCAGCTTTAGGCCTACGTATTGATATGGGGTTGTTATTTCTTTTCGTAGGTCTTGCTGCAACCAGCAGATCTTCCATTGATGGTGCTTTCCTCTCTGTCTTTCTTTAGTATATTCTCACTGTCTGCGAAACAGAGTGGGGCACACTGTCACAGTGACAACATGCCCCGTCTTATTTGTGACAACTTGCCCCACGCGTCGCCATTACTCTTTTTACAAAATATCTATACCAAACGACAAGAGGCTAAACGGTTAGCGTACGCGCCTTTGGCGTGGGAGACCCGGATTCGATTCCCGGCGGGAGCTCATGTGGTTCGGATTCCACGTTAATCAGTAGGTCCACGCCTCATATAGCCTCGCTGCTGAAAGGGACACTAAACTAAAATCAACTCAAACGACAAGATTAGGTGCATTCAAAGTAGCACACTATGAAGCTCTATTTGTAACCTACATAACACACACACAAATATTTGCTTCTACCGCTTTCACGAACACACAAAACAGCAATTTCAGGACTCGGAAAATTTACATTCCGGCACTGAAAACACACAAAGTTCAACTGACACAGCACCGTTGTTCCCGCGCATCTCCAAACGAGTACAGTTAGTAGTGACATCTAGTAAGTAAACAAGAAAGCAGCACCGGCACGCTAATGTTTTCGCTTTTTTCAGAATTGCTACTGTGACAACGTGCCCCTTGTGACAATGTGTCCCGGTCTCCCCTACGTTTGACGAGTTTAAATCCCATATGTGCCGGTACTACCAGTAAATATGTAGTACATTAGTAAAACTATTAGTATTATTTATTACCTTTGATGGTAGCACAAGTATTCTTCAGTAAAATTTAGTTTTCCAACAATAACAGTTTAGTTCAGTTATTTGTTGGTATTCTTCAAATAAGCATTCTTTAGGATCAACACCAACAATAGCGTAAACATTTTTGTCCAATTAAGAAGCTTAATGCTCAGAGTTCCGAAAACTACGTAACACTTACTACTTCAAGTGCTGAATTCAAACTTCCGTACTAGTGGAAGTTTCGATGTACAGTAAAGAAAGATGCATTTTCGAGGGGGGGGGGGGGGGAGTCGCGAAAGAAATGCTCGGGAAATTCCCGCAATTGAACGCACAAAGCATCGGAACTGAATACTTCAACAATAAACCTATTTATTTTACGCTGGAAGATATTTACTTTCATTTAAGACATTTTGAAACATTTACTTGATAAATTATGAATTATATCTTCATTAATTGTCTAAATTAATTTTCTGGAAAGAAATGTCTTGCAACAAATGCTCGGGAATTTCACCTAATTGAACGCACAAAATATCGAAAGTGACTTTCAAATAAAACCATTTATTTTACGCTGTTAAATTAATATATTTGGTATTCATATTTGGCAGACGTCACTGAGGCTTCTGGGATGAATCGATCTACATTTGTTCGTTCGTCTGCCTGTACCACACATACTACAGGGTACTACCTTCGATGTTTTAAGCTTAAATTTCCAGGGTACAAGCACGAGACACACTAAATTTCCAATTGGCGGTATACCAGCGTACAATTTCAAAATGGTGGCTTAAAAAAAAAAAAAGCGGATATCCACGCTACAAAGTGCAATTTTCGGTCTTTTAAGTTGAAATTTTTTAGAATACAAGCACGATATACTTTAAATTAGATGTATATATTTTGGCGGCGATCTAACGTAAAATATCAAAATGGCGGCCAATTTTTCAAAACAGCAGTGAATAGAAAATTGTTGCAAGTTGTGACAATGATAATCTTGAAATATAAATCACATTTTAACACTTTTACCCCAAAGACATTGAAATATTTCGAAAAAACCCAATTAAACCCGAAAAAACCCGATTAAACCCGAAAATACCCGAAAAAACCCACATGGGCCCAGGTGGGTTGGGCTTTTTCAGAAAAACCCGGGTTTTTTCAAACCCTGCCAGGAACAAAAACCACATTCATCATATTCTTTAACAAACTTACTAAATACGTCGAGATCCATAAACATACTCACTTTGGTAGTGATTGGATGCGCTTCATCGATAATATGTATTATACAATATCTTTCATTAAAGACAACCCAACTTAGATGGCCAATAAATAACTCGGAAACCGAAGTCCTGCACACCACAATATTAAATATGGCTTCGAAACATGTTCAGGTCTATTGTCATGCTAATTTTGATCAAGATTGGATGAGTTTAATCGAACGCGTTTTAATGGAATTTCTTGACATATGTAGTTACAAAGCTTTGTCCAGATCTATCGCCATGCCAATTTTACTCAAGATCAAATGAGACGAAAACAAAACAGAAAAAAAGAGAGAAAAATTGGATTTTCTTGAAAAATGAAAACGAAAAATTACCGAAAACAAAAAACAAGAGAGAGAGAGTTGAGTTGATTTTAGTTTAGCGTCCCTTTCAGCAGCGAGGCTATATGAGACGTGGACCTACTGATTAACGTGGAATCCGAACCACATGAGCTCCCGCCGGGAATCGAAAAGAGAGAGAGAGGGAGAGTAAAGGGTAAAATTTCTCGAAAAATAAAAAATCGAAATTTCGATACGGATTTTTTCGAAAAATGTAAAATAATCCAAAAACAAAAAAAAAAAAACTTTTGTCCAAAAACGAGAAAACCATTGAAAAACACAAAACGAATTTAAAGAAAAAACGAAAAATCATCGACAAACGGAAGTATTCGACAAAGTAAAAAGCGTAAAATCAAAAAACAGATTTTTCGAAAATGGCCGTCCCTGGTATCAGATGGATTTCTTTGGGAAGAAAACCATCACAATCAAAGTATTGAACTATTACAGAAATCTCACCTGCCGTGAACTGAGAAACATCAACACATTACGATCGTAAGATAAATTCCTTGTAGGAACATAAAAGCTATATAGTATTTATTTTATTTCGTCCATCAATTATTTTTCTTCCTCTCCCTAGTTATCCTTCTACTATACCTATCTCATCCTTCTCAATATAATTTCTTCTTAAGTGTCTTACAGGATTTCATTTTTATCTTTTTATTTCTTCGTAATATGGTTCGTTTCTTCCTCAGTATTTTCAACAATTCCTCATTGTTGTTCCGTTCTTAATTGCTTATATTCTCCCCTTACGGCATCTCTTTTCAGTAAAACACATATTTCAGCTTATAATACCGTATGCTTCTTTTGTTTTAAATGTAACATACTCCACTAGATATGAAATATAGGTAGAGGATAAAATAATTCAGCTCTGTATGGAACATTAAATTCAGGCACTTAAGAAACTTTGAAATAAACTTCAAAAAATATTCTCCAAGTAATACCTTGCATAAGTAGTCAAACAAAATGAGAAAATTTCTTCTTGTATTAATTAATACTTTTAATATTACTTTTAATTATGTCTACCAGTTCTTGCAAGTAAATGGATACACTGGACATTTAAGCAAGAAAAAAAATAATGAAACTATATAGTAAGGAAGGAAGGTATCTTTTCTCCTCTGAATTACGTTCAATATTGTCATTTTCGTGCTTACCATTTTCAATACTTCCTCTTTATTTTTCCGTTTCACCCAGATGATCTCCTTTCTTCCTTATATACATTTCGAACGTTTTCAGTTGTTTTCATAATATATATATATATATATATATATATATATATATATATATATATATATATATACAGTGGCGGATGCAAGATATGATCAAGGGAGGGACTAAACCATAGTTTGCCGCTTTATCCAGTGTAAAGCAGGATTGAAGCCTATTTTATCCAGTGTATACCTGAGTGTCAAGGGTGGTGGTGGCTATATCCCCTATAGCCCGATTGGATCGCGCCTGTATATATATATATATATATATATATATATATATATATATATATATATATATATATACAGGGTGGTAGGTAACTCCACCGAAAAACTTTGGGAGGTGATTCCTTATATGAAATGAAAGAAAAAAAAAATCTAATAAACATGGGAAAAACGTCTCCTTTCAGAGTTATGAACCGCCCAAAATTCGAAAATTCACGTTTCGAAACACTCTGCCTTAGAAATTACAGGACTGATCCCAAGCGGTTTAAGGAATCACAAAGGAACTAGTATGCGCTCTATCTAAATATCCATGTTCTACTGTGGTCCGTTATCGGCGAAACGAACTGTAAAAAGGAAGCTGAGGTATAGGGATACTCCTTTAAGTACTAATGGCGCGTTCAATTCACCGATAACGGAGGATGGTAAAACATGAATATTTAGATAGATCGCATACTAGTTCATGTGTAATTCCTTAAACCGTTTGGGATAGCTCCTATAGTTTCTAAGGCAGGGCGTATCGAAACATGATTTTTCGAATTTTCGGCGGTTCATAACTCTGAAAGGAGACGTTTTTCTACCTATGTTTATCAGAACTTTTTTCTTTCATTTCATATAAGGAATCACCTCCCAAAGATTTTCGGTGGAGTTACCTACTACCCTGTATATATATAGGGTCTATATATATCTGTTCCTTACAGTATAATACTCTATATTATATACTGTATTTTATGAGCTTTTTAGAAAATAATTCCTTATTCTACATACAACAACATAAATCTTTCTTCTTCATAAACATTCCCTTGACAATTTCTATACTTGCTTTTATTCCTGTTCATATTTCAAGCCTTTAGAAATAATACTACGCTACAGAAAATTATTGAAACCAAACCGGGTAAATTTCTATCAGAGGATAAAACTTGAAGATAGACTCTATTCTTAAAGCACTGAATTCATGTTTCTCGCTAACTATTAGCATGTTTGTTCTACGGTGATCAATATTGAAAACCGGAAGTGGTAGTACATTTCTATCATTTAATGTTTTAGTAGAGAATAAGGCCGGAAATTGAAATATATTCTTGGGGACACCGATGTTCGTGAAAACATCTCACAATATGTTAACTGTTTTTGTTCTATGATGATCAACGTTGAAACGTGAAGTATTTGATCTCTGAAATTTTGAGATTGAATAAAGGATAAAGATCAAGATGTTACTTAAGTATTTTGACTCCGGATCCGTTTCTAAAAGCCATTTCTCGCTATCATTTATCAGTTTTACTCTATGGAGATGAATATTGAACTCGGAAGTGATAATGAATTACTAACATTTTTCGTTTTAGTAGCATGAGGATGGAACCAGTATCTACTTTTGGGACACTAAATCGATCCCAAAAGAACTGCTTATTGCTCTCTATTACTGTTTCTGCTCTATAGTGAGCAACGATGCAACCGGAAGTGAAAGACTTGTAGCACTTTCATATTAAATAGATCAGTGAATTAGATTAACCTATTCGTGTTTAGAAATGCACTTCTCGCTATTTCTTAGTGCTCTTGCTTTGAGAAGCAATTTACAGTCAATAAGTACAGTAAATGGGCTTATTTCTTCTTATTTCCAAGATCATAGATATTTTGAGAACATCAGTGAATTTAAGTCATTATACTAACAATTCCAAAAATTTATTTATGTACAGATTAAGACTGTGACGGCCTAACCAACCAAACAAAATTACGAAGAAGACAAATAATAACCGAAACATAAATAATAGACTACAAAGAATACGCTCTGTAACGAAGAAGATAAAATCAGTACGTTATGGATAGGATGAATACCACATATATTTACACAATCTTTAAGTTGTGATTTAACTAATATACAAATTCCTTACTATAATTTCAAACATATTATCAAAAACAAAATAGAAACATTAATTACCCAATGAAAAAAGAAAAATAGAGAAGGTCCTGGCAAGT
>NC_137464.1:215115435-215306776 GCF_964235325.1 Thermobia domestica
CAAAATTCGTTCTTTGTCTGAGGAAGTCACAAGTAGTGGTGGTGTCATTGTCAAGAGAAAACAGCAACAATAGATACAGTTACAGTCTGTAAGTTAAAGTGATTCCTTTTCTATATACACGGTGTAACATAATTGCATGGCCAAAAGTGACAAGGTGATTCAAATAAGTAAAAATGTCCCTATAAGCATGGATTCGATGTCGCTTCGTTTCCGAGATACAGGGTGTTCAAATGTAGAGTCCCTCCAATGTCTCACTACGGAAAAGTGAAAGGAAATGTTCAATATTGCAGGAATAATATTATCAAATGGAATTACGCTTGTGCAAATACATTTACACTAACATAGAGAATGAAACTAATCACAATTTGAGATTATTGGGTTGACAGTGTTGCCAACCTGGTACAAAGTGTTATGTTTTCAAATCTCACCAGACGTTCATATGTTAGCATATGACTGCTGACATCAAAACGTTCCTAAACATGAGGCAGACTCTGTTTCGTTTTTGGAAGACAAGGCGTCCAAGTGTGAAATCAATTAAAGCGCACAATATTAAACAACGGTTCATAGATCACAACTCTTGCATGAAAGTGTTATTGTGTCCTTGAAAATGAATGCACATGAGAATAACTTACGTATGAAACCACAAAGTAATGCTAAAAGTCACAAAGTAATGATATTTGATAAAAATGTTGCCCACTTCGTATAAAAGCCAGAGTGTATTTGCCAGGGATCATCCTAGCGGTGAGAAACACACCAGAAAACCGTTTTGGGGATAAGTAGCAACAGGACTCGAATCCGCGCCGCACTCCAGTGTTTCTTCCGAAGTTTATGTGTTGTATAAACGAACGCTGTGTCATCCATCGAAAACCTTTCTCAATTAATCCAATATTCTCGGGATTGCTGCCAGAGTGAATATTGCTGTGCTGAGCTTTCGTTACCATACAGCGGTAACATCTTCAGAGCTATGTGTTGGAGTGTGCTGATCATACAATTTATGTTGGAATCTTAAGGAATTGCTGTGTTTGTATTGATTGTTGTTATTGGCCAATGGCGTGCTCTGATTTTGCCGCTGGAAACTGTTCTCTGATTGGCTGATGGTTCTTTTCGTACTGAGAAGCTGGTGCAAGATGTCAGGTAGATGATAACCTTCGTCTCTGTTGATGGAGGGCTTATGTGTACGAATGAATAGAGTTTCATGTATTTTCCTGTCCCAGAACTGTTTGCTTTTCTTTAGAACTTCAATTTGGTCCCACATAACCGTATGATTGTATTGTATGCAGTGTTCGGCTATTGCAGATTTTCCAGGTTGTTTCAGTCTGGTGTGTCGCTGGTGTTCTTTCATTCTGTCTTCAATGTTCCTTCCCGTTTTATCTATGTAAGTGGCGTTACATTCACAGGTGATCCTATAGATGCCTGGTGTCTTTAATCCCAATGAGTCTTTTGCAGTTGGTAGTAAACTCCTGATCTTCGGTGGAGGGCAGTGTACAGTCTTGATGTTGAATTTCTTCAATAGTCTTGCTAGTTGGTTGGAGGTTTTCCCCATATATGGAATAACTGCAATATTTTCCTTGTCTGCCGTATTGTCCTCTTTTGTGGTGCAATTTCTGCTACTGTATTTTCTCATGGCTTCTTGATCTGTTTCGACGAATATCCGTTGAATTTGAATACCGTTTCCAGGTGAGATAGTTCTATATTTATATTATCTGCATCTGCTATTTGGTATGCTCTGTGTATTAGAGTATTTAACACTCCCATCTTCTGTACAGGCTGATGAAAACTTGTAGCATCGAGGTAGAGGTCAGTGTGCGTGGGTTTTCTGTAGATTGAGTGGCCAAGACTTCCATCTGGTTTCTTATATACGAGTACGTCCAGGAACGGGAGTCTTCCTTCTGTTTCTGTTTCCATTGTGAACTGAATGTTGCGGTGTATAGAATTCAAATGTTGCAAGAATTCGTCGAGTTTCTGTCTGCCATGGAGCCATATGACAAACGTGTCGTCTATACTAAACGCAATGTTAACTTGAGAGCCGCATCACAAGCGCATTAATACATGTCGGCGCGCGAACCTTTTCACAGGGAAGCCTTTGTATGTGTGTGTGTGTGTGTGTGTGTGTGTGTGTGTGTGTGTGTGTGTGTGTGTGTGTGTTTTGGTTTGGCTCTCAATCGCCAGGGTTTCAACTGGCGCTGTTCTGAGTTTCAGCTGATATTCGCGGAGCGATGATTTCTCGTCCTTTTCCTGCCGCTTACAAAAAATATGTTTCTTGGTCTATTTGTTTTAATAATTCATGAAGACACGACAATAGTAATAAATGTATTGGAAATTCGCACTTCATGTATTTGCAATCCTCACAATTAAAACCCAAGAGCATGAAAACTATTTTGCTTATTCATTTCAATTGATTAAGGTAAGAAATGATAAGAAATGAAGTTATTCTCATATATCTACCTGGAAATGGTCAATCATAAACAGAAACATACGAGCAGCCACTCTCCCACGCAATAAATTAAAAATACGATTTTTTTTTCTACAAGCACAGCAACTCTATATTGACACTGAGTAAACCACAGCGAACCGGCAACAATCGTATTAACAATTTCTTCAATAGTTGTGTCTGCATTTTTTTCTCTTAGTCGAGCGTACAAATTGTTGGCAATTTACTTTGCTTGACTTTAAAGAGGTTTCCCTTCCTCGTGTTTGCGATAATACTGAGAAGAAGATAATTCGGATTCATTCATATTTTCAACTTCGCGCTTAACACTCTCCATGGTTTTAGTTTCAGTACACCCACGTACTCACTCTAACGCACGCGCGAAGACGATATTTGGCAGAGCAGTGTTACTCTCTGCACAAAAATTGCAGAAGTTACATGTGAGTTCCGTTATTTTTTTTTTTTTTTGTTTCATTTATCAGCAGGCAATGAAGTTTCTTACGGGGTAGTTACTCTATTTAATTTATATATCATATAAAAATATTAAGCCATTTTCTATCCATTGAGGAGGGCGCGGTGGCTCTGTGGTAGAGCGTTCACCTCTGGTGCTTGGGGTCCCGGGTTCGATCCCAGCCCCCGCCAAGTGAACTTTGTGGTGGACAAACACCGTGCTCGTGGGTTTTCTCGGGGTTCTCCCGTTTCCTCCCACTTTCTTCATTCCACCATTTCACTCATCTCTCATAATCACCGTCTCCTTTAGCCTAACCGGCATAACCGTGGGACGTAAAACTTAAAGATTTCATTTCATTTTCTATCCATTGTGGACGGTTTCTAACATTGACCAATTAAGTAATTTTACTGGTCCTCTGCTTTTGTTATAAGGTTTTTCAAGTTTATAATCTTGCAACACTTGCAAGAGACTCGCATCTTAGCTGCCGGCTTTTCACTCCTTTCTTTCCTTTTCTCTTTCCAATTCTGAGTCGTGACGTCATTTTCATAACCCTTTACTAATAAATGTAGTATCATTTATTTTAAATATTGTTTCTGTATTGACATTTTTATATACTTGAACTCAATTAGCTCTTTGAATTGATCTCCTAAGTAATGTTTTACTTGTGTAACGGGAGGAACTACGTAATGTGCGCGGAGTCGCCTGAATTGAAGCTGCGTATCTCGGGTATCAGGATAAGGTCGCGGCAAGTATACACATCTCTAAAATACCTTAGGTTTATATGTTGCTGCTTCTAGTGCTTGGTGTTCAAAATGCTCCATATGGAAGTTCGCTATAACTGAAGAGAGAGGTGAGCCCATTGCCACACCATCACTTTGTTCATAGAAGTTGCCGTGGTAACTGAAGTAGGGTGTCTCTGAAGAGATGTACTATATCCTTGTTGAAGTGCGATTCCAGTAGTTTAATAGAATCTTCTATTGGTACCCTCGTAAAGAGAGAAACCACATCAAAGCTGACGAGCATGTCTTTTGCGTTTGTTTTGATGCTGTGTAGTAATTGTACGAAATGGCTGGAGTTTCTGATGTGGTGTGTACACTCTCCTGTTAGTGGCTGTAGCAGGCCTGTTCCAATTCGAAAAGCTTAATATATAATACTTGATATTTTTTATCGTATGCTAATATAATTATAAAGTTAGTATTATTTATTTATTTATTTATTTATTATTCCAGTTACGTGGCATATGAACAACGCCCAACATGGCGTAAAATAGTTTGGAGTCCAGAAGATGGCTACCCTTCTAATGAAAGTATCAAATCGTCGTATCCAAAGCGGAGTGGTGGAGCAGGATTATCATCTGGGTTGGCATTCTTCTTAGATTTCTTTCCCAGGTGCCTTGATCTGAATTGTGCAGGAGGGAATTACGGTTTCAAGGTAAGAACTCATAAATTAAAGGATAAGTAGTCAGCATCTTGACATTCTTGTTATTATTTCTATTTTTCTAGACCAGAGATCAGAGCGTAGCTACAGGAAAGGGGTTTTCCCAGGCGCTGATAGCAAGAGGGCGCTGAACGAGCAAGCAAAACGAAAAAGTGTTGGAAAAGAGTAAACGACGCTGCGCCCCGTAAAAGCATTGGCACTCTACTCTATTAAATCAATATTGTTGTCATTTTGCAAAGAAATAGGTTTGGTATTAAAAAAAATCCTTGTAAGCTACGCTCGCAACCCAAACGTTTCAACAAGAGTTACAAGTTTTTAGTTATTACTTTAAAAAAGAAAGTAACTATATATCATATGATTTGTTAATGATGATGTCATATACAAGGTGCCGAGTAATGACTTTTAGTGTATGCGGAGCGTTTTCAAAATCAGAAATGATCAAAGTCTCAAATACGTGTTTGATGGTGATGAGTTTGGTTAGTTAATCCCGCTTTTCTAACTAATCGGATTAATCATGACTGTGAGAATGAAGGTGTGAAAATAAGAAATGTAAAGAGACACACGCAAGCTGTTGTCTGACCGGGAATATTAAGAATGAAGGTAAACAAGGGGAATAATAACATTTGTAGAATAGGGGCTTAAGGGGTCAGAAGTTAACCCAACGAATTTCGTCTTTTTCAAACACTGTTCATTACCAATGATTTTTTTTTTATTCCATTGATATGTGAAATACCTAAAATCTGAAGGAATTTATTAAGATCACTTCTCTATCAACTATTTGTATCGTCAGGATATTTCTTTGTGTATTCGTATCTAGTTGTGTGATATTTTTATCTATTTACTTACATACAAAACATATACACACATTATATATAACTTTTATCTGTATCTTTTTTTAATAATTATGTAAATTTGATTCTTTTATCCAGTGTAAAATTAATTCTTCCTTATCAAATGAATTATAAGTATACATATTCAGTGTTGACCTTTCCAATAACTGAATTAGTCCTTAAATATTCATTTCTTCCACGTAATATAAAGCTGTCAGTGTTCAATCAGACTGAGTAATTTCTAAATGTGAGAGTTTTTCTCAGCTTCTCTATTGCATTGCTTGACAATTGTTAGGGAACAAACACATATTAACCCATAAGTTTCATTCACATAACAGATCTGTGTCTGCATATTATTATAAATATACCTGTAGAGGGAACTAGTGAGCCGTTGCACCCATTTGTAGATAAGCACGCTCTGTGTTTTTAGTGCCTAAACCAGTGGTGCCCCCCCTCATGTCCATGACGCACCCCCCTCAATTGTCTATCCGTAGGTGTTCTTCCATGAAAAAAAACTTTTCGATTAATTTTTACACCCCCTCAAACATATTTATATAGATTTTAACCCCCCCAAATATTTCAATGACGCCGTTTGCGTCATAGCCCCCTTTGTGGGCACCCCTGCCTAAACCATGTTTATTTCTCATATGTTTAGAGCCTAAACATCAACTATGTAGTTATTCTAAAAGTATCATACAAAGAACTAACTGTAAATTATACATACTTCTGCATGAATCATGCAAAAGTATGTAACATCTACTGAGCAACTTAACTACGCTAGTTGTCACCCGGGGCAAGAACTCGCCTTAGCGTCCCCTTGACCAACCAAACCAAAACGTTTTCCCAAATATTTGCCCAATTTTGCGCCCTCCTAATGCGGCACCCGGGGCACAGCATATTATAAGTTGGCCATCTGACTAAATATGAGTTTTCAATGAAACAAATGATGGCCAATGTAGGTGATTGCA
This sequence comes from Thermobia domestica, assembly GCF_964235325.1. NCBI lineage: Eukaryota > Metazoa > Arthropoda > Insecta > Zygentoma > Lepismatidae > Thermobia > Thermobia domestica. The sequence continues at coordinate 215,121,550 of NC_137464.1, forward strand.
TTTTGTAAGTACTCTCATACTGGAATCTTTTTCTTATGATTTAGTTACAATCTACTGGAAGAAAAACTTAATCCAAAATTTAATGTTTCCAATATGATTTCACCAATCAATATTTGTAATTTCACAGGTACTACTCCACAACCCAGCTACATTCCCGCAAATAGGGCAACAATACTTCAGAGTGCCATTAGACCATAACGTAGTGGTAGCAGTACAGCCAAAGGTTATAAGGACGAGTGCGAGTCTCAGAAGCTATTCACCAAAACGGCGTTTATGTTTCTTCAGTGCAGAAAAAAAACTAAGATTTTTCAAAATCTATACACAAGATAATTGTCGCTTGGAGTGTTTGACTAACATCACATTACGAGTATGTGATTGTGTCATGTTTTATATGCCAAGTAAGTAGAAGCTAATGGATCTATCTTACAAATTAAGAGGGTTATCATGTGTATTTCTTTGTGCAAAAATACACAATCCGCTTCTCCAAGCTATTTTTTTTTATATATGACAATTTTTAACTAATCAAAATGCATTAACAGAAGTACAGCTAACCACAAAAATCTTATGGATTTGAAGACCAAACAACATAGTATGAAATCATCCCCCCCCTTTTTTTTTTGCATCATTTTCAAAGTATTATATAGTTGTATATTTAAAAACGTATAGACACGACTTTGATTTTTGTATTTTCCTGTTTGATTTGGATGTATAAATATCAATTATTTCATATCAAGTATCTTTTAATTAATGTTTTCTGAGAAACAACGTATTTCTGAGAAATAATATACTCAATAATTAATGAAAAACTGTATTCTTCATTACAGGAACGCAATCAACTCCTATTTGCCAAGTAGCAAAATTCAGATGTGTCAAGCAAGCTGCAGGTATTATTATATCATTTACATATTAAAACAGTATTTACTGACGTGCTTTTTTTTTTTTTAAAAAAAAAAAAAGAATCTATGACATGTCATTACTGTTTCGAGGAAAACTCAATAGAAATAAAATGTACTGAAATTGGTGAACCAAAAATGGTTTATATTTCTTGATCAATGTATGCACACTTTAGGTCTTAGAAACGTATAGCTCTCAAGACTTGGATTTTCATAACCATTTTAAAATTACGTAAAAGTATAATTAAGACAATCGGATACACAACATCACTTCTAAATTTAAATAAGAATGTAGCATGACAAAATATGTAATTATTTGGAACGCTTAACAGGCTTAACTTTTGGGAGAATTGAAACGGGAAAGAATATGCTTTTAACGTGAAGTTTAACAGATTTCAGATTTTTAAAATTAATTACAATTAACAGTGATAATTTTGTAGGAAATATTACATTAGAGGGACACACATATTTAACATATCTATCAGATGGAATTAATCTATCAGATAGCAATTAATATAATTAACAGATGATAATAATTAATCTATTACACGATAACATAATTAATTTATTTATGAGATGCTAATATAATTAATCTATCAGATGATAACAATCTCTTTAGAAGATGGTTATAATTAATTTATTTATCGGATAATAACACAATCTATCAGAAAATGACAATCTGTTTATCAGATAATAATAAATCTATTAGATGATAATAATCTATTTATCAGATGATAACGATTACTCTATCAGATGATAACATAGTTATTCAGATGATGACATAATTAATCTATTTATTAGATGATATCATAATTTATGTCAGATGATAATTAATCTATCAGATGGTAATATAATTCATCTATTTATTAGAAGATAACTATTTATCAGAGGACAACATACTTAATCTTTCAACTAATGACATAATTAATAGATCAGATGATGACATAATTAGTCTATCAGATGATAACATAATTAAGGTATTAGATGATAACATAATTAATCTATCAGATGATGGCATAATCTATAGACATATTGCACAGTTGAACCTCTTTAAGACCAGTACCTAGAATTTTGAGTTTAACGCCCCTTTCAGCAGCGAGGCTATATGAGAAGTGGACCTACTGATTAACGTCGAATCCGAATCACATGAGCTCCCACCGGGAATCAAACCCGGGTCTCCCACCTCAAGGGTGCGTATGCTAACCGCTTAGCCACGGAGGAGCTCACCTAGAATTTTCAACTAAAACCAGTCGTCTAGGTAGTTTTCTTCTTAAAAATGGTTCAATACCCCTAAATTATTTATAATTATTTTCAAATTAGATATTACAATTCAAATATGTGAGACTGAAATAAAATCATACCTGTAGAGTCTATCATGTTTTATTAATCTTTGTTTAGAAGAATTTTATGTTAGAACAGTAAAGTTGAGAAAGAGTTAGTGTGTTGGGCGTGGTATCACTGAAGTGCTGGTAAAGAAAGATCACTATTTACATTACTACATCTTACTTACACTACAACTTCTCTAGTGTACTATTTATAATAATATTTTTACAAACCATATTGCAAGTAGTAACATGCATGTTATTCGTGTAAGTTATTTATATTATGTCATAACCACAGGGGTAAAAGGGAAATAGTCCCGCACCTTGGACGACAGTACATTGTATATCCGATACCTTGACCCTCCAAAAATCGAATCCATTGCCAATGGACGGAAGGACACTAAGTCTAACGCATTATAATAAAGGGTTCTCTGCTCTAGGCAGCCGATTTGCATCTTTTGCTTTGTCACAGCGCATGTCGCATACACTTAATACTGTACAGCGGGGAACAAAACGATAAGGAAAGGAGGAAGAACAAAGAGTAGACTCTCGCACGCTCTCTCTCTCTTCCCTTCTCTTTATATTATACCTCCAACTAGTCACCCTGGGTAGATTCACATTGCTCTCGGACAATAATCCCTTGTACCACCTCTCAATGTAATGCCGGCGTACATACTCATCCTTCAACAGTTTGCTTATATGGCATCAAACCTTGCCAAACATCTGAGTGGGCAGGGAGTGAAAGTCCGAACGGTTCGTGCACATGTTCACTCTCTCTCTCTCTGATATCCTTGCCAGTGATACAACGCACTTTCTTTTGCAGCTCATTTCGATAGTCCAGTTTAGCGTCTCAGTAGTGGAATATACCGATATAGTCCTCATCTACGTTGAATGTGGATACAATGAGCGAACTTCTATGCGAAATGTTTCACCGATGTACGTCATTACTCATCGTATTTGCAATGAGGGAAATCTATGCAAATGACATATTTACAGCCAACAGATGTAACTGCTAGGATAACGGTGGTGTTTGAAGGATAAGGTGCAGGATATTCACTCTCCTAGCTCGTACATGGATGTCTAACGTCTTCTCCACGAGCAGCAACTTCATTTGCACCAGATACAGAAGGTGCAGGATATTGCGTCCTTCAATTTTGCACCACGTAATAGATTGCGTCCTGTTCCTGTAACGTTGTTGAAAGATCAGAGCTTTCTACAATTGACTCATATGACAGATGAAGATTTCCCATGTGAGAAGGAATGTTTAGCAGCCGTAATAGCCATATCTGGAATAAGAAGAACCCACTTGCATCAATGGATACTAATAAGGGGTTCGGAGTAAACATCTAGGCTGGCATAATAAATGGTCCTCGCTGCTGAAAGGGACGCTTGACTAAAACAATCGATGGTCACATAATAAGATAGCATGTGCTTCCACTGTTCTCACAGCTCTTGCATAATTGCACTTTCTATAAAACATTATATAATTTCTGAGTGGATGAGCCAATGGGTGCTCGCTGCCGTATGTAGTTACCCTGCGCACTTCTCATCTGCAGTATGTAATTGTCTAAGTTTTAAATTCGGAAGATGAATTGGCTCTATAATATGATCGCCTCGTTCACCTGATTTGTCTCTGCTGAACTTCTTATTTGTCGGGTTACCTGAAACGTCTTCTGTATGTGACACCCGTGCCATCGGGGCAAATTCTCCAGGGACTCATTCGCACTGCAGCAAAAGAGATATAGCACATGTCTAACATATGGGACCAGCTGATCTAAACATAACTCGCAGATGTCGCCGGTTTATGGACATTGCCGGAGGCTATTTTGAGTACCTGTTGTCAGGTGTTTCGAAGGCTCATAAGGTAGAGATGTAGTGGGTTAATGTGCCGAATTGATAACTATGATGTACTGAACATTGAGATGCAGTATCAGATAGTTTGCCTTGTAATAGGAAGAACCCAGGTTGATTCCCGTTTCAGCCTTTCTGATATTCTCCGTTTGCCTACGATTACGTCAATAGTCTTGTATCTTGTTCCTTCAATAATACATAAATTTCGATTAGAGAGTGTTTTCAAACTTTTATTATAAAGATTTATACACATATGCAACACATTTTTCATTGCAACACCAATGCAATGTTTTTTTTTTTTGTTTCTTTCTTTTTTTTAAATATTAGTTTACACGATAATTCTTAACTCAATAAATAAATGATTTATTTATATTTAAAGGAAGTGCTACTGAAAAAATAATCGAGGGACATTAAACTGAAAAAGTTTCCTTTTTCCATTTTTTGAAAAGAAAATACTGTAAGTATACTAACACAGAGACAAAAAATTAACCCAATAATATAACAAAATTACTGGATAAAGGGCTTAAGAAAAAAGTATTGCAAATTTGAAGTTTGTAGCAAATTAAGTGTGATGTTATTTTTACGATTTGTAATGAATTCCTAGAAAACGTTGCTAACGTAAAAATATTAATTCCTAGGTCAGTGGCGTAACTGCAATGGAGCGAGTGGAGAAGTTTATTCAGGGCTTACAGTAAAAAGGTGCAAGGGCGAAAAAAAAACAACAGAAAACTGTTCCTTATGCAATGAACGTTTGAAAACATTTCAAAAGGCACGCTATGACTGTTAGCAGTTAATTGGCAACAGCCGATACCAGGGGCGGATCCAAGAATTTTTGAGGCCTGAAAAATAAACTTGAGACATTTTTCAATATTGGGTTCGATAACTAAAAACGTAAACTGCAGTGCTTCATAATAGTATTTATCTCCGCCCTTCCAGAGGCGGCATTGAGGAAAGTCATGTTGTTCAACACGAGAGAATCCAGGATTACCATGAAAAAAAAACTCCCATTTTTATTATTGTATTCTTTTATTTTATTATTATCGTTATTTTTTTATTAAATTGGATTAAATACAGTAAACCATCTTAAATTTAATTTCCTATGAATATAATTCATATTAAGTATGTAGTGATAAATAGGAAAAAGATAAGTAAAAACTTTACGTTTCTTAATAAAAATAACTTTATATACTATATAACGCAGCAGCTGAAATGCGTGGGACAGGGGGCGGGTATGAGTAAAGCGATGATCGATATATCCAGGGCGCAGTAAAACTAGTTACGCCACTGACCTAGGTACATACATCAAGATACAGTAAAAATTCAAGAATAATAACTCTATATTCAATTTAATATAAACTTTTTATTTGTAAAAATATTTTCACACATATACTGTGAACATATAAAACTTTTACAAAAATGAACTTCCTGCGTCTCTTATATTCGAATACCGCAAGTGAAAAAGAGCAATTGTTACTTAGTTTTCTCTACCTATTAAAGTTACAGTAAAAAATACAATAGTAAGGTATTCCCTCTTGATTTGACCTTCAAATGACCTTGAACCTGGCGCGATGGAGGTTAACCGTCCTCGAATTAGGAATCAGCGATTCCAAAAACCCTAGTGATATAGTTCCTACTTCATAGATAAAATGTCGACCTAATTAGTATTTTCAATTTACGAGGAAGCGTATGCCTTTAAGTGATGATAATAATCAGCAGATATCTCAAAAACATAAGATTTTCGGGCTTCTTGCCCATTGAGACTTTTCGTCGGGGGACCAAAATACACAACATACTGCAATACCAGCCAATTTAACGGTAACCAGATTTCCATAACCTCTGAGAAGGGTCCTTTAAGGCTGTTGGATATAAAGACACTGTTCCTTCAATACAGCTGATACTAATATTTTCTCTCTTCGTGGGTGTACGTATAATTGAGAAATTACCTAAAGAACGAGCATTTTACGTTTAAATTTCTGATGTAAAAGAAAAACATTAAATAATAATATTGTTCAATATTTCAGAAGAAATAACGACGATGGAAATAAATTGAAAACTAGAAACAATTAAGTTTAATTTGAAATATTAACAGCGTTGATTTTATAATACTAATCTTTCGTCTTACATTGAATAAATTTTAGTATTTCCGTCGCCACTGCAGCAGAACGGCTTCATGATTTCAGTACCTTTAGGCCTATGTTACGATAAACATGCTATGCACCTTAAAATACTAAAGCTTATTTATCTTGTAGGAAGAAATTCTTAATAATATTTAAGAAGAAACGTTCATTTGCCGAATTGACTCTACAATTGTATTATTTTTGATAACTATGGTAAAGAGATATCCTACGTATTTGACAAATCCAAACGAAAGTTTCTGATTTGGATTTAAATATGAACATAGTTTATTTTATGGTCCTCTGCTTGAATAATACAGAAGTAATCTTAAGTGGTCCCAATAAGTCAAACATCTGATTTTGCCGAATTGTTTCACAGTGTATATTAACGAAATGAAATGATTCATAAAATATAATACGCATTTGCTGAATTGGAAATAAATTTGACGAATAATACTTCTATACGGCTGTACCGAAATGATAAATTATTTTTGATTAATACCAACTTGATTCTGATCAAATATAAAAATGTAGTTAACGCATCGGCACGGTATGCCGGAGATCCCGGGTTCGAGTCCCGGTTCAGTCAGGCCACATTTTTACTCTTTGTAAGTTGTAAGTTATAAGTTATAAAAATGTAGTGTTTATTTGTATTCCAATTCCTAAAGTCTCAGTGACAAATACCTCAGATATCCGAATTTGAAAAATGAAATTTGAGACCAGGGGGTTTACACTTCCACACACCCTTTAGATTCACCTCTGCCTGTTGTACTACCATCTGTTGCAGGCAAGACTTTTCTCTGTAATATCAAGTTTGTAATTATGGTAGTAGGGCGACATCGTCGTATGTTAGGCATTGGCAATGGTGGCAGTTTTCTGGAGAAAAAAAAAAAACAGAATTAAGGGCGGGTTAACACCTTGTTTGCATGTACAATGTACTACAGTACACTTTTGTCCAAGCTGCAAGGCAATTCTCCCTTGCCGCCTGTGATTACATCACTGATCATCCCCGATGGCGGGGTCATGTACATGCATTCCATTGTTACCCATTTATCTGCTTCTGCGTCCGTTTATCGTGTAGTTCCCGTTAAGTATCAGCGCATAAACTAAAAACTAGCAAATGTATTACCCATACATAAACGATATGAGAAAGATAATGTATCTAATTATAGGCTAATATCACTTTTATGATCTGTTTCCAAAGTGTTTAAAGTGGTATGGCTAAGCGAGTAATAAGTTTTTTAAAAGTATGCAATATAAGTGACTACAAATCAGATATTAAGGAAATAAAATTAGGAGTTCCGCAAGGGAGTGTACTAGGGCCATTACTTTTCTTACTTTATATAAATGACCTTCCAAATTCCGTCGAGACCGTCCATATGACTTTTTTTTTTTTTTTGCACATGATACGTCCTTACTAATAACTCGAAAAGATGTGAATATATTACAACAAAACTCTAAATAATGTCTACGAATGGTTTGAGGAAAGTAGATTCGTGCTGAATGAATCAAAAACAAAGTATTTAGTTTTTCAACCACCGAATGACAAAAAGAATAAACAAAACAAACATAAGTCTAGGAACTAAAATCCCATACAAAAATACCATAACTAAATTTTTAGGTATAATATTGAACTAGAATCTCAAATTTGGTGATCACGCAAAACAATTGTGTATAAAATTGAGCACAATGTGTTACGCAATCACATTATATTATGTGGGTGTGGAATCTCATATAAGATATGGAATTATGTTGTGAAGTAATATTACAAGATCACACGAAGTTTTCAAAGCATAAACGAAAATTATCAGAGCTATCAAACGATATAATCAAAGAACTCACTGCAAACATTATTTAGAAAATTAAATGTGCCAACTCTGCCATCACTTTACATACTAGATTGTGAAATGTACAGAAAACAAAATTTGGAAATATGCAAAAATGTAAATATACATAGTCATAGTACAAGAGCTAAAAAAAATATACATGCTTCTCCACGTAGATTGGATTCATATAGGAAGAGTTTCTTCTGGACATCTATTAAATTGTTCATTCATTTACCTCAGACTGTTAAACTGATTAAAAATGTTAATAATAGGCAGCAAAATAAAAAGGCAGCAATAAGAAAAGTTCTATTAACTGTTGCATTTTATTCTGTCAATGAGCTTCTAAATGAAGAGGATGAAGATAATTCTGAATAACTATAGCAATTATTATTATTTTATTTAATGTCATGGATATACTTTAATTTATTGTAATCAATTAATTATATGTAGACATAATATGTATTAATCATGTTAATGTTTTCTGACATGTTCTATACTAAGATGTGAATGGCACATGTATTTGGTATACGGAACGCAGTAAATACAATATCTGTTTAGTTCCGTGCACACGAGCTAAGTAATCCTGTCATCCTTTCGAGTGATTTTTTGTGCCGCGTCCCTACTGCTCTGCCTATTAGCGCTATTAAGATTTGAATAATTAACTCTTCAAATATTTGTACAAAATTCGTTTTTCGAACAACAGAAGTGTAATTATTCGAATAAGATTATTTGAATAATTGTTTTAGCCCTTCTGCCTGTCTTACTATTGCGTCCTTCAAGTGTGATTTCCTCTGTAATGTTGAGAATCCCTTCACTACTATTGTAGATTTTTTTTCCAGTCTGTCGCTGAAGATGTTGTTTTGAAAATTTGTATATTTAAATTATAAACAACAGAAAGCTACTGAGATAATTACTTGTCGTAATTTCTATAATGCTGCTTTCCATTGTGAATTTAATTGTATAAACTACTGACATGGTTACCAAATATTAATAGCACAGTAATTCATGATTTCAGTGAAACTTCGCAATGCCATATTCTTGGAAGAGATGCAAAGAAAGTTGGGAGCTTCGGCTTGGAACTCATCCCACTGCAACTGTTTGCCATCCTGTAATGAAATTAGTTATGATATTGAAATGTCGTTGTCCACCCACAACTGGATGGAGGCAATTAAAACACTTAATCTCCGATATTATAGGTAAGAAGACAAACAAACTTTTGTTGAGGAAAGTAAGAAAATAATGAAATTTTAATAAAATATAAGTTTGTTTTTCATTTGAATTTTATATATTGGGCAGTGTAAAACTCGACTTCCTGCTCAGCGAAGGTGGTGCTAAAAGTATGTAGAAAACGAAGACATAATATGATCTTTAACCTCCGGCGTCTTGTTTCTACCGTAGAGCTTGGTAAAGACTTGATGATGTGGCAAAACCATATAGCACATGTCAAAATAAGTGTCTAACAAAGAAAAGTTATCACTCTTTGGCATGGAATAGAGGCAACGTGTGTGGCTGGTAACCAAGCGATCTATGTTCAAATTCTAGCACGAGTTCCACTTTTGTATTCCATATATATGAAAAAATGAGAGTAGTGTGAAGAAACAGAAATTAACACATTCAAGTACCATATAAATGTCTGAACATCGGGACTCAAACCAAGCCCACACGCACTGGATTTGGCGTTTAGTATTCAGTTTAGCATTAAAGCTATACGAGATGTGAACCTACAGCTTAACGTGATATTCAAACCGCACAAGCTGCCGCCAGAAATTGAATCCGGGTCTCCTGAGCCAAAGGCACGTACGCTAAACGTATAGCCATGATTAGAAGTGAACCTCCTCATCGATTGGCATGGAAGAAATCTGCATATCATGAATACGTTTGTAGCTTGCTTATATATTTGTCAGATCACAACCACAGCCCCATGTTCACTACGTAGCATAAATTACCTAGGTAAATACGTGCAGACATTTACATGGTAGCTATATCAGTGTACTAATTTCTATTTCTTCACATTGCTCCCACTTTGTTTCATTGGTTCCATTCACATTTATCTTGGATAAAAAAAAAAAAAAGAAGAAGAATAGGGGATTTGAACACTGATTGACAGCCACAGACATTATCCCTACTCCATGCCAAACAATGGTAACATTTCCGTCAGACACTTATATTTGTCGTATACTGTTACCACATCGACACATCTTTACCGCGCCCTACCGATGAAGCAAGGTCCCAGAAGTTAAAGGTCATATTATGTATTTGAGCACGGGCGCGTTTTAGATTACCGATATATAAAAAATCAATCACAAGAATAATTATATATATATATATATATATATATATATATATATATATATATATATATATATATATATATATATATATATATATATATATATATATATATACAGTATATAGGAATGATGGAAGACCTTTAGGGTTAAGTTCCAAACTTGGGCATCCGTTTCCAGCAAAATTTTTAAAATTTACAGGAAAGATATGGATAATTATCGTTTGTGTGCTTGATAATATATAAGAGTCTCGAAAAATCTGTTTATTTGTTATATATAAGCGGTTGTAAACATGGGACTATACGGCGAGCGGAGGGAACTACTTGGCGCAAGGTAACAAAACAGTTGCATTGTAGGAAAGAAATGAGCCTTTATGTCATCAACATGGCGAATGTACAAGGGCAATGAAGTAACAGTTTTAACATTTGTGAAGCAATACGTTGATAACGAACAAAATATTTTAAAAGTTTGTGAAGAACACGGATTAATGAACCTAGTAACAAATTGCAGAAAGTTTGCAAAGTACGTAACAGCGAAAAAACGTGGCGAAAGCGGACGCCCAACTTCGGAATAAATGCCGACCTTTACAAGTATAGTACGCGTATAAAATATTATGGTGCACAGACCTTTGGGTTTGAATTTATTTTTTGAGTAAGTCCATCCCCAAATGTGGTAGTCAATAATTCGGGAACCAAAAGTCTGCACACCGTAATATTTGGTCAAGTGCAGTAGATCTTTGGCTCCAGAGTCACGAGTCTTACTAGAATCACCAGAGTTTTAATTCAGTTGGATATTAACGTTCGAGTTTGGACTTAGTTCAATGTTCGCAGAAAATTTCATTAATTGCTATTTAGACTGAATCGAAATTCATCCGTCCTTGACCGACGGTGGTCCTTCACGAACTTAGTACACATATGAAACGTTATGGTGTTCATATCTTTCATTTTTCAAATCGGGATTTAAGCTTAGAAGCCTGTTAAACATAAATCTAAGTAAATGTACTGTATACTTATAATAAAGATTTGCTTTAAAAAAATCAATGAAAAGACCAATGTTTTTGCGCTAAAGGATTAACTTACTACAGTTAAATTATTGAAAGATGGTCAATAATTTTAAGCACTGTTGATAAATTAGATGGCTATAAATTTACCGTACATTATTAACATAATTTAATTAACTACATTAATTAGCAACTTCAGTATGTTTATTCTTTCTAAAATTTAATGAAAACAGTACTGTTAAAACATTTTGATATATATAAAGTAATTTAAAATTTTGAAACTCTATGATTGTGGAGAACATTGTAATGAGCTCACCTTTCGCATGCAGTACATCATATTTAATCTGAGGTCATGTGGACTTTGTGGTTGCTCAACACCGTATCTGTGGATTTTGTCGAGATACTCCTACTCTGACATCACTGCATTAATTCTTTCATTATTATTCATTTGCTATTGTCATTCGTCTTGCCCTTTCCGCTGGTCTAGTGGCTACCACGTGCAACTTACTTTCACTCACTATCCGTCTTCTTTAGTTTAAAGGACATGACCGTGAGACATTAAACTAAGAAAATTAGGGGACACATTGGTAAAGTGCTTACTTTCGGTGTAGGTTCAATCCCCACTCAAATAAGTTTGTGGTGGACAACATCGTGTCCATGAGTTTTCACCTCGTTTCCTCCCACGTTCTCATTTTATTATAGGAATACACCCGGTACGAATTGCGAACAACGTACTTCAGAAGTTCAAGAGAATCTCAGAAGATCTACTCGACAAAGGAGACCGCCTGACAGATCGGGATACACTTAAGGGGGAAGCAGCAGGACAGAAATGAATTATTAGTTTGTTGTTTGCTAGATTTAAATTAGTGGATCAGATATATCCAACTCTACTTTTATAGAGGAGGGAGAATTGTTGGGAAATATGTTTGGGCCGAAAGCGCTTGCTAATATGCGAATGGCCATTACGTTGTTAGGGAAGCCGGATGTGTAAAGAATGTAGTTTAAAAGGAGCATATGATCATGTGATATTAGATATTCTAGTGATATTAGATATGTGATATTAGATATTCTATTAGAATTCCTATTCAGCACCGAGAATAACTTCATTAGGCTTGTTACAAGGGAGTAAATTAAGTCCGATTTTATTTAATATTTATATTGCTGATTTAGTAAACTCAACATGGGATAATACCAGCATTACTTGTTTTGCTGACGATCTTCAGATACGCTCTTATACAACACAAGTTGAACGATCAATACCAAGCATGGAGAAAAACTTAGATATCATTAATAAATGGATGAATAATAATGGATTAGAACTAAACTGGAACAAAACAAAATTCATTATTTTTTCCAGGAAAAGGAATTTACAATACCAATTGACATACCATGATAATAAATTGAAATCAGAAAAACATATAAAATATTTGGGTATACTATTAGATCGCAAATTAAATTGGAAATTACAACTACAATCACTGAGTAAAGAACATATAAAATACTTAAGTTTAATTAAATGTCTATCTTGTAAGCGATGGGGAACCAACCCATTTACTTTATTACCAATACTACATCAAGGATATATTTCGAAAATTTCATATGGTAGTATATTTTATAACAAGTCTGGTTTATATTATAACTGTTTAGAACAATCAATATATAATTTAACAAAAATAATATTTTCATAACCGTCATTCTGCCCAAAAATGGCTTTATTAAAGGAATCAGAGTACACTCCATTACCAATATTATTTTCTATGTTGGCATCAAAATTTATATTAAAAGCATTTGGTAAATCAAAATCCCCTATTATTATCAAACTTCAACAGTTAGAACTATTACTCAAGAAACGAAATCTTCCTTACACTCGTAATTATCCATGGATAGTCCAAGCATATCTCAATTTTAAAATGTTAAACACGATGATACATAAAGTTCCATCTCTTCCATGCTTTGTCTGGAATTATAAGGTTAATACGACACAAATACCAGTGATGAAACCTACTTATATCTCGATATCAAATGAAGATCTAAAAGAAAAAAAATTATTAACACCTATGGAAAGAATTTAAACAAAGATTTGATGAGGATGCTACATTCATCTATACAGATGCATCAAAATTTAATAATATCAATGTAGGAGCAGCAATATATATTCCATCTAGAACAACAACACTTAAGTACAAGCTACCCATCAATACTACAATATTTGAAGGAGAAGCATTTGCCATCCGGTAATCATTATTATACATACAAAAATATAAAGTAAAAAAAATCTGTTGTTTGCTCAGATTCGTTAAGTGTGCTAACAGCATTGAACTCTATTCACTGGAACAACTCTACAACCTGGAGCATTCTAAATATTAAATATTTATATCTCAACATGACGGAAAATAATTATAAAATTTATTTCACTTTTATTAAGGCTCATGTTAATATTGAAGTAAATAGTAATATTATAGATAATGCTGCGAAAACAGCATGTCTAGGAGGAAAACCAACGCATATAAAATTATCACCAAAAAATTATTTTAATCTTATTAAAGCATATTATAAGGAAGAATTAAACAAATGGTATGATAAACATCAACCACTTCCTGGTGAATTTTATTGGTTAATTTCTACTCCTCTTCAAAATTCAATGAAACAAATCACTAAAACATGGACTCGTCGAGAAATTATAATTTACTACCGACTTATTTTTGGAACAGCGTTATCACCTCTAAAATTATTTCAAATAAGGAAAAAACCCACCTATCATTGTTGGTGTGATAAAGGAATAGGAACTATTAACCATATTATTTTTGAATGTGAATTGTTTCAATCTCTACGTTCTCAGCTACTAAAACAATTATATTCTTATCTTGGATATGCACCGATTTCTTATAAATACATATTGGCAACTAACAACTGGCTACCAATCAAAGCACTAGTACATTTTTTTATAAAATCTGGTATAAATATTTAAAAAAAAATCTACTACATAATATTTCCTAATGGACTATATGGAATATACTGAAGTAACATACAAGAATAAAAATACTAGAATACCTTTGCATTAATCCTTTTAACATTCCAGAAAACAATTACGACACAGGAAATTCTGATAAACATTGCATTCACAGTGAAAATAGATTAACAGAAACATTACTTCAAAATGGGAAATATATTACTTTCTTGAAAATTTATGCAATTTGTTGTTTATAAGTACTATTTGGAAAATGAATAACGAATTTCTTTTACATTTATAGCACATACTGGTGAAAAACCTGGTGCGCCCATAGAACACTGATAATAGTGTAAAAGACAAGACAAAACAAGACAATCTAGTTCATAATATTGGATGTTTCAAATGTGTTTTTTTGATACGTGTAACAAAGAATATTTAGAGCATAGAAATTTGGTCGGCTTGTGTATAGCCCGCTCCCCCCAGTTCTTTGTCACCGGAACTTTAAGAGTCACTGCTACTACTACTACTACTACTGCTAATACTACTACTACTACTACTACTACTACTACTACTACTACTATTACTACTACTACTACTACTACTACTGCTACTACTACTACTACTTATATCGAGAACAGAACACAACCAACCCCTGCGGGGCTTCTAACCCGTTCCTACTACTACTACTATTGCTGCTAGCTACCACTACTACTACTACTATTGCTACTTACTACTACTACTACTACTACTACTACTACTACTACTACTACTTATACTAAAAGAGCTTCCTTACCACAAGATTTACATCTTAAATCTTTATAACATGTGATTCCGATTCATTATGAACTAGTATGAATCGTTAGAATCACTATGATTCGTTAAAAATCACTGGGGGGAGCGGGCTATACTCAATCCATTTGGTCTAGAAGTGGAATTATAATTATGATTTGTGTGAAGCAGAGAGTGCAGGGTGCACAGGTTTAGAATAAAGATTTTTAGGAACAATTCTAGTATTTGAAAAATAATAAAATAAATAAGGTAAATTACTTTTATACACATTTCATCAGTTATTCCATTATCATTCGCTGCCTTAAACATCCATCTCTCTTAATTTAAAGAACATAATCGTGGGATGTTAAACTGAAAGATTTCATTTCATTTCATTTTAAACTCAAAATTTCATTTCATTTATCTTCTTCAGCCTACACAACATTGTCATAGGATGTTAAATTCAATGTTTTATTTAATTTATACATTGAGCTATACTCATCTCGTATAATCATCTTGCACTTACTGTACTAAATCTGAAATTCTTGAGTGCAACTGAAACATTCTTTAGTGTCAGAAAACCATTCTCTAATTTTAAACTATGTATATTTTTCGCACAACTCCGATATTTAGCGCCCTCCTCGCTGGTCTGAAGGACTAGTACGCATGCCTTTTGATGATACACAGGATCCCGGGCTCTTTCCCGGTGGGTCGACCTTGAAACTTGAACACATTACGGTAGTGCAGGAGCGCAAAAAAATATGTATTAACATTGTTCGTAGATATAGAAGGGGCTTTCGACAATCTGTGGATTCCGTCGCTAGTAAGAAGACTAAAAGATCTAAAAATGCCAGAATATTTAGTAAATACAATAAAAGATTATTTTCAAAATAGAAACATAATAATAAAAGAAGAGAACGGAGATATAATCATTAATACCCAAAAAGGATGCCCACAGGGATCTATTTTAGGCCCATTAATGTGGGATATTGAATTTCAGCCATGTTTGGAAGCATTAAATAAAAATAAATGCATGGATCGGGTAATAGCCTTCGCAGATGATCTTGCAGTAATAACCTCGGCAAACACAAGAAG
The DNA here is from genome assembly GCF_964235325.1 of Thermobia domestica. Lineage (NCBI taxonomy): Eukaryota > Metazoa > Arthropoda > Insecta > Zygentoma > Lepismatidae > Thermobia > Thermobia domestica. The sequence continues at coordinate 215,137,657 of NC_137464.1, forward strand.
AGAAATAGAAGAGAACTCGAAAGAAATAATAAGGATATTGCAAGACTGGAATTTACAGTGTAAACTAAAATTATCAAAGAAAAAAACTAAATTTATGATGTTCGGAACAAAATTGGTAAGGGATCCAATTATCAAAATTGGAGAGGAAAAAATAGAAAAAGTTAATGAATTCAAATACCTTGGCATTCAAATTGATGATAAATTAAATTTTGGACAACACATAAACTATATTATTGATAAAGGTCATAAGGTTACTAACAAACTTATAAATATTGCAAGTAACAAATACAAGCTCCCACGTAAAGTAATAAAAAATTATCATGACTCAATTCTAGGGGCAACCATGAACTATGCTGCTAGCGTGTGGGCCCACAGATTGTTAGAAAATAACACGTTAAAACAGAAAATAGAAAGACCTCAAAGAAATATAATGATCAGATTAAGCGGGGCTTTTGGTACCACTCCCCACAATGCGTTAGCTGTACTGATGGGGTTAAAGCCGATGCATTTATTAATAATTCAACGGGCGGCAACATACTGGCTCAAAAAAGGGGATAAAAATAGAGTAAAGGACTTAATTGGGATAGAAGTGGATAACATACAAGATATAGAAAAAGGAATATTAGACAAATGGCAAAGAGATTGGAATAATTCAGAAAAGGCAAGAAGAACATATAGCTTAATCCCAAACATAAGGGAAAGACTTAAATGGCACCACTTTGATCCATCTGCTGGCCTTGTCCACTTTCTCACGGGACATGGCCCCTATGGCCAATACCTTCAAAGATTTGGACTAAAAGAAGACGGAAACTGTGGTTGTGGCGAATTTGGCACACCGGATCATTACATATTGTGGTGCCCTCTACTTGAGGATCGAATAAACGACAGGAATATCATAAGAACAAGAAGAATGGAAGATGTTATCTCCGATGAAAGAGACTTCAAAGTAGTAAATAAAATAACCACTGATTTTTCCCAACGGAGTAAAAAACAGTATGAGGAAAGGAATTTAGCAAATATGAACCAATAAGGAATCAACAGATTTGAAAGAGAAAGAAACGGAGTGTGTGAATTGGGTGTTTGTGTATTTCTTTTCGGACCGGAGGTCATCTCCTGGAACGCTGGTATTCCGCGTGCCCCGGAAGGAAACGCGTGAGTGAATGTGGGCTCGACACATCCCCGGCACAAACCGGAATGGAACTCCGGATGCGTCGGGCCGGAGTGAATTTTGAGTTTCGGTGGCGGGACGTCGTGTTCTTCAATAAACAAATATATAAGATATCATGGAACTATATAACGTTACGAATCAATACGAAAGATAACGTGACTCTCCGTGACTAAGCTACGTAGGCGCCATTTCCGTTTCCGGTGCGACGGCGGTGGGACACCACTGACCAGGGCCCACACTAAGTGCTCTGAGTGGGTCCTGGGCCCCAAGCCGTTGCTTGAGGGATCGAGGACGTACAAAACAACCGAGGAACATAAATTAGAAATATAAGATAAACAAGGCATTAGAGAAGAATACACGACAGGGGAATGTAGTGAGTGAAATGAGTGTAGTGAAATAGTGTTAAGTTGTGTTTCTCACACAGGAGTGAGATAGTGTGCTAGTGTCCAAACTACAAAAAATTAAGTGTGGATAGGGCTAAATAGTGCTAAGCGATGTGTGTGATTAGTGATATAATTGGAGAATGTGGTGAATTCTCGCACAGGAGAGAGTCAAATCACACATACAGGTGAAACCAAAAAAAAAATCATACAGGGAAAAACATGAACAAAACGAAAAAAAAGAAGAGGAAATAGTACGGGAAAGGCTAAGTATAGATCAGAAGCAACGAATGATGAAAATGATAGGCCTGACGTCAAGTTCAACTCGAGTCAGAATCAAAGTAGATTAGTTAGATTATATAAAGGAAGATTACTCATTATCAGATAATAATTAGTAGTTAGGATCCTGTTTTTTTTCTGTTTTTTTTCAAATTTTATTGTTTGTTTTGTTTTGTTTGTTTTCTTGTTTTCATGTTCCTTGTCCTCGTCCTTGTCCTTGTCCCCGTTCCTCAAATAAATATGAACGATGAAATAAAGGTTGAAGAATGATATTGCAATGATGATAGCCCGTTTCGGTTCAAATCTTCAGGTGCCGAAACCGAAGAGGCGCGTCTGAGCAATAAATAAAAAAAAAAAAGTTCGAGTTGCACTTTAAAAGTTCTCGTCTAAGATAGCTGAAAAGGAACGCTAAACTGCAACTCACCACTATCCAATGCTCGCTATAGTATTAGTTAACACATATTTCGAAAACAAAAGAAGAAAATTAATTATGTAATCTCCTTTCTTCTGTAAGAAGGAACCAAGAACAATATTTCCACTAAACATGTGACTCGAAGAGACAGTCTCTCTTTAACTTATATAAAATATGTAATACATATAATGTGGTTGATGGTTACAAACTACTACAAGGCGTGCTCGGAAAGTAACCTCTGATTGGTCACTATGCGTGAAGTAGTGGGGGCAGCGCTTCATCTTTGCACAGACGTGCGTGGTAGATCAATCTACATCCAGCCGTGGTAGAATGAAGGTTGTCTGATCACTAGTTCCACTTTTGTAGCGTCTCAAAATGTGTGCTGCAATAGAAAACTCCGCTAAGTGCGAGGTACGAGCTGTTATACGTTTTCTCACGGCAAAAAAAAAAAAAAAAAAAAAAAAATATTCGGCAGCAGCTATTCATCGGGAACTTTGTGCCACGTATGGATCAAGTGTGAACAAGCATTTATGACGAAGAGAGGAGTGACAGGCTATCAGTGGTCACTGATAAACTCGTTCAGAAAATTGATGGGAAAGTTCGTGAAAATCGACATTACACAAACTCGGAGCTTTCTGATGAATTTCCACAAATTTCCAGGGCTGTGTCATATGACTTAGTGACACAGAGATTAGGCTACAGGAAATACTGTGCGCAGTGATGACGAGGAGCTAAAAGTTGCGGTCAGAGGCTGGCTCAAGGCACAGGCGGCAGATTTTTATGCTGATGGAATTTCTAAGCCAGTACAGAGATATAACAAATGCTTGAATGTTTATGGAAACTCTGTTAAAACATAGAGCAAAGAAGTAGTTTCCAGATGTATATAATAAATTATTCTTATTTATTTTGGTGTTTATTTCTTTAATGAATCGGAGGTTACTTTCCGAACGGCCCTCGTATGAAATAGTATGTGACTGAATATTTATAAGAAGTCTGTTATATAAAGAAAACATACTTAATATTATATGGAATATTGGAATTAGAAATCTGTATACATATATTCATATATTTATGTTGTGACGTGTCCACTGTATACGCTCACTCTTTGAATATGTATGATAGATAATAAAAATAATTATAATACAAATTCGTATCTTAAGAAGGCTCAATATTAAATTCATGTGAACTTTATTATGAATTGTATGTGTATGGGAAATTTCCTCCATAATACGTACTTGTCAATTGTAATAAGTACATTTCCGACATACAGGCTTGTAACAACATTCAAATTTTTAACCTTTTTTAGCTTTGATTCTAACTATCCATATTTTATTATAATGATATTCAGAATATCCTACGAAGCCATCATGGCACCAGATCTAACGTTACGTAGTCAACAACTCCAATTATTGCTTTCCTTTCCTTCCATTTCCCTCTCTGATAAAGCATCAGCGAAAGTGTTCCGACATAGAGTTCATTTATTTATGTTTTTAAATAATTCCTGGTGAGATATTTGTTTATATATATACATATGATATAGAAAAAACACTATCGCTCGATTTCGGAAGATGATTTCTTATATCAGATCAGAAAGTGCCGCTTTTTTCGTTAAAAGATGTCCAATGTGCAAAAAATCCATTTCTAAAAGAGTCTAGCTTATAAACAATGGGGCGTATTACAAGCGGTTCAAAGCATTATCTACGAAATGATATGGCCTAGTAAGTCCGTGTTTTAGAAGTCGGGAGAAATCCAGTCTATGTTACGTATTTATGGAGAGCAGTGCTAGCAGGGGTCTCTCCATGGCACCCCCACAACAGTTTTTGTCCCCCCTGTCTCAAAAGCTTCATTCCAGTTACATTTTTTATGTCTTGTCTGAGAGAATCTTCTTTTATAAAACTTTGACCATTTAGTACTGGTACTGAAAGAGCATACAAAAATGGCTCAAAGAATGAAGAGAGAGAGAGAATGGAACTTTATTTCAACTCATGAACTATAAATATTGTTCGCAAATTGCTGCATCATTATTAATGTCAGAATGTTTTTAGATTGAGAATTGAGAAAGAGAACATCATTTTTTTTTTTTTTTTTTTAATTATGAGATGCATCATCATTAATAAATCATTACAAATGTGTAACTATTGATGGTATAAAATGTATAACCATTAATAAATATTGCATTATAAGCACAAAGTAGAAAGTACACTTTGATATCTACAGTCTTATCCCATATTTAAAGACCAAGTCATGTGCAACTTTATCAACAACTTTCGTAAGCTCATAAGCACTTCCGAAATAAATCTCTTTGTGAATTAAAATACATTAGAATGAAAACACAGAAGCTCAAATACGAGTAACCATGGATGTAATGGAGGGTATACGCTGGTATACGGCGTATACCCACCTCTAACTTTTAGAAACTATCGTATAGCCACCTAAAATTTAGGAAGTACGCGGGTATACGCTATATTCAATCCATAGTATACTCATTTCATTGGAACAAACAAAACTGCTTTTCATGTAGTGTATTTCAGAACGAAAAATCACACTAAACAACTGATCGTCAGACTGTTGCCGCGAATGATGTCTAAGCTCTTTTAAAATGTTTGCGTTTTTGGGGTGTAGGAATCAAGTTTTCCGAGAATCCCTTCTATAATTGAAGGTGAGAAGTAGGGCCGACGCCCTCATTGATCCAAATTCAGTCTGTCGATTGAATACAATTTGAGCGAGGCAATACGAGATGGAACCAGTTCCTTTCTAATCGCGGAAGGAGGTTAAAAAAAAAATAAATAAATAAAATAAAATGGTCTTCACTTTAGTTAAGGGACCTAAACCTTTAGTTTAGGATATTGAATGAATACATTTGCGCCAAAAAATCTTGATCTCCACAAAAATAACAAAACACGTGACCTCTCGTCTAGTTTGAATCAGTCACTGTCGTTCTCAATACCATCAACTCCAACTTCGAACCTCGAATTAGTTCTGCTTATTCGTAGCCGCAATTGATATTAAAGAAAGCGGCGATTGATTTCAATAAATACTCAGCAGTTAATACTAGTAGTAGTTTTTTCGTAACCTACTTTTCAAAAAAAGGGAACGGGTAAAAATTATTTTTCTTGGTTTCGTTTTCGCTCAAATAAAAAAATATTTGAAGATAATTTGTTAACACGAGGGGGTTAGAAAACAAATGCCATTAAAGACTTGTAGCGTATGAGCATCTCACAGCAATCTTTCATCATTTCAGCACAACCGTCACTTCGAACATATATGGTTAGTAGCGTTTAACCTTTCTTTGTGGCTTGACGAATAAGAGTTGCTTCGCAATTTGCAAGGTATCCAAGAAAAAATCAGAAAATTCGTTAAAAAGAAAGATACAATAGCTGAGTAAATTCCGTTGAAGAAAATGTAAAAGCAAAGACATCGAGAAATAGCAAAGAAAAATCCAAAGATTTTAATTTGCCAAATACTATTTTAGAGAAAGATGTAAGTATATTTATTTATTTATGTATTTCACATTATAAAAGTATCTCCGCTTTGATGACAAAGATGTCAGAAGGATAATGTCCTGCGTTGAAGGCATTGGAAAGGAGACTACTTAGGGCCTATAAGTTACGTACCATTCCAATATTTACCTGGTGCGATTAAAGAAAATCTCTCTTAGGATAGCTGAATCTGCAAAGGCTTTTTCGCACCTTCTTGACCGATTTATTATTATTATTATTATTATTATTATTATTATTATTATTATTATTATTATTATTATTATTATTATTATTATTATTATTATTATTATTATTATTATTATTTACATCTGGTAAACAGCCCTAGGTTTAAATTTCGCTGGAAACAGCTGTCCGAGTAATTCTATTTTTAAAAAATTTGATAGCCGGTCATCTTCACTGGTTTTCTTTGACACATTAAGTGAATGCTGAAATTGGGGAAGCGGTGGCTCAGTGGTAGAGCGTTCACCTCTGGTGCTTGGGGTCCCGGGGTCCCGCCAAGTGGACTTTGTGGTGGACAAACACCGTGTGCGTGGGTTTTCTCGGGTTCTCCCGTTTCCTCCCAGTTTCTTCATTCCACCATTTCACTCATTTCTCATAATCACCGTCTCCTTTAGCCTAACCGGCATAGCCGTGGGACGTAAAACTCAAAGATTTCATTTCATTTGAATGCTGAAATTGTACATTAGCTTATAAATTCAGGCAGCATCCTTTTCAAGTCCTTTTATCTGGCAGTGCTCAAGGTTTAATAATATAATAAGCAATCCCGAAACACCTTTCAATGTATGAGAAAATGTTTGGTCACGGAAATTGTAATGTACCTAGAAAAACTAGACTTGCGGGTTTTCTTATTTGCTTCCTCGGTTTTAATAATAATTCAATAAATTAAAAATTCAAATTTATATTTAAAAACTGGAAAAACTCCCATTTTTTAGTTTAGCGTCGACAGCTTTTACTTTTAGGAGGAGAACATTTTTTTTCCTTCCCCACGTGCGTATTTATTTTAATTTTATTTTAATTTATTTAACAATAACCAAATACAGCTCAATAAATATCAATATGGTTAATCAATAAATATATATACGTATATCTTCATCATCAGATCCGAGTTTCAAAGCCGCAACTTCTCGCACCAAAGACGATAAGTAGTGATAAAATAATGTGATGTAGGGGAGACCGGAGATGGTTGACACACTTTTTCATTTGGCTATAAATGGTGAGACAAATTTTCTAGAGAAGGAAAGGAATTATTGGCAAACTCGTTATACTTTCTCCCACTAATTAAAACAATGTGGTATATGATCTGTATTATATTATTGGAGCTAGACGTGTAAACGTAACATTAAGTAAAATGTGTCAACTAGCCCCGAATCTGGGTTGGTTAATACACTGTATGGGGGAAGTGGACACACTCATATATTAAAATACTTTGTACCTATTTCTTTCATATTCAGTGTACTTCCAAATTATGATTTCTAGTTTACAAGTACAAAAATGACTTTTAGGACAATTATCGTAAACAATAGAATTCAAGTAATACAAATGGAGTGTTAGATCTACTGTAGACAACAAAAAACGTGTATACTATGTAGGCTAAAGTTTACAATTTCTTTAAAAGGAAATCAATCGTATGCTTCTTACCTAATAAGTAAAACCAAAAATATTATCAAAACTGTGTATTAATTCTTACTTCAACTAAAGGAACTACAGACTGGAATAGGCCTATAATTAACCTTAGGTTATTCTTTTCACAACTAAAACAGAACAAGATGCAAAACATTGTTACCTGTAGCTAACGCAGAGCTACTAGTTATTTTACAACAAAGTAGGCCTACACTAAATAACAAAACGTTACGTACATGTGTTTTTCATTCAGACATATCGTCCATTGAATCACAATTATGACACACATAGAATTCGCTTCTATCAGTACATGCCTCATGCGCTCAGTTCTTGCAACATGAGCATTGGATTCATGATTTATTTTGTTTACTATTGGATGGAAGTCCGTGCAAACCAAATAAATAGTATCGTCTTCATATGATAATTCACAGGTATTGAAATTCTTTTGAAAATTTCTTGTTTTCTTCCTGCTACGGGAAACATTCATGTATTTTGTCACTCTCTTCTGCTCTTCTAACATTCTCTTCACAGGCGTATCTGTAAAAATAGCTGAGTGACGCTTTCTTATTTGTCTGTTTCGACACGACTTCTGTTGCCTTATTTCTTTAGGCGATGTAAACAGAATGCTGTGAAACAGTCAAGCCTATAGTTCTCGATGAACCAGCAACAGGCTAAACTACGGTTAAAGAGTTGTTGTTAGGCGGATTCGTCTCTTGAGTACTTCCTTGTTCCGTTTCCGTAATTGCAACGTTAATTTCCTCAAGATTCGGCCTATCGGCCACATATCCTACCATAAAGCTCACATTCTGAAATATAACTGGATTGAATAGCATAATACCCGTGGCTGCAAATCCTGCTTGAATATTCTTTTCAGGAGCAATTGAAGACTAGGAAGTTTTAACGATTTCGGGAATGTCGTAAATCATCATAGTACGCCTGGAATTGTTTGTCATTCAAGCATAAGCAGCCGAATTTGCATATTTCTTCAAAGGGCCAAAAAACACTTCTGTCTAGAGGCTGTAGCTTATGGGAGCAACGTGGATGGAATGATAATAAAGTTACTCCATTTTTCTTGCAGTAGTCTAAACCTTGTAAAGAAAGGTGGGAGTCATGACTGTCTAGTAGAAGAACAGGCGAGATTTAACTGCACTTCACCTCTCTTATAAAATGTTTCAAAACAGCACCGACAACATTTGGGAGGTGATTCCTAACACCAAGACAAGACGAAAAGTATAGACCAACCTGGCTTCACCAATGTTTCCTTTCGGAGTTATAGGCTGCCGAAAACATGAAAAAATGATTTGTAATCGTAGTTGAGTCCCGACTTCACTTAGGGTTTCAGAATCCTGCTGCATTTAAGGAATAATTTTTATAGAGGGAGTTTGGCTACGGACATATAATATCAAGTACTCACCAACTACCTCTTTAAAAATTATTGCGGAAGTACCGCAGGATTCTGAAACTTGAATAGAGTACATATTAGTTCCTAAGTGAAGTCTTGACCCGACTAATGTAGGTCCCATAGTATTGGAGCTACGGACCTTTAAATTTCATTTTTTGATGTTTTCGACGACTATAACTTCGAAAGGAAGCATTTGTGCACCCAGGTTGGTCTATACTCTTTGTCTTATCTTGGTGTTAGGAACCACCTGCCAAACGTTGTCGGTGTTGGTTTGAAACATTTTATAAGAGAGGTGAAGTGCAGTTAAATCTCGCCTGTTCTTCTACTAGACAGTCATGACTCCCACCTTTCTTTACAAGGTTTAGACTACTGCAAGAAAAATGGAGTAACTTTATTATTATTCCATCCACGTTGCTCCCATAAGCTACAGCCTCTAGACAGAAGTGTTTTTTGGCCCTTTGAAGAAATATGCAAATTCGGCTGCTTATGCTTGGATGACAAACAATCCCAGGCGTATATATATGTATGTATAACATGTGTGTATGTAATGTAATAAGGGATGGAGCGTATACCCACCTAAAAAATTAGCATTACATCACTGCGAGTAACGTATTCCAAAATCCTTTCATTTGTGTATAAGCAACCTTTACTTAATACAGAACAAAAAAACTCCGATAAAATCGAAACTTGTACGAACGAAAAAGGAAAAAGGTTGGAATCATGCATGCGTCGAAAATGAATTTAACATTGGATACTTGATCCAACTGCGCTTTTGTAGATGATTCACCAGTATGATATTCCACTGCACAAGCAAAAGCAGAAGGTAATGTGCATAACTACAGATACAAGTTTGTTACCCAGTGTTACTGAAAAACACAGATAAGTTTCTAAGTTTGAAGATGCCAATTGAAAAACAAGCACCCAACCACATCTGAAATAATTTCAAAAATTTTATTTAATTCTTTTTTTTTAAATCTCATTCTTAGCAATCAAAATTCTCTGACGTTTCCTGCTTTGTCACTACCCTGTTTATTTATTTAATCTTATTCCAATTTTAACTTTTACATTACCTTTTTAAGATTTAACAAGAATAGGATTACGGGATTGTCGCTTGAGTGTCATATTCTTTTGATGATTGAATATATATATATACACCAAACAATCACATAACAGTCTTTTGTTTTGTTAATAATTGGAATCGAATTTTCATCATTGACTTTTCTTATAATCTGGTAACATGAGTAAAATACTTATTAATTTTTTCGTTTATGACTCAAATTTACAAAAATATATTTTAATTCAAAGTTCGACATTTTTTCTAGAAATGTGAGTGATTAATTAATAAAAGCGAATAATTGTAATTTACTCGTTGGCTAAGGAGATTTGAGATTTGGAAATTGCAACCCGACCGCAGATGTTGAGGTTATGCAGCCTTTTTGCACTATGGTTGTAGAAACAAATCATTCCAGATGATGATTGAGTTCTGCAGTCAACTTCTTGTGGATCACTGTCTGTCTCTGCAATGATCTAACGACGCCACCGAACAGATGTCTGTAATTGCGTGCGTCGTGACGTCAGTGGGCCATCGACGATATGTACGATAGAAAACTGAGGTTCCTACAGTACATACGATCCTGCAACGCACCAGATACAAGGTTCAGTCGGCCCGCCCTAATTCACAGGACGGTGACCGTCACTACAATCAAAACCACCAGAGCCCCACGTGAGCGCTGAACACTAAAGAATAGATTATTCGAGACAGTATACGCTCGATTGCCCTTGGTGCCTGCTCATCACCGTGATATCTTTGGTAGTGTCGTGAGAAACTATAACGATGAGGCGAGTAGAGGGTGGTGGAATTCAGAGAGGAAAACATTTTGTCACAAACATCGAAACTCCTATCACGTGTTCATAGACGTACTGTTGAGCAAAAAATTTAACGTGTGTTCTCACTTGTCATTCAGGACCCACAGATGGCATTCTTGTATAGGGTACAAAAAGCGACTCTTCCTGTTCGTCTCTGGTCTTCATTCAAAGGTGTATTACTAGTGCGTGGTGGATTTTTGACAGGGACAATCCTGTCGTATGATCTTATTTAGGCACTTTCCAAGACGACCATCTTTCAGCAGGAAGACGCGTGCGCATCAGGAAATCGTAATGACAAAAACGTTCTCACCTTGTATACTTCCTTTTTCTACCTTGGCCTGCTAGATCAATGTACCTAAGTACTATCGATCATGTGTGGCATACGATGGGACGGCGTCTAACCGCGAACAGGACTTAAACAACGACCATCCTCTAACTAATGAAGATCTACAGTGAGCACAGGGTACCATGCTCCAAATATTCAACAACTGTATTAGCTACCTGTCCAAACAGCTGCTTGAGGTAGACATATGTACTATTCAGGCAAAGGGTGTATTTTTTTGAACATTTTATATAACGTTTGAGAAGACCCACAGGCCATATGGGATCACAACTTAACGAAACTTTCTCATAGTTCATCAATTTTGTATCAGATCTATGAAAATAAAATTACGAAATGTTCTCTTAAGTTTTATTTTTATTTGAATTTTTACTTTCAGAAAATCTTATGGTATTGTAAACATATTCTTTAAGGATGATCAATTTGTTGGCATGAAAAGAACAGAGCTGTACAGTCCAACAGAGTTTATAGGTAAGTCATTATAAATCTCAACTATATTTCTTAATGTTGTTTATAGAAATATCAATTAAGTATCATTTGTTTAAATCGATTTAAACATAAAACTGTTTAATTTATTTGGATAAAAGGAATTGCCTCGTGTTCGAAAAGATGTTTTTACTGTCGATTTTCAAATCTATGGTGCTGTCATTATTGACTGACAGCACACAGACCCACTCCGAAACAGCCAAAACCACCACCTTTCCGGCAATAGAAGATTGTGCTCTGTGGACTGATGAAGACATCATTAGGGCCTAGTGATGTGAAGTAAAAAATTTCCCGTTATATATATATATATATATATATATATATATATATATATATATATATATATATATATATATATATATATATATATATATATATATATATATATATAAACAAGTAGTAGCTTTACATCAAGCTATAAAATTCATTGAACCCATGTATAGGAATAATTAATAACAGCAAATTATAATTTTCCAATAACAATTTTGATAAATGAAAAATTCTCAAATATTATTCGTACTTGATAGTGAAAAAAAAATACATGGTGTTTCTGTGTATGTAAAGTGCTTTTCAAATGCATTTATTTAATGAAAAAATACTGCATAATAGTCCTCTGTAAAGAAAATTATTATTACATATTATTATTATGATTGTAACAAAAAATAAGATGTTCTGCTTCGATTTTATTGTAACTCGATTTACTGAGTCAACTATGAAACGATGAATTTTGAAGAAGCATCTACACAGTCAAATGTTTAATATGTTAGTAATCACTTTGTACGCCAATTTTAATTTTTCAGTTATGAGTACAACTAGTATTAGAGTAGGGGTACAAACAATCTGAGGGATCGTAGTTATGTCATTATTTGAAACACTTTATATAGTGATGAGATGTCTTGTTGATTATTATTAATTCTAGTCCTATAAAATGTAGTCAGAAAAAGCTGTGTATTGAAAAATTATTATTATTATTTATAAAATATTGTCTAAAAATTATAAAGAGAAACACGATAATTACACTAGTCGACAAAAAAATACTTTTTCTCTGGCACACGGAAGAAAATACCTGATTCTAATAGAACTTTTCACGTAGAATTCGAATCTGCAATCAATTTTTCTCCATCACCCTCAGTTTTCCCGTGGCAGAGGGATTTTCGGGAAATTTCCCCTTATTTTTTTTTTAACCATTTTCATACGTGTAGCTCGGGTACCCTTAGGTATATAAACACACAAATTATATTGTATGTTAGCTTGATTTATACTTAGTAAGCCCTCCAAGTTTCATAAGAATTGCATTATTCTTTCCAGAGAAATACACATATTTATATAAAAATATGCTATGTGTACTGTTCATTTTGCCATATTCATTAGTGCAGATAAAATCACATATAACTTCCACGAAAATTACAATATAGGCACGGTTTATACCTCATTGGATTTGAAATAAAACATATTTTCAATGATATATACACCGTGTCACCATTTTATGTCTACTTAATAAATAATACAAAAGAAGTGAGTGGTATCTTCTTAGTAAATGAACACTTACTTACCTTAACTAAAATGTTTTAGTTGTCGACTTTCTTCTGTGTTTGGCTTCTGGAACATCTCTTTTGAGTGTCCAACAGTAATCAGCTAGCATTTGTGAACTCCTGTCCCTGGTATCTCTTCTCCATGGAGGAAATGTCCTGATGAAAACGTTCCCCATGATCATCACTAACAGCACCAAGGTTTTCAGGAAAGAAATGCAGGTGGGAGCCTAGAAAGTGAACTTTAAGGGACATGTTGCAACTCGTTTCTTTGAATGATTGCAGGAAATCACTCACAATTTCACGGTAATTTGGGGCTTTCTGGTTTCCTAAAAAAAATTCTCTGTTAAACATTTAAATGAACACCAAGCTGCTTTCTCAACCGGAGTTAAGAGATCCTCAAATTTTTGGTCACGAATCAAACATCTTATTTGGGGGCCTACAAAAATCCCTTCCTTGATTTTAGCATCACTAACCCGAGTAAATTTTTCCTTGAGATAACAAAATCCTGCATTACTTTTGTCCATTGCCTTAACAAAGTTTTTGAAGAGCCCTAACTTTATGTGAAGAGGAGGTAGAATTATCTTATCAGGGCTCACCAGTGAGGAATAAACAACATTCTTCTGTCCAGGAGTTAATACACGCTTTGATCATTCCTTCTTGATGTAATGTTCCGCTTTGTTTCTGCAGTCCCATTCGCAGGGAAAACAACAATATTTCGTATAACCAAGCTGCAAACCCATTAACAAAGAAATAACTTTTAAATCACAGCAAACGGTCCACTTGTATTTCTCATACTGAATTCTTTCTAACACTATTTTGATGTTTTCATAGGTTTCCTTCATATTAGTTGCATAAGCCAAAGACACTGAAGGAAATTTGTTGCCATTGTGCAAAAGGACAGCCTTCAAACTAGTTTTGGAAGAGTCAATAAACAATCTCCACTCTGTACGTATATGTGCATGTCCGAGTGTATCCATCACAGCACAGCCCGGTAAATCATTTTCTTGAGAATAGTAGTTTTGAAGCTATGTATGACGGTTTCGAAAAATACACACTCTAGTGTCACGATGGAGCAGATTCCAGACTTTAAGTCTAGAAGCAAGAAGTTTTGCCTGTATCTTGGAGAGTTTTAAATCCCGTACGAGGTCATTTAGTTCACCCTGAGTTATCAGATGGAGATCCAATGTAGATGTGCTTCCTACATAAGTAGAATCATCTTCTTCATTTGGAACTTCAGTAGTTGCCTCAAGTACGTAATCCTCAATTACCGTAAGATGAGCAGGAGGTACTGGTACAGGTAATTCTGCATTGTGTGGAATGGCCTAATTGCTGATGGCAAATTAGGGTACTGTAATGTGTGGTTAGATTTACTGGTTATTCCTTTTATCTGTGTCATACAAAAGTAGCAGTATGAAGAATGATCTTTTGATTCCCTCCAGATCATCGGTACTGCGAAGTTCATGTAAGGTTCACCATTTGCCCACCCAGTCAGACGTTTCACGCAAGTACAACAAATGTAGTGAGGAGCTCAATTCTTATCTTCGTCTCCTACACAGCAACCAAAATATAACTGATAATACTTCCTCACAAATGGAGTAAAACATCGACGTTGCGATTTAAATGTCAGCTCCCCACATACATAACAGAAATTGTCCGGGTGATTTACACACTTCCTCGGCATCTTGTATCATGTAAGGTATCAAACACACATACACACACGAATCTACACTCTATCAATCATGAAGCAGCACAAACGTAATCTAACTCAGTGCATCACCATACAACACAATATATTCGAACTCCACAATGCACAAACACTTTAACTTACACGCGGCCACATCTAAAACACGTCCAGCTTGGACCGTCACTCAACGCTACTAACAGTCATCAGGCTACGTGAGTCATGCAATTTTTTTATGCATTGTTGCCAGATCAAAATATTAAAAAGTGACTTATTTTCCACAGAAAGCATGCGTGTATTTGTGCTTGTATTTGAGTATTCATCTATGTGCCGACAATAATACGTCAACGTTAGGTTTTGGTGTTTGGTAAAAGTCTTGCATAGTATATTCTTTATTACCTATAAATAGACATAATAGTTTATATCTCTAGACAGAATAATGCGATTCACATGAAATTAACATTATTTATTAAGTAGACACAAAACTATGTTTTAGTGCAGTTCCTGTTTCTGTATCACTATATACAAATAGCAAGTTGAGACAAAAAAATCTTATAAACTACTTTTTGGAGGGAATTTCCCACAAAATCCTTCTAGAAATTCCCTCATACAAAAATGGCAACATGGTGTACACACCATTAAAAATATGTTTTATTGGAAGTCCAATAAGGTATAAACCGTGCTTATATTGTAATTTTCGTGAAAGTTATATGTGATTTTATCTGCACTAATGAATATGGTAAAATGAACAGTACACAACACATAGCATATTTTTATATAAATATGTTTATTTCTCGAGAAAGAATAATGCGATTCTTATGAAACTTAGAGGGCTTACTAAGTATAAATCAAGCTAACATACAATACAATTTGTGTGTTTATATACCTAAGAGTATCCAAGCTACAAATACAAAAATTGTAAAAAAAAAAAAAAAAAAAAAAAAAAAAAAAAAAAAAAAAAAAAAAATGAGGGGAAACTTCCCAAAAATCCCTCTGTTAGGGGAAACTGAGGGTGATGGAGAAAAACTAATTGCAGATTCGAATTCTACGTGAAAAGTTATATTAGAATCAGATATTTTTATTTCTGTGCCAAAATCTTGTTGACTAGTGTTATTGATAGAAAATGACACCTTTGTAACCAAAAAGCTAGACAAATCTTATTTTATAAATTAAAGTGAAGTTACTTATTGCGTCTTAAAATGAAGTTACTTTTCTTTCACATTTAATATACATACATACATACGAGGAAAGTCAAAAAGTAAAGGGACTTTTGCAATTACTCGCACTAGGGTTTGGTAACACTGCTAGTATCCAGCGCTGAATTAGTGTCGTTTGCAACACTTCTATGCAACGTGTCACTCTTATTCCCGCGTTAGTTATTGGAGTGTAGCAGACCGTTAAACATGGCAGCTCCAAATCAGAAATGTTGAGAAAAGTGCGTTGAATTTCAGGGAGATTATGTAGAAAAATAATGTATGTTTCAGTTTTCTATCATTAGAATAAATGTACCTTTTCTCGAAAGTTCTTTACTTGTTGACTTCTCCTCGTGTATATATCAATTATTGTATTATGCGTATGGAACTGATGAAACTTTGATGTGATTTTCTGTGATCAAAAGTGAATTCTAAAGATAAAGTACATTATTTTCTTTCTTTCATGTAAACCTTTTCGCTTTTCAAGAAATAGATTTTTTTTCACGCAAATTCTATTACAAATGAAATTTAGGTCAATAACGATGTACGAACTACGAAAAAAAAAAAACTTTTCACGAACAACAAGTGAAACAATTTTCCGTTTCAAAATTTTCCGGAAAATTTTCATCATTAGATATCATGCATGGCGAACTACTTCCACCTGACAGGGAAAACAATTGTATATTCGCGAATCACAGAGGGTTATTCCGCTTGAGGGCAATGCGAAGTTGCATGTTGCATTTGCATATCGCAGAATTTACTTTCAATACCTGCATTGCAAGGAGGTGAAGGGGTCTTAAACCTGATCAGCCCTCCTTGTATATGCCACTATATATATACAAAGGGTGTCCCAATTGAATCTCCCTATTTTCATTTCTGTATTTCTCCCACACTATTTGAGATATCCAAATGAACTAAAACGCACTATGGACAGTTGATTTAGGTATTTTCAGTTCCTGCGAGGCTCTGCGAATGGACTTACGCGGACTTCTTTGAAATATTTCCGAAATGCGCTACACATTGTCTTCTGATACACTTTCGCGACCACCACCGTCCGTTTTAGCCACTGAAGCAGCTGCCAGGAAATTTTGTTTCCATACTCGAATTGTTTTCACATTAGGGGGTTCTCTCTGGTATTCCTGGCGGAATCGTCGTTGCACTGCGACAATGGAATCAAGTTCTGCATACCACCACACTATCTGCGCTTTTTCTGCGTTGGTCGCCATTTCACTGTTCCTGCTGCCACATCATACTGGCGAGATTTTTGGGATCGACAAATTTCTAACTAAACTCTGGTGTTTCTTCTACTGTATTACATCTGGAAAAGACAGAAATACACTTACATTAATTTACCATCACGAAATTAAAATAGGGTGATTCAATTGGGACAGGCTATATATATATATATATACAGGCGCGGATCCAAGGGGGGCTATAGGAGCTATAGCCCCCCCTTGACGCTCAGGTATACACTGGATAAAATGGGGTTCAATCCTGTTTTACAATGGATAAAACGGCAAACTATGATTTAGCCCCTCCCTTGATCATATCCTGGATCCGTCACTATATATATATACTGTATATAGTAAATTGTTTATGGTGACGGTTATTTCTTGTTCTAGTGAAATTTTCCTTATTATAAAACTTTTGACTGATCACTTGAATTGCATTTGATCCTTGTCATTTTAATGATTTGAATTTTTCTTATTTGTGCGCCTATTCACTTTGTAGTAGCTAGCTAAACAATTTTTCGTTTGGGTTATCTTTGCAGTACTCATCTTTCCAAGCAGAAGAAACACACAATGTTTCTGTGAATAAGCGAAGAAACAAGAAAAATCCAAATAACAAAAGTGTCAAGAAATAATTAAAGTGTAATTCGTGTGATCAATGAAAAGTTTCGTAACAAGTTAAAGGAAAAATCACTAGAGCAAGAAAATAACCATTATCAGAAAACAATTGTCAATTGAATAAGAAAAGATATTCTATTTGAATATGGTTGTTCTTGAGCAATCAGCCAGGTGAATTTCGCGTCGTCCAACGTTTCGAGAACAACTGACAACATAGTTCTTGTCTTCAGGATAAAGTATGAGACCAAAAACAGAAGGCTTTATTATATAGGTACTGGCAGGAAACGGGTGGAGTTTCATTGATCAATCAACGGGTGGCCAATCAACGTCAGTCTGGGGCCTCAGTTGTGATTGGCTCGTTGACTGGGTTGGTTAGAAAGCCCTGATTGGTTGTTTTGTATACGCTTTCTGTCAAAAAGGGAAGCCATGTTTGGCCGCGCTGAAGACCGGTATCCTATTGAGGTTGCTGCCTTCTAATGTTGCCGCTTATTCCTTCACTTTTCTTTCCCAGTAGGTTGAACACTTTGCTATCAAAGTTGTTTCAGAGAAAGAGATGTATTGTCCCTCAGTTATGGTATGCTCTGCCAATCCTGATTTTTCTGCTTGCTGTCTGCCACATTCAGTTTGTTACAAAAACAGTCTACGGGAAAAAAAAAAGGTGTAATTCCTAAGACAGTGAACTGATAAATAAATTGTAATGTGCAGGGTTGACATAAACGATAGTTTTACTTAATACCAGGGGCTTTTTTTTTTTTAATGTATTACTATTATTTATATAGGACAAGGAGCTACACAATAACAAAATGCATCATTAGTGATATTCTGGCTTATAGACAACATAGCACGAGATCGTGAGAGTTGGTCGAAATATTGTGTACTTGCTCCATTAGTTTGGAAAACACTTGCGGTAATGAGGGTTTCTAACCCTCGCACTGGCCTTCTTCGGTTTACGTTCCGCTGTGTTCTACTATAGTGGAATCCTACCCGAGTGTTGGACGCAGGATAAATGCTATTGCCTATGGGGTCTATTTCTAATCTAGTCTGAGTTATCGGCTTTCTTTGTAAGATCGAAATTCGACAGATCTAGTACCAATCAATGCTATTAGGCTAGTGCTTAGAACCACAAATTTACTAACTTTCTTCTTTAGTTTTTTAAGCTGACATTAAAGAAATGTTTTCTTTTCTTTCTTTTTAGCAAACTGTGGAGGTTTCCTGAGTTTATTTCTTGGTTTTAGTCTGCTCAGCAGTGCGGAACTTCTCTACTTTTTTCTCGTCCGGTTGCCTTGTCAAGCAAAGAAACCTCGAAGTCTAATACCAAAGGCTAAAATTCAACCTATTTCAAAAATGAAGAGAGATGACATTTTCATTACTTACTTACCGTAGAAAAAATGCAATATTTTTAGTTGACACATTTCTTTGATTAAGGTTATTAACAATTTATTTATTTACTCTTAGATGAAAATATAGATTTACAGAAAGAAGACAAGGATTGTAAAGATCATTTTCATTTTTCGACGAATAATGAGCAAAAACTAAGCTTCACGTAAGCATACTTTATGGATCAGGAAAAAATAACTTAATGGCAATTTTACAAATTTCAATGATTTATACTAAAATCCAAGACAGATTTCAGTCGTCAGATTAATATAATGATGTTTTAAGACTATTTACTGATTGAAGCTGTAGGGTACATGCTTATAAAAAACATAAACCTAAATTTGTATTTCAGGGTCTCATCTGTTCATTGAATCATTTTAATCTTTGCGGAGATCTTGTTCAACATTTTTTTCTGTATTGCTAGAATACTATTTGTTTCACAACTGTTAAGCGTACTTTCCTATAAAATACAAGTTTATACCAGAGTATTCTTCAAACACTACAATACTTCACTAATTGCCACTTTTTAACTGTCACTAAATTTTTAATATTAAAGCTGGATCCAGCCGAGAAACGACATAAACAGTAGCCAATGGTATGATATATTTAGTGCAGCATTTCCACATTGTGCACTCCTCTTTTTCTCCGCTCTCTTTCTCCATCTAGCGTTACTGCAAGTGAATTTATCTAGCTTATCCATAATCTGAAAAAACGTTATTTTAGAGAAGCCTTCGTCCCTGAAGACTTACGTTTCAGCATAGATGATGACACAAACGAAATGAATTCTAAAGCCTATTTTCATATTTTTGGAAATTAAGTTTTGCTTTTCTTCCTCAGACGCAAATTTCTTTTTTACTTTTTTAAAATTACGAACTCCAAAAATAAGTTTTGAAACTACTTCAAAAAACAACTGAGAAATGCTTACAATAATTTTAAACACGTTTCTATAGTTCATAAAAACATACAATATATATATATATATAAACGAACAGTTGTACGAGTAAAGATAAGAATATGTGTTCCTGCTCAATCGTATCAGCTTACTGTGTCTCGAAACGTCGACCTTGTTTTGAGTGCAATAATTTGTGGTATCATATAAGTGCCTACACGATTGTTTAGTTATCTTGAGCTCATACGAGTTCAGTAGAAGGATCGAGAGAAGGGTGAAACGAATGACAAAATAGTCAAACGTCAAACGCGGTGCATAATAAAGAACATTGGTTATACTGAATAAAGAAGTGTTTAAAAAAAGTTTTACAAAACAAACACAGAATCTTATTACTTTCTTTACACTATTAGTATTATATATATTAAAATATTTGTTTAAAAAATGAGAAGTTTTAGTTTAACATTCTACGAGTATGCCCTTAAGTTAAAGGAGGTGGATGATTGTGAAATTATTATTTTTTGTGTGTGTTCTCCCATTGGGAATCGGACTTGAGCCACGCAGCGGAGAAGGCTAAAAAATGCAGTTATATATGCATCTAGCAGCAAAAAGAGCCAAAGTACAATTGGTAAGTTATTCTCATTATACCCTGTGATGGATTACGGATTCGATTTCCCATAAGAGGGAAATATTGAACAAAACCTTGAATCCAAATCTACTAGCAGTTATGCGCGAGGTAAGTTATTCTAAAAGATTTTCATAACTGTTTTATATGAAAAAATTTAATAGTCTGTATCATGACAACCAGTTGACATAGAAACATGCAGTTATAATACGTGTGTGCTTATAATTCTTCTACTTGCTAAAGACAGCAATTAATATAGAAGTACAATATTTCTAGATAGCGTGCCTGGTATTGAGAACATAAGCAGTAGTGTAAAAAGTCAGTACATACTATTGCCTGCCCCAAAGTAATAACGCCGCACAATTGCGAAGGAAAAAACAAAGCTCGCTCAAGGCCATTCTACTTGAAAAGACCTGTAGTTCACTAGCTAGTTAAAAAAAATTTAAATTCCCTCTTCTTATACTATATATATATATATATATATATATATATATATATATATATATATATATATGTGTGTGTATATAATGGGTGAAACACTATAATTCACTAAACGATTGTATGTTGAGTATATACACGTACGTAAAAATTGATAATTCATTTCCTTTCTTGTTTTGTTGTAAGTTGCAAGGTTGAGTAACTTATTATTTAACTCAGTGTAAAGACACTGAACAGATCCAAGCCGTAGTAATAATGAGAAGTGTTTGTGTCCAACATCCTTTTAGTAATAAACCTGTGAAAAATATCTACTATTGGAAAATAAAATGAAGTTCTGACAGTTCATGTTTTCTTTTTTATTGGCGATTATGTTGTTCCATCTATGATTCAAGTTTCCTCTACCTAAATTAAGTTTGGGATCTTCAGCTCTAATGTAAAACGATTCAAAAATTCTTCCTTTCAGCGTTGTTAGAACAAGGATATAATACATCCATTCTTTGTATATTGGACATCCATCCTATTTTCTACAAATGTCTAGATCAGGGTTTCTCAACCTGGGGGTCGTGAAGATAAGCGAAAGAGAGAAATATAATTAGAATGATCCAATATCGGAAAATATTTTTAAATATTATTTTGAATTCTGTTCTAATAAGCACTTTTTTTTATTTTTATACATATTGTTAAGAACAACCAAAAATAGGTCTACTAAACATTTTCAACAGGAGCAGAATTGTATAAAAATCAATTTAAAAGTAACATACGATATGGAACTAATGAGAACTGCATATTGAAACACAATTAAAATTGAAAGCTAATAAGATACCTGAGCATGGTGTGATTTCAGTAGTGCGGCAATGTCCGGTTTAATCTTCGTGACACACACATTATGAAGCCATTTAAAATACTCAGTAACTCTTTTACCAACTGCCCAAGTTTTTTTAACCAAAATTAGAAATCAATTTATTTTTTATATCATATGGCTCAAAATTAAGGGAGTTATGAAGTTTTAAAACTTTCAAATGGCCTCCATTTTGAAAAACATATGACGGATTGGATTCGTTATTTGTAATATGAATGAACTGACCAATTTTAATCCATTGGCTTTTAGGGAACTTACTGTATGCACTATATACCGTATTTGCGCGAATATAGGTCGCATATTTTGTCCTAAATTTTTGCCTGAAAAATCATGGTGCGGCCTATAATTGAGATTTCTCCCCTCAGGTCATAAATCGTCAATTTCAAAATGACACGTACACGTATCTTGGGGTTGAAATTAATACAACTACAAGGTACTGCAGTTACTTTAGTAAACCAGGAGAAAAGCATATTTTGTTCGCAAAAATTGCCTTCTTCATGGGTACCGGTAATACCTTACATTGGCACGAAAAGCACTTGTAAACTTAATACTTTTATTAACAGGAATACGTATCTTTGTTATACAGTATATATAATATATACGGAATATTTATGTAGAGCAGCTGTTGTTGAAAAACGAAAAGCAACTTCGTTTCGCAAAACTGTGTCAGCTTGTTTGTACCCACCCGAATCACGCACAATTACTTCCCAGCACTTAAGCATCACCAGCGTCTGATTCTTCACTCTCGCTAGACGATCCAGAATGCTGCTCAGAGTCATTATCATAAAGAAGGTCATCTTCATGAGTCAGCTTCAGTTATGCGAGAGTTAAAGAAGGGGAGAAAGGGAGATACATCTCAAAGTACTGTGCAATTGAAATTTCTCATAATTTAGTACTGCGGCCTATATTAGAGATTTACTTTTTTCTATAATCTCGCGTCAAAAGTTTTGGTGCGGCCTATATTCGCGCAAATACGGTACAAGAAATGGTTCTACTATTAAAGAAATAGACGGATATCGTGAAATCTCCGCAATAGGTATATTAAAAATTCCACACAAGATTATTACAAACCAGAAATGATAAGGGGGTCGCTGGCAAGAGATTGTGATAAAATGGAGTGTTCTGCACCCTTAGTATCTCTTGGGCATTTTACAGGTCTCGTTTCATTTTATCTGTACATCATTCTAATTTCATTCTGGTGCCTTCCATTTCAACTCAGGCAAGAAAAAATAAAATTGTACCATCACCATTTCAGATATTGTTGAAACTTTTTTTATAGCAACTAGACATGTTTTTAGACTTTTTTTTTTTTGGTCAAAAAATAATTTCCCGTCAAGTAATGTGCCATCAAAGACAGGGAGTACAATTTATGAATTGTAGAAAACATGGAAAATGATCAACTTCGGAGCCCTACCATTCAGCTATGGAGACAGGTAGTGTTATAACTCTTGTTGTGGTATGTACTTAGGGATATAAATAAACTATATTTTATTTAGTTTGGTTTTCACATGCGTATCTTTTTGTACATAAATTAACAAATGAACGTCAGTTTATCTGAAAAGTCGAAGTTTGCGAATTTTTTTCGAGCACTTCCGGTTGGGATTTTAAAATTCTGTTTTCATGGTTGGTAAGACCTAGTTACCCGCTTCCCGAAAAATTTTTTTGTATCGTTTCTGCGTGCAACCGTTTCGTCGCAAAAAAATTCGAGAAATTGTCAAATTTTGAAAAATCGCCATTTTCTCGAAAACACCACATTTTAAAATTCTGAAATTGTGTCAGATGGTTCAACTTTCTATGAATAATAAACACACCAAATATCATTCTCGAGCAATGCTTCATGAATTAACTACAGCCTTTAGAAGTTAGCGAAGTTCCGTTAACTTTGATGTCACAGTTGGCAACACTGGAAACAATAAAAATGGAACAATTCGATGATGTTTGTGATTCACATTCATTAAATAACGAACAAAAGTTTTTTCGTGACTGTTTTCTTTTTTATTATTTTGATCAAAAATGCTATTTGAAATTGTAAAATGAGCCTCCTCCTACTCATCCGTTTTTTTAAACCGAAGTAATCTGAGATTGAAATTACGATTACAAAACACACAAATTTTAAGTTCACTTACTTAAAATGGTCTTCGGAAACAAAATTTCACTGATTTTTTTTCTTCACATGAACCAGTCAATTGTTTGCTTGGTGTCTTCTTCGCTAATAGCATGTAACCGTGCAGATGCGCCAATAGGTGTTGGTGCACTCACAACTCGCAGCACATTGTCGATAGTCACAAAACACTTCTTTTCACTTTTCTTATGCAGTACCGTAGCGCGGGGAGGCAGAGCGGGCGACTGCACCGGGCGCCGAAATAAAGGGGGCGCAAAATTCGGAAAAAAATTACTTGGAATATATTTATTGGGGGCGACGTCGTATACTCTCGCCCCGGCGCTGATTTTTGACGGCACAGCACTGGTCTTATGCTCTTCTGGAAAACCTGTACCCCGCTGAAGGTTCATGTGGAAGCATAAACAGCACTTTAACTTCATGTAATTCACGATTTATTCATAATATTTCTGCTACCTACCACTGGTTATCATATATGTATGTAACAAAAGTTACTTTTTGCAGACTTCTTAAATCTACACTTTGAATTGCAGAAGCTCGATTTTGGGGGAAACCTAAAGTTAGTTAGCATGGTGACCCATTACTGCTATAAAAACTTCGCCATTTTGCGAAAGCCAAAGGTGACTTCGTTGTATACCAGTTACCACTTTCCCATTCTTGCATTTTTTTTCCCCCGGAAATTGTTGAATTCACTTCCAGGAAACAAAACGAGAGTAATACCCGGAGTTTGTACTTGCGCTATGCTCATGAATTCTGCAGTTTTAATACTGTGTATCTGTTTTTGTCTACGGTTATGCCGCGTTCCACATTCTTTATCCCCCCCCCCCCCTTATTCCGTTGCAGAGACTCTTCCATGGCCGGTTTCACTGATAAACCACTGCTTTATCGGACCTGTCTGCATCTCGAACATCTGAAAGCGATTTTTAAAGTGAGATGCAGCACCATCAGAAATCACTGACACGGTTTGGGAAATTGTAGACACTTATTTTCACGTATTCGAACCTTTTTCTATAACTTATATTTTCACTTTCCTTCGAGTATTTTTAAAATCTTCTATGGCTATGAATACATGAGCTAATCCTGTGTTTTGTCGTCGCTTATTAGAACAAAACTGTCAGTTGTTTCATAATAATATACCACTGCCGTAAAGATGGAAATTTGCTCGTTTTTACGGTGATAACTCTGAATTTCACTTTACAGAATAACAGTCCAGCTTTCAGCGAAGTTTACATGAAGTAAAATAGAATTTGTATCTTGAAATTTTATACGATGCTTTTCGGTAGCAATTAATTCTGTTTGGATTTTCTTGATGTAGTCTTGAATTACAATTCTTACAGTTAAACCAGCAACCTACGATACGAAAACAAAGTGGCAGTTTTTTTTTTTTTTAACAAAAAAACAGGGATCATTGTTTTCCCATATTGCATACCTAACACTTTCATCAGGATCAATAATTAAACACTCCACACTTATTCTTTCCACTCCAGGATATTCACCACATTCTTGAAGAAGACAGCTGTCATTTTCTACGGATCATACTACTAAAGAAAATAGTCACTGATGATAGCTTCAATACAGGCTGCACCTTTGATTTGTTGCCACTCAGTAGCAGCTAACTTAAAATTTACACAATACACACACACTTCCCTCGCAGATTGCGGACTGACCCACTTTGGTTGAATACTATAGAATTTCATGTGACCCATTCTTATGCTGAGATTGTTCTGTTTAAAAAGTCAGTAAATTTCTTTGATGGAACGTGTAAGAAAACGTTTCGATATTTTTATTTTTCAGAATTTTTGTCCATTTTCGATCACTAATGACATCGCACTTATTGGGACTTTGCCTGGAACATTGCAAATTATCACTGAGGTAATAGTTCAGGCTTTTTATAGATCATCAGAATTTATTGGATGGCCGTTTCAAGTAAACTTAAAATTTGTGTTTCGTAATCGTAATTTCAATGAACTACGCACTGTTTCGTCATTAGCAACTTTTTATAAAACCTTAATGGCTCCCAAGATCAATTATTGCTCTCCCATATGGGCCATGGTAGCACCTACACATCTCTCCAGATTTAATTCTACTCTCAATTTCTTTATTGCTATAGTCCGTTTTCGTGTTCCAGCACTTCGAATATTATCTAAGAAGGAACTCTTGCGACATCTTAATATCCAGACCCCGGAAGTACGCAGAATTATTTCTGACTTGAAATATCTTCATAAAATAGTTAATGGAAACTTAAGATCGGAAATATGACTTCAGGAACTATCCTTACGTGTCCCTTCCCGCATAGCCCGGAATACCCACCTCTTCCATCTTGTCCGTCCTAGGTTGGCAATTATACAGAGGCCTGTTTTTCACAGAATGTCAAACTGTTATAATCAAGTAGTAACTGATGTGAACATTTTTTCGAGCTACTCGGTGTTTGAAAGAGCAATTAAACGAGTTTTGACGAAATATTACTTTTACACTCTTTTATGTTGTAGTTGTTATTGTTGTCTTGTTTTTTTCTTTCTTTTGTTATTTCCCTGTGTAAAATGGCAAAGTTATGCTGTATTTGGGATTTTTTTCAATAAATAAATTTCTACCTCAGATTACTTTGGAGGCCTAGGAGGGGGCCTCATTTTACTATTTCAGAGAGCATTTTTGATGAAAATAATAAAAAAGCAGTCAGGAAAAACTTTTATTCTTCATTTAATAAATGTGAACCACAAACATCATCAAATTGTCGCATTTTATTGCTTCCAGTGTTGCCAACTGTGACATCAAAGTTAACGAAATTTTGCTAACTTCAAAAGGCTGTAGCAAATTCATGAAGCATTGCTCGAGAATGGTATTTGGTGTGTTTATTATTCATGTAAAGTTGAACCATGTGATAAAATTTCAGTATTTTAAAATATGGTGTTTTCGAGAAAATGGTGCCCAAAAACGGCGATTTTTTAAAATTTGACAATTTCTCGAATTTTTTGCGACGAAATGGTTGCACACAGAAGCGATATATATATATATATGGTGGGCCATTTTAATCAATCCACGGAAATATCTGTAAAATGATAAAACATAGAAGAAATATTTGAAGTACACGTTATATATTGCTAAGGGGGAAAACCAATTCCGCCAAAAGTACCCCTCCCCGCCCCCATAAATGGAGGTAACTTTAAAATGTCAAATGGGAACATGGGTCGAGTAATACCTCGTTCGAAAGGTCTTGGAAAACTAAGTAAAGCTGTACCAAAAGATGTTTCATATGGAGCACCAGTTTCAAAATGGCCGCCATGATATGGTTCGGAAACTCCAGTACCCGTATTATGAAAACCATGGAAAGTAAATGAATAATGGAACAAAATTGAAATGCGTAAATATCATAGGGCATATCGAATGGTGTGGTCCTTGTGATCCCAGTGGCCTCCCTGAAGGGGTCTTTGGGGCTAACTTCAAATTTTCAAATAGTAACATGAGTCGGGTGATACCTCGTTCGATAAATCTTGCAAAATCAAACATCTTGCAAGAGAAAACGATTGAGGTGAAACGGCACTGTTCTCAAAAGGCCGCCGAAACATAGTATCCGTGTCAGAGAAAAGGTTTCGTACCCGTAGTATGAAAGCGATTGGAGATAAATCAACACAAGAAAAACTGGAGTAGGTAACTGACGTAAAGCACGTCGAGAGGTGTTGTCGGGGTGACTGCACTGAAAGGTATCCGGGGCCAACTTGAAAATTTCAAATAGCAACTTGAAGCGAGTAACATCACGTTACATAGACAAATGAATATCAAACAGCTCCGGTAAGAATATTTTCGACATGAGACACCGTTTTCAAAATTATCGCCAAGGCATGGTGAATGTGTCTAAGAAAACGTCTAGTGCCCGTAGTATGAATACGGTTAGAGATAAATGAAAATAACGAAAATTAAATAGGAAAACCACGGAGGCGTTCCAAGGCTCGAGAATGATACAACAGAGATAAAAATGTTAGAGTAAAATTGCCATAATGTATAGAGAGAAATCAAAGTCCTGCAAAATAATATCTTCCTGCGCTCTGTATGTGAGTGGGGTGGAAAGTAACTGTGAAAGTTCAAGTGAGAACTCTACTTTAATTCGCAAATTAAGGCTACGCTACAAATAGGTATGGTGTGGTTGAAACATTTGTTTGTAAGGATGACGCTGTAGTGACTAAAAAAAGGTGAAATTTTATTTGAATGGTAACGCATATTTATATGGCTGAGTATGATTTGAGGCGAAAACAGAAGGAACGTTATACGAAAGAAGTTGTCGAATAATGCAGTTGCTGGGACTTACAAACGTGTGAATTTGCTGATCTCCGTCGCCACAGAAACTTTTATGCAATGCGTGCTGGTTATTCGGAAAGCATTTCGGGTACACACCGTTTCGTCCCTCAAGCTCACAATATGACAAGAGTGTTAATAGTTAATCAAAATGTAAATGTGGCCATCCGCATTAACTCAGTGCACCAATTCTCTATCCATGAAGTCTGTCTTCCAAACAGCATTGGGTAGGTCAAGCGTACGCCCGAACCGTTGTCCGGTTGGACATTGACAAGACCCCTTCAGGGAAGCCGCTGGGATCACAGGGATCACATCATTCGATATGCCCTATGATATTTACGTATTTCAATTTTGTTCCATTCATTTACTTTCCATGGTTTTCATACTACGGGTACTGGAGTTTCCGAACTATATCATGGCGGCCATTTTGAAACTGGTGCTCCATATGAAACATCTTTTGGTACAGCGTTACTTAGTTTTCCAAGACCTTTCGAACGAGGTATTACTCGACCCATGTTCCCATTTGACATTTCAAAGTTACCCTCCGTTACCCCCATTTATGGGGGGTGGAGAGAGGTACTTTTGGCGGAATTAGTTTTCCCCCTTAGCAATATATAACGTGTACTTGAAATATTTCTTCCATGTTTTATCATTTTTCAGATATTTCCGTGGATTGATTAAAATGGCCCACCCTGTATATATATATATATATATATATATATATATATATATATATATATATATATATATATATATATATATATATATATATATATATATATATTCGAAGAGCGGGTAACTAGGTTTTTCTGACCGTGGAAACAGAATTTTAAAATTCCAACCGGAAGTACTCGAAAAAAAATTCGCAAACTGACTTTTCAGATAAACTGACGTTCATTTGTTAATTTATGTACAAAAAGATACGCATGCGCAAACCAAACTATAATAAAATATAGTTTATTTATATCCCTATGTACATACCACAGCAAGAATTATAACACTAACTGTCTCCATAGCTGAATGGTGGGGCTCCGAAATTGACCATTTTTCATGTCTTCTAAAATTCATAAATTGTACTCCCCGTCTTTGATGGCCCATTACTTGGCGGGAATTTTTTTTCAACAAAACAAAAAAATATGGGTCTCTTAAAAACATGTGTAGTTGCTATCAAAAAAAAGTTTTTACAATATCTGAGATGGTGATGGTACATGGTCTGCCTGAATTGAAATGGAAGGCACTTTCTCTATATTTCTCTCTACGTTTAATTTGATTTAAAACCAATCGAATATGTACCAACCTGACATGTTTTTAATTAAAATCTGCTGAGAATATTTGAATTTTATAGAGATTAATAATGAAATCACATCCAATTTCAAATAGATTTATTAACAAAGAATATTGGGTATATAAAATATAAACAATAATAAAAATAAGACATAATTCTGTTGGTACGAGCTTTAAATACTTAAAACAACAGAGATCAGATAATGACAATTTCAGTTAATCATGATCTATTATTATTTGGGTAAAAGCATCTTTTCACATTGCGATATTCATAATAAAATTCCAGTACAATTCTTCACATGAACTTCCCTTGATAAATTTCAATCATATATTCAATCAACAACAATCACAATATAATCTTCCACCACGAAAATATGACACAAACAAAACGCACTGCACTTTATTCTAAAATTAAGGAAAATAAATTGTATTTCACGCTCCATAGCATGATGGCTTAGAACTAGTAGTACATTACAAGTCTAAGAGATCTTTCAGTTGCTTCATCGTGTCAGCTGGTGACGTAACACTGTGGCCAATGGTTCTCTCATCACTATAGATTTCATAATCGTTGCCGCCTTTGTGAGTTTTATCTCCAAAGAAGTGGATTTCATCATATCCGTCATCTACCACATATCGTAAACAGTAAGTTTTATCCCAACCAACTGGAAATACATCAAAGCTGATCTGACCTCCTAGATCGCAGAAGAAGAAAAAGAAAGAAAAGTGAAATCAAAGTTAAATCTTCATCTGACACAAACAAGAACATATAGCAATATTATGTGATAAATAAAACTTTTTTTCTTTTCGAAACAAACAAAAAAATTTAACAATATTATGTGATAAATAAAACTTTTTTCTTTTCGAAACAAACAAAAATTTAATTTCTTTTCATGTCTTTTTTTGTTATATTATCTCAGAATACTCTATCAATTGAATAAAGCATCATAGTAGCAAAAATCATGCTTCGCTCATCAGATATACAAGCAAATAAGATTCTATAATAAACTGAAATGGCCAACGTTGTACTTCAAGTCTGGATACATTCTTGTAATTTGAAAACGGCTGATAGGATATACCTTAGGTAGTGGTATGACCTATAGAAGAGGAAAAACAAACAAGTGAAGTAAAGTAAAGTGAAATAAATTAAACTGTATAAAACATGTCTAAACAGTAGCATTTTACATTGGTTTAATATTGGTGCCATAACTTATGAGTTATTTTGTGTAGTGACCAAGAACATTTTAAAACAAATATTTATTTATTTACAATGTTTCAGATACAAATCAATGTCCATTTTACACTGAAAGAATGTAACAATATATATAAGCAATAACAAACAAGAAATAAAAAAATTAAAAAAATATAAAAATACAGAAAGTAAATATCGGGTGTCAAAAAATTCCACCGACAAACTTCGGGAGGTAAATCCTCTCATACGAAGAAACAAAAAAGCTCAGTAAACATGGGTCCGGAAACGCGTTGTTTCGGAGATATAAGGCGCCGAAACCATGGGAAATGAATCTTCAAAGGCGTATATTTCAGAAACTATTCAACGTAGAGGGTGCGGTTTGAAAACTCACAAGCGAAGTCATACCTGCTCTGGTTAAACATACATGTTTCATAATCTTGCAATGCCTGCGGAAGGGATTCCCCAAAGGAGCATGGGGATTCTCGGATAATCTGCCGAGTGAAGATGGCTCGAAAGGGGTATGAATGGACGACTTCCTCAGCTGTAAACAGTACTTCCTTGTACCAAGACGATAACTCAAACAGATACAAAATGGTGGACACTTGTATACCTGCTGTGTGTGGTTGCATAACCGCCACATACGGATGGTGCCCAATAACGAAGTTCGGAATATGAAGTACTGTGAAAATGCAGTCGAAGGTTCGTAGTGAGGCACGTGCGGTTTCGCTACAGCATTACCCATAAATCAGAGTGATTGAGAGCTGCTGAAACTAGATTCAAACCCGCTATCAAAATGTACATAAATTATCGTGGACAAATGTATGTTAACATATGCAGCATTGTGAAGTATAGTATTAACATAGTAAGAAGCAGCTGACAAATGACCTCCTGGGAACAGCGATAAAGTGATTCGCATATTAGTGGCATAGTTGGTGGCGTGCAATGCTGTAAAGCATAATCTCCAGGCACACAAATAAAATACACAAAGCACAAAAACAGAAGACGAGTCAATCAGGAAATGGTGTTTGTAATTCATTTGTACCTTACAACTTCACGAAATCTACTAAAAATGTGAACCATTGACATCAATGCATAAGAGATAGCGTCGAAGCACTTCGTCTCGCACACGAGGAAAAACGTCGTGGTTAACAAGAATTCTTGCGGAAGCCTCGACAATGCGGCCCACAAAGTCCAATTCATTCTCCACTGGTGTCTGGTAGACCAACTCCTTCATGTGTCCCCATAAGTAAAAGTCCATAGGTGTCATATCCGGTGATCTAGGAGGCCATGCTACAGGAGCACCATGCCCGATCCATTGATTCCCAAACATATCAGAAAGTACATTTTGAACGCGTCGCGGCCGATGGGGTGGAACTTCGTCATGCTGGAACCACATTTGTCGCCGAACTGCAAGGGGGGCATTTTCTAGCAGTTCCGGGAGTACCTCTGAAAGAAACACACTGTAAGTATGCATGTTCAGTCGTGGAGGTAATACATAATGTCTTACTAAGACATTATCCACTATACCGGCCCACACATTAACTGTGAATCGTTCTTGATGACCTCGGCGAAACATTGCATGCGGATTGTTTGCTGCCCACACATGCCTATTACACTAGTTAACAAATTTAAACTTTTTGTTTGTTACATGAGAAAAATCACCTGATCTTAAAGGAACTTTTTGCGCTGAATTCGAATATGCACTCGGTTTCTCTCCATTACGTACAGTTTTCCCGTAACAGAGGGATTTTCGGGAAATTCCCTAAAAAATTTCCCTTTTTCAGATATTTTATTCCCCTAGCTCCTGTCCCCTTACATATAGTAACATATAAATTATACCTAGGTATACCTTGATTTATATTTAATAAACCCTAAAAGTTTCGTAAAAATCGCTTTGTTCTTTCTAGAGAAATAAATATATTTGTATGTATACTGTGTGCACTGTTTATTGCACCTGATAGTAATGCTTTCAGATCTCCTGAGTTGGGGTAAAAACGATTTGCTTTATTACTACAAACACAGACATAAAAATGAATATTTACAATAGTCAACAACACACTTGTATTGCTCTCTGTAAATTAGAAACGTGTATAAAAATAGAATGTACTTCCAACGTATATTTTTTTAAAACGCACAGTATATGTATATCTTAATACATATATATACAATTCTCCAAGTTTTTTCGTTTTGTTCATGAAATGGTTATCAATATTTGTTATCAAATGTAACAGAATGCAAAAGAAAGAAAGAATGGAATACAGACTCATTGTTGACAACAATGAACTAATGCAGTCTGAATTTTCCACTACGGTATTGTTTCCCCCCTCCCCCTGCGCAATTCTTTCTTTCTTGGGTTCTTGACACCTGGTGAGGGAGTTTTGTACATTTTTATATTGACGTGTGGTTTAACACTACTTCACTTTCAAAGTTGTCTTTGCTGCTAAGAGTGCTTTCATGTTTGATCTTAACGGCATTATACCCAACTAAGACCAGAAGTTTAGTTTGTGATCAGTACAATGGCGTCAAGAGGACGGCGTTCGTGTGTTAACTCACCAAATAGTTTTTGTTATTTGTGTGGCCAGTTTGTAGTTAAAGGACAGTGTAGATCCATTACGCCATCGGTGAAACTAGCATATTATATATATTTCGGATGTCGTGTGGGAGATCAGGACAAAACTTGGGCACCCAACATAATTTGTGCGTCGTGCTACGTCACTTTACTTGCATGGGCCAAAGGGAAACGGAGGTTCATGAAATTTGCTGTACCAATGGTGTGGAGAGAACCCACCAACCATCTGGATGATTGTTATTTTTGTCTCACAGTAGTTAAGGGACATTCTAAAAAAAGCAAATACACAATAAGTTATCCCAACGTTAAATCTGCAATTAGACCTATTCCGCACGGGGATGAACTTCCACTTCCCGAGCCCCCTACCAACTGAGAAGAGATATGGCCAAAAGACTCTGATGATGATCATGACCTTGATGAACCATCGACATCAACATGTACATCCAAGGATCCAACGTTCATCCCTGACTGTGTTCGCGAGCCACATTTCATCCGGCAATGTGAACTTAATGACCTAGTCCGTGATTTGCACCTGACAAAACAAGAGGCGGAACTTCTGGGATCAAGGCTCCAGCAGCGGAACTTATTGGATGCAGAAACGAACATATCAGTGTACAGGAAAAGGCATGTTCAATTTTCAAGCTATTTCTCAATGCAAGATAATGTGTGCGTATGTACGGATATAAATGGGTTGATGGCGGAGCTAGGAATTAAGGTTATTTATCGACGCGTCAAAGGTCAGCCTTAAAGCTGTCCTTTTACATAATGGAAATAAAAAACCTTCTATACCACTTGCGCACTCAGTGAAGATTAAGGAATCTTATGACACCATGTCAACTTTGCTAAATCTTATAAATTACAAGGACCATTGTTGGCAAATATGTTGTGATCTCAAGGTAGTTGGTATTTTATTAGGACTGCAGTGCGGTTACACGAAGTACCAATGTTTTTTATGTTTATGGGATAGCCGAGCTGATGACAAACATTATGAAGTGAAGGAATGGGAACCTAGAGTTAATTACGTACCTGGAGAATGCAACGTCAAATACGCTCCTTTGGTAGATCCTAATAAGATATTACTACCGCCACTTCATATCAAGTTAGGACTTATGAAAAACTTTGTCAAAGCCATGGACACATCTGGTGAAGGTTTCAAGTATTTGCGAGATAAGTTCCCTAACCTGAGTGATGCTAAGATTTCAGCGGGAGTGTTTATTGGTCCCCAAATTAGGAAATTAATGCTTGATGATAGCTTTGACAGCAAGTTAAACAGTGCTGAGCTAGCTGCCTGGACAGCATTTAAGTGTGTTGTGCGCAACTTTCTGGGCAATAACAAAGCTGAGAGTTACACAGAAATCGTACAGGACATGATACAGAAATACAAAGAGTTGGGTTGTAGGATGTCTTTAAAAATCCACTTTTTGCACTCCCACCTCAGCTTCTTTCCTGCTAACCTAGGTGCTCTCAGCGACGAACAGGGAGAAAGATTCCACTAAGATATAATGGCAATGGAGAAAAGGTACCAGGGACGATGGGATCCTTCAATGATGGGGGACTATTGTTGGGGTCTTGTTAGAGAATGCAACATTTCTTACAAAAGAAGGAAGTAGTGTACGTTTTTGTAACCCAATGGAAGTTTCATATATTGTGATAGTTTTGATTGTCTTTTCATGACCTTTTGGTACATTTGTATTATTGTTTATTGTAAATTGTCACACTTGTAAATTATATTGTATTATATTTTATATATGTGTTTGTGGTAATAAAGCAAAACGTTTTACCTCAACTTAAAAAATCTGAAAGCATTACTATAAGGTGCAATAAACAGTACACACAGTATACATACAAACATATTTATTTCTCTAGAAAGTATAAAGCGATTATTACGAAACTTGGAGGGTTTGTTAAATATGAATCAAAGTATACTTAGGTATAATTTCTATGTTAGTGTATGCAAGGGGACAAGATCTTGGGGTGTAAAATAAACGAAAAGGGAAATTTTTGAGGGATTTTCCCGAAAATCCCTCTGTTACGGGAAAATCGTACGTGATGGAGAAAAACCGAGTGCATATTCGAATTCAGCGCAAAAAGTTCCTTTAAGAACAGGCATTTCCTTTTATGTAACAAAACCTTTGTTAACTAGTGTTATGAGCATTGTAACATCCGTCACGAAGTAAAACTACTCTCATCCGTGAACAACACATGCAGCGCGAACTGCGGATTCTCCACACACTGCCGCAGGTACCATCGGGCAAATCGCACACGTTTGGGATAGTCTGTAGGACGCAAAACTTGTACTCTTTAAGTATGATATGGATAGAGATGTTCTTCATGTAGGACGTTCCACATTTGCTGGTGCTGAACATGCAACACATGTCCAACGGCCCGCGTGTTTGTTAAGGGATTTTGTTCAGATTGGTCCAACACATTTTCTTCGAATGCTGGTGTTCTCACTGTTCGTGGTCTTCCTGCATCAGGCCGGTGAATATGTAAGGAACCTGATTCTTGCAGCTGCCGATCAATTGACGTAAATGTAGTGTGATGGGGGCACCGTCGTTCTGGAAAACGTTCTCTATACAGTCTTTGTGCCTCCCTTGCGTTTCCCAAAGCTGCACTATATGCCAGATGCTTATCACTTAATTCTTCCCAAGTAAACTCCATTTCCCACTACGGTGTTTTATAAAGCACAGACAGTAAGCACTGCACACAAGCACAGTCGCTTCCAGAATACATGTCAGTCTTCGGTAGACTAGCTTCTTTAGGTGCTCGTCTGTCATATGGCTTAGAGTCGAATCCCACTAACAGCATGACTCTGTTAGTCAATGTTTATTTTATCTCTTCTATCGTATTTTTGTTCTTATAAACAGTTTTGGACGTAAGAAAAATGCTATGTACTGTCATTTCAAGGATAAAATCTTTTTGTTGAATATTCTGGACTCAATTAAAATTATCATGTAAAACTGAAATATCTCTTACATGTTTTAAGATTTAAAGAAGACCAGGCACCAATTTCCTTACACACAGTAAAATGATAATCAATGTTGTTTTTGTTTTTAAAGATCAACAATACCTTCCAGAGTTCGACTTCGTGTGCATTTGAATGCAGCCTAAATCTGTTTACATTACGAGAGTTAATTACATCCGACGACTAAAGTTCAGACACAAATGCAGGTGATCTTGCGGCCAGAGCGTTTATAGAGGTACCATCTTGGCATTCGACTTGTTAAACTGAAGAAAGCCACTCAGAATGGTTGAACAAAGAGTGGCGAATCTAGGGTGGGGTCGGGGGGCTTGGTTCCCCAATGTTGCTGCGTTACTAGAAAATCACTAATGTCATAAATACCAAAACGCAGTCCAAATTACGTATTTTACATAGCAAAATGCTGACACCCCCTCTCCCTCCAGTTTTTACTTTCAAGATCGGCTACTGAACACGAGAATCGTACCCGGTTCTCTCTACATTTAATCTACTCTGATGTGTTAAATTGGAATAGGCGTATAGATTTGAGGCTCTAGCAGTTGCATTGTAAGCAAAAATAAACATGAGAAGAGTATGACCTTATGATTATTATTTTGTAATAACGTCCCTACCTTATAGACCTAACAAAATGGACACGAAGACAATCTTGATGTAACTTTAAATGGAGGAATAAAGACAAGGTATAAAATATGAAGGTGGTTTATTGTTCTGTTTACATATTTTGGAATCCGTTAACACGAGCGGCTTGGGTACCCGACGAGAAAACGAAACCGTAGCAGGACTTACATTTAATTTAACGAGCTAAACAAATTCATTTAGATATCACATTCGCGCACTACAGTATCATTCAATTGTACGTTTATAACAATTGTTTATTGTCTGATTGTTTATTTGTTAAGATGTTCAACGTTCCTTTTCAGCAGCGGCGCTATATGGAGACGGGACCTAAAGTTTCAAATGCGATCCGATCCATCTCTTGGTTGTTGAGTCCAAAGCTTTGACTCTTAGTGGGGATTGACCCCGCGATACGGCGCGTCAACTTGCAACCTTGCTTTCTGTTGCTTCCTTGCTTATCCACGTAACGGTGCAACAACTGAAAGGAACAAATACCATTGAAATCAGGTAGACGGTTGCAGACTTATTAAGATAATGCATATGATTTCAAATCACAAATCTC
Organism: Thermobia domestica; assembly: GCF_964235325.1. Classification (NCBI taxonomy): domain Eukaryota; kingdom Metazoa; phylum Arthropoda; class Insecta; order Zygentoma; family Lepismatidae; genus Thermobia; species Thermobia domestica. The sequence goes on from NC_137464.1 coordinate 215,175,153, forward strand.
TTATACATTTAATCAGATCATTCATGTAATGTACTTAATATTGGGTCTCGTTCAATAGTGACATTCCCTCAGTTCACTAGACATAACGATATTTTTAGTCATTGCTAAACATTACTCACATGTGAAAATGTGCTGACTGTATTCGCTATCGTGCTATTTGGGGTTTTCCTTTGCATTAAGTGTTTTCACAATTTCAATCACTCTACTTCGTGTTTTATGCTATAGCAACACCGCACGTGCCTCACTACGAACCTTCGACTGCATATTCACAGTACTTCATATTCCGAACTTCATTATTGGGCACCATCTGTATGTGGCGGTTATGCAACCACACACAGCAGGTATACAAGTGTCCACCATTTTGTATCCGTTTGAGTTATCGTCTTGGTACAAGGAAGTACTGTTAACAACTGAGGAAGTCGTCCATTCATACCCCTTTCGAGCCATCTTCACTCGGCAGATTATCCGGGAATCCCCATGCTCCTTTGGGGAATCCCTTCCGCAGGCATTGCAAGATTATGAAACATGTATGTTTAACCAGAGCAGGTATGACTTCGCTTGTGAGTTTTCAAACCGCACCCTCTACGTTGAATAGTTTCTGAAATATACGCCTTTGAAGATTCATTTCCCACGGTTTCGGCGCCTTATATCTCCGAAACAACGCGTTTCCGGACCCATGTTTACTGAGCTTTTTTTGTTTCTTCGTATGAGAGGATTTACCTCCCGAAGTTTGTCGGTGGAATTTTTTGACACCCGATATATATACCATATTTACAGAGACTTAAACTTGTTTCTAAAATGATTTTCAGAGTCAAAAATATCAACATCTGACAATAAACTATTATACAATGATGCCACTCTGAAGTATAAGGAACGTTGTATAATTGATAATCTGAGTGTTACATATGTAAGTAACGTATGACTGTGAGTAAGGCGAGAAGGTACACGAAAATTGAGAACGGAGACCAACAATTCGAAGTTAATTTTACTATTGATAATTTTATGGAGAAACAACAAGGTGTTCCGCCACCATACGTCGAGTCAGTGGAGCCTGAATATTGAGTTTGTTCAGGAGCTCTGTTTTATTAAGACTACGCACTGAAAGAACTCTCTGTTTGACAATGGCAAGGGAAAACTTAAGAACAGAATCAAAACGGGATAAGTTTAAAGCACAGGCCATATTACATATCGGTGAACAATATTCAATTTTAGGAGATACAAAAGCTTTGAAGAAAATACTGAGTGATTTGAGATCGCGAATTTCAGTAAATCTGTAAAGAATACCCAGTATTCTCATATCACTCTTAACAGTGAAACTGACGTGATCAGCAAATATAAGTTTCTCATCAAATAATACTCCGAGATCTTTATGTGTCGCGACTCTTTCGATAGGACTGTTATCAATACAATATATGTGATAAATTTTATTTTTCTTCAAAGAAATACTAAGAGTACAACATTTTTGTGGGTTTAGTTTTAAATTCCAAGTTACACACCAGTCAGTAAGTTTAGTAAGAATTTGTTGAAGTCATAGGGCATCATCAATGGTAGAAACTTTATGAAAATTTTTACAATCATCAGCAAAGAGAAGAATGTTCGTAGATGGTAAAGACAGGAAGGAAGGAGTACAACCCAATATTGCTGATTCTTGGGTTTTCTGTGAAAAAATGACAAGGTTAAATAACATGTAAATACATTTGTGAAGCCGAAACTCTTTGGCTGTCGAAGATAAGATGATTGATTGCCGAAACCATTCCAGGACTGTAATTACCCGATTAGGATTCCAAGGGCCCATAAAAGGTGAATTTTTGTTAAATAACGTACGTGTGGTTTTACACTAAAACAAAATCGTGGATGCTGATTTTATCTACTTCTTGGTTAAATATAATATTTCTTTTTCTTTTTTTTTCTTCAAAGTTTGCATTTCGGCAACCAAACAATGCAAGTAACAAAGTGTGTAACTTTCAGAGACTAATAGTTTGGTTAGGACATCAAAATCACGCTAATGACATGTCCAGTTACATAATAGAGCTTTGCAGGAAGGAAAGCAATGCAATGTCAAATTGAAAATCATAAAAGTAGCCAGTCTGGGATTGAATCTAGGACTCAAAAGTACTATACTCTATAAAAAATATTGCCTTAATTGTAGAATCTACTACAGGAAAAAAGTGCTGGTTGAATAAAGGTCACAAAATGCCAAAAACTAAAATACATATATTTCACTTTTTGGCATTTTGTGAGTTCTCTACTCACCTAGCACTTTTATCATTTCACTCCTAAAAAAAGGAAAGCAGATTCTTTATGGAAAAAGAATTCTATCTCAAAGTGATTTCATTTAATTTATTTATTTTATTCTTATTTTCGAGAGACGAAAAGCCAGAAGAAAGTATGACTATCGTGAAAAAGTCGAATTCTAGATTTCAACGGATTTACACGTTTCATTGCCCATACATATCGAAAAAGTTATTTTTCCACATCTGTCCATCTGTTCACCCTAATGTACATGCACCTAGAGACCATACTGCTCTTCGTACCTCAGTCAAATTTTAGAGTTAAGGTTTTTACGGTGATTCTCCAGGGGAATTTTCGAATTTTCTTCCTGCCCCTAAAAATAAAAGTAGTTTACTTAAGGGTAAAAATAAAAAAGATTGCGAATTTCTCAAAAAAGACTAACATTTTTGTTTATATTTCATAAATCAATTTCCAAAACAACCCCATCGTGTGGAATAGGTCATTTCTTTGGGAAAAATCAAGAAGGCGTAATTTATTTTGGGGGAAGAGTCTTCTTTTGTACGATTTCTTCTAAAACAACTCCATGAGATTTTGTTCATATTCCGTAAATAAATATTTCATTAATAACCTTACAATATTGTATGATTCAATTGTCCTTTAAAAATGTACGAAGGGAAGTTTTATCTTGGGAGTGAGTATTTTTCGAATGATTTTCTCAAAAACGACTCACACGATTTTCTGCATATTTCGTAAATAAATATTTAATTATATTTAATTAATAATATGACAATACGACATTTGTTCTGAAAAATGTATGAGTAGCAGTTTATTCTTGCAGGGTTTTTTTCGGACAATTTTCTCGAAAACAACTTATGTGATTTTTTGCATATTTCATAAATAAATATTTTATTAATAATATGATAGTATGGCATAATTCATTTGTACTGAAATAACGTATGACGGATAGTTTATTCTTGGGTATGATTTCTTCGGACGATTTTCTCAAAAACAAATTAGGCAATTTTCTTCATATTTTATAAATAAATACTTCATTAATATCCCGACAATATTGCATAACTCACTTGTCCTTAAAAAAAAATCTACGAGAGGTACTTTACTCTTAAGCGTGATTTATTTTTTTTTTTTTCTTTTCGGACGCCTTTCTCAAAAATGACTCAAGCTATTTTGCTCATATTTCATACATAAGTATTTCAGTAATAACTCCATAATACTGTGTAAAGGGGATGAGTTTCTTTCCAGACTATTTTCTTAAAAACGAATTTTCGCACATAAATGTCATTATTATTCTTATAATGTTGCATAAATCACTTCCATGATAATATTGACAAGGGGTTGTTTACTTTTCTTTTAATAATTTTGTAATTATTATTTTATAATTAAAGCAACCCAAACGCATAAAAAGCATAATAGCAATTTAGACATATGGTTGGTACCTTGAACATGGTTGTGGTTGTTTAAGGGTCCAGAAGAAACTAATTTTAAAAGCATAATAAAGCATAATTTTAGTAAATAAAGCATAAAGCATAATTTAAAATATATAGCATAATTCTTGGAAAATTCTGTTTAAATGCAAGTTTAACATACTGTATTAGTATTTTTTAAAACCAATATTTACAATGCAAAATCATTGAAAACATAACAATGCAACAATGGAAAGCTCAGTTTTATTTCTGTAAACTTTTCGGTGTAATCTTTTGATGTGAAGAAAAAAGGAAAAAAAAAAGAAAAGAAAACTTTCCCCCAACAAGGAATAGTACACAAGAACTCCACACTATATTGTTATGTGTACCTCTTGAACTTGAGCATTTTCTGTACTTTTTGGTGGCATCTTTTACTTTCCCTTTCTATATATATGCACCTCTAAGACGCTATCAAGTGATAGAAAAAACTGACTCGAGAAAAGCATATCTCTTTACAGTGCATTAACTAGAAAGTTCATTAAATGTGAAAGAAACTGGCTGCATCAAATATTAATAAATAGATCACGATATTTAGAATATTTAATGTACAGTAAATATTATACATTATATGCGATTAATGAAAAACAATTATTGAAATTAACAATAAAGCATAATCTGGAAAAAAATAAAGCATAATTACACAAAAAATAAAGCATAATGCCGGTTGCTCTATTTATAATCAAATATTTCATTAATAACCTTAAGATATGGCGAAAGTTATTTCTTATGCAAAAATCTGCAAGGAGTAGTTTACTTTTGAGAATGAGTTTATTTTTAGTGAAGTTTTCCGAAAATACCTTGTAACTTAGGAATTGGACCGAGAAAGTTTAGTGTGGTGGCCCGTACCTTTTATTTTAATTTCATCTCAAAGTGTTTTATTGATTTATTTTTATTTCTACATTGCAGTTGTCTCTTACACAAATTGATTGTTTTAGTGTAGCATGAAAAGCAGAACCTAGCATCCAAGAGAGATTCAAATTACTACTTGATTTTGTGTCTGAGGAGTTGTTTTCCCAGAGACTGTGAAGACATACACGAAGTATCCATGCAGAAATGAAAAACTAGTAGACGCGTGAAAAACTAGTAGTACTATAAAGCTATATAGTAGCCGCTTCACTATCATTTTTATTCGTATTATAAAAAATATAAAACAAGAAAAACAGGTATGGAGAACGAAGTTCATGTTACTGTTATTTGCATTTGTATTTTACATCCTGTACCTGCAGGAAGGTCTATTACAATTTACACATACACACACATACACATACATACATACAAAAAGAAAATGTATATACACAGTACTGTTGATTCAAGGTGACGTAAAAACACATAATAAGAGTCCTTAAAATAAGTATTTAATTCATATTTATCTATTGTAGAGAGCTCACTAGGAATGTTCGATAGGCCTAACTAGAAGCTCGTTTCATAACGATTACTTAGAAACTGAACCTACACACGACTTTAATAAACAAGTACTTTCCGCTACTCAGAGTAAGACCACTTTTTGTATCCGCGTAGAGAAGATGTTCTAATATACAAGTCTTAATTACATGAAATTATATACATAATTTCACATTACCGTAAAAAATTTCCGTAAAAAACACGCCACGCTATGAAAAGGTATGTAACATTAGTATGTATACATACACCTGATAGTAAGTATACAAAAAACTGCTGCTCCTCACTATACAAACATTCCCTCTTAATTTTGTGATGCAATGACCACACGCAAAATCTCACTGAAAACTCACTGATCAAAACCCGACATTAAAAATAGGGGCACGGTAGCTCAATGCGATAATGTAAAAGGTGCTTTCAGACATGAATGTGTATGATGATTTCGTGTTTCTCTTTTTGCTTCTTCGGTTCCTCTTTTCATTCTACAAATTCTTATTTTCATTATCATCCGTCTTCTTTAGCATATAGGACATACCAATGGGTCATTAATTTAAATATTTTGTGTCAGTAAAAAAGCTTACCTATAGCGTAGACAAGACCAAGATCTGGGAACTCCTCTCTACAAGCTTTGACAAATTTCTCTCTAATGTTATGTTCCTTATCATATTCAGCAAATTGCTCTCTTTCTGCTTGGCTACAACTTCGTCCCACAGGACACACATTGATCAGTCCTGTTCGGAACTCTATAAACGTCCCACGCTTTACAGGCAAAGTGATATCTGACATATATCGTAATGCAAAGTTGATAAACCTTTGCAACTTCTCTTCTCCCATGTATTTTTGAATATTCTGAAACAGTAAAAACAATAAATTAAAACTACATTTAGCACACACATTAATTATAAAAATGCATGAATTCTAGTACTAAGTATTAATTACGAAGAAAACTGTTTAAATTGGACTTTCAATCAGACAAAAAGAAAACAGATTTTTCTTGGAGAACTAGAAACTATTTAATGGCAATACGAGCGGTCATCAGCATTTACTTATAAAGTTAAACATATCCAAAGGTCATGTGAATTTTAAACTACGAAAAATATGGTTACCGTGCCGCGCGCTAATTACTACAATCCCTAGTTCGCCGCTCTAACAGTTACATATTCTCACTGTTGAGATTGGTGTTCATCCAGTTTCCTCCATTTATAATATATTTACTTCTAATTTATTTCATTGTTGGCTGACACCTAAGTAATGTATTACAAGCATATCGAATACTTGGAGAGAAGAGGTTTGAGCTTAGGACAAGAAACTTCTAAGGCTTGGCTGGATTGGCATTTAACCAGTACTGAGGTTATACAAGACGCTGACCTATACCTTAATGTAGTTCAAACCACATTAGCTCTCACAGAAAATTAAGCCTGGATGTATATGCTAACCATATAACCACGAGGAAGTAAATAACTATTAAGAAAGTTAAAACTGTCTTTAGTAAGAAATTATGTCAAAAGCTATAGGTCTGAGAAACCTAAGGTACAAAAGTAACTCAACTGTCTTTAGTAACTAAAGTAATTTAAGCCTATTGTAGTTAATTGTACTTTGATAGTCCATTGCATTCCTTGTCGTCAAGTTAATAGTACAGAAGATATTATATTAATATAATACATTATTACATTGATACGCACTTCGTTTACTTAATAAAAATACTCATTTTCATTACTGTTTATTATCAAGCGAATAAAATATACGATTTTAATGTCTGTATCGAACAACAGTGTGAATATAAGGAATAAAATGAGCTAAATCTGTCTATGAGCTGTGTGTTCTGGGACAGATAACTGGGGAATTTAGGTGTGAAGAAACATCGAAGATTTTGATTGAAAGAGAAACAAACCCTGCATTCAGCAATTAATATAATCTGATATGCAATAGTACGAAGATAAAAGTTTTATTTTTATTTATTTTTTTATGTTACAGTCCCAATTTCGATACAATGTAAGTATAAACGCAATTTCGACAATATTTCCCAACTCTTTTCTTCCCAACTGTTTTCAAAACTTCTTATGCGACTCAAATACTATATGACATGGCGGCATTTTCCCCATATATGTTTCACAGTAAATTAAGACCTCTGTTGGGAGATTCATTACGCTGCTTGATTTTTACACTACCCATGTTTCCGAGAAATTACTACCGTATGTCCGCTTAACACAAAACCCAAAAAGCATGTAACTGAGATACTAAGACGCAAGCATATATGGGTGGAATACCTGAAGCCTCGAAGTGAACACCCACCAACCCACCTTTACAAACACAAACAGTAAACAAGTATTCATTATTTTAAATACCCGGATATTACACACAAAAAGAAGATACAATGATTACCTGTTGCGCTATAATTTGTCCATTTTTGTATGCAATTAAACCATTTTCTGGGAACACATATTGATACCTGTTTACCACTGAAAAGGAAAGGTATATTTAATAGTAGAGAAACTTCATGCTATATTAAAACGTTTCAAGATATGAATAAATACACAATAACAAATTCGGACATCCAAATACATAGTTATGCATAGTTTATTCAACATTTAAAGATGTTCGCATAGTAAAATACAGTAGAATTAGACTCGTTTTCAATAAATGTTATGAGGTGCAACAGAATGTGTCAAAGCTTGCTCAAAAATGTCTGCGATTTCAGAACTTTTTTTTGTCTTCAGTGTAAATTTTAACTTTCTTAACATAAGTTTCAAAACTTTAGCTTATCAGTTCAGATTATAATATTTGAAAAACAAGTAATTTGATGCATTAAAATATTCATCTAAACAGGCCATGACAGTTAAACAGCTCTTTCCTCTTGAACTCTTTCAATTATCTTCCCAACGTCACTGACTGAATTCAATTTGTGCGCCCCTCAGCGTAGCGCTGAGTTTCTGTTATCACACAGTATAGGAACATTTTAACATTCATCGCTCATTATTTGATACAAACATTTGTATATTTAATATTATAACAGCTCTCTCTAGCTAGTCCAGTACGTCTTTCATGTACGTGGTCTCGGGTTCCATTCCCAGTAGAATAGCATTACAAATTTGAATGCACCACGGTGATTCGGATTTCACCTTAAACTGTACGTCCACATCTTATACAGCCTCGGTACTAAGAAGGGGCGCTAAAATTCAACAAATATTACTGTAATGAGTAAGCGTATCGACCACAGTTTCTGAACATATAGTAATGTTAACTACATCCAGGAACTTAATCGGAAACATTGTTGTTCAGTATAGTCATTTATCGTTTTAGTAAGAACATTAATCACAATTGTATTTAACACAGATATTGCATACATAGTACATCTAGAGTCTCAAACAGATAAGTCTTTATCAGCGAATTCCTTTGCTCCTTATATATCAGATTGGTATGAATAAAATGTCCATCTTAATAGCGTCATTTGCCACAGGTAAACACCTACAATACTTGGTTAATCAAAATAATCGCCGTCTGCAACCCACACTTGGCATAGTTCAGTTAACGATTGAATTCTGTGGGAAAAAGTCTGAAGTCTGTGATACGAAGTCTTCAACTGCAAGTTGCACTCCCAAGAAGTGGTCGAGATGCTAGAAGAGGTAGTAAGTCAAGGACAGAAATATCGAACGAGGGCTTTAAATTGCAACTCACGGGATGCACCGTCCTTTATGTGAATTGTGGGCGAGTAGTGTCATACAACAAAAAGACACTACGTCTATTATTATTGCTGGATGCCTGAGGACAAGTTTGTGGTGCGTTTCATAGAGTTCACCACTGTAACGATTTGCATTGATAGTTTCACCTCGTCTGAGAGAGACAAGAAAGATTACTCCCACCACAGATCACCATACCAGCACAACACCTTGTAGAAGTGAAGAGATGGTTTAGGAAACCACCCAGGTCGCTGATCACGATTCAATCATTGTTCTGACCATCTATGATTGTCATAGGAGATTATTTTTTTTTATCAAAAATGAGAATTCGATGCAGGTACTTCTGTTATTGTTAACACTCAGAAAACTGCAAATCTCCACGTGGAGATTCATATGGACCAGTGTCAACTTATGTGGCACTTTTTCACTTTACTCATTGCACGAAGCCGTCAAATGATAGTAGTATGGTGTATGAGTAAGTCGTCTGCAATGGCACAAACACTTTTCCAAGGGTCCACTTCCACGGTGTTCGGAACATAAAGCTCATCCGAACATGATTTTGGTCGGTGCTCAAGGAGCTCATTTTGCCGGAACGAAATTTGATAAAGCAACGGTGAATGGTGGGTATGTTCTTTATAGTGCACTTTCATAGAAGCCTGTTCCACAACGCCCTGCCTTCTGAATAACCCAGTCTGTTTGTTGTACACGTACAGAGTTTGTGACGTTAGGTGGGTGACCTTAGTCCATCCATGTGTTGCATTGCTGAGATCAATTTCCCACTAGACGTCAAAGCAGACATTTCATTCGCACCAAATTAACATATTTTACTTTCGGATTCACAATTGCTTTTCTTCCATATTTCTAATCATCTGTTCAAAGTATATGCATTTTTTTTCGGAAGAAGTTCTAATTCTGGTGCCTACCCTAGAAGATACCTTAATTTAAGAGGTTGATTACAACACAGAAGCAAATATTCCGTCAATATTATGTAAGTTTATTTTTGCTTTTCCTTTTTAATTCTGACCATTCTACCGCTCTCACTAATCTTCACTTTTCTGGTTCTAGCAGGTTTAAATTTGTCTAGAACCCGAAACTTAAGAAAATATGCGGCATTTCACTTAAAATAAATAAATAAATAAATAAATAAAATAATAATAATAAAAATAATAATAATAAAAAACACTACCTATATTCGTCAAAGGATACAAATGCATTACTTACCATCCATTCCACCCATCTGCTCCGCAATCTTCTTCAAATCTGATCCACCAACTAATCCTATGCTGCATTTCGACATAACTTTCTCTCTCAGGAAGTTATCCATTTCCGGTGTTATAACCTAAGAAAGATGACAGAGAAAAAAGAATAATTTCAGTTATTTTTATTCAAATCTGAAAGAGTTCCATATTTACTTATTTATCTCGAATGCTAAATTAAATGCCACATAGTCTTCTCTACTATTCAAACGCGTAAAGTAAGTAGACAATGAACGTACCTATTTCCCCCTACATAATTTATCTGTTTATCAATAACCGAAACAAATCTAACACTGAGAAAGTTCGAATAGAAGAACATTATTACAATGAGACTTACAGCTCGGAAGCTTTAGGTAAGTATCCACATTACTCTTTCCTAGAACAACAATGTCACAGAGAATGGAATCAACTCAATGTCTTCTTCGGTGGAATGAGCCCAATTCTTTCAAACATTATCACCCAATATTTGAGTCTTAACAATTACAATTTGAGTAAAGTTTTCTTTGAAGTCTTCTCCTGTTTGCGTTCTGCCAAAGGCTGGTTCTAGCCTATTTGCCTATCAGTGAGCGAGGCCACTAAGCCGGTAGAGCTACAGTAGGATGGCCAGTTTATTTCCCCTCCAGTTGGCTAGATTGGAGTTTAGTGTCCCTTTCAGCAGCAAGGCTACATGAGACATCGCTTTACAGCTTACCGTGGGATCTGAACCATATGAGCTCCTACCGGGAACTGAACACAGGTCTTCCGTGTCGAAGGCGTGTATATAGACACGAAGGAAGCCTTTATATATCCTGTTGTTATATTATAAAAACTAATGCAAATTTGTAAGCTGGAGTGAAGGAATAAATTGAGAATTACAATTAGGCACACCGTATATGCAAGAATGAAGTAAATTGGCTTCTTTTAGAGAAACATTTACTTGCATGTCAATTACTATTTCTCCGATATCACGTACTTTTAGTATGACACAGCTAGGTCCTTGACAGATATAAAATTATTAAAAAAAAAAAAAAAATTCTTTAATTGCTACATTTGCCTACTTCTTTCTAAGCTATTGACTAGCCTCATTAAAAGAAGAAACACACCCCTTTTCTTTCAAGAGTTCTTCGCTGGCATGAGTTGGCAAACAGCATAGCAAAAAGAATATATACCTGCGTTTGTATATTTAAGCGTTTACGACACCTATTCATTGTAATAAAATCTACTTTTACATTTTTTTCGTCACATATATATTATTAAAGAACATTTGGTGATAATTGGCTCGCTTATTCGTCAGTTTCGCCACGGGTGCGAAATTAACCTTCATATAAAGTGTAACGTATGTGACTCAAATATAAAAGAACAAGCTGTTTCGTTGTTCAATGACATCCTTGTCAGTGATTTCCATTTGGTGCTAAACTGGCATACTGATAGGCTTTTCCTTTCGTGTAGAACCCTTCTGATATAAGAACAAATAAATAAATAAAATCCTCATTTATCAAATTGAAATGAATTTGGTCTCGTAAAATAATACGTTAAAAAATTAATAGTTTTTTCAATATTTGTGGGTTGATATACAGTCTTCCTTTTCGTACATGCAGTAAGTCCAATTTTCTTGACCACATTAATTCATTTCTCTGTCTGTTGAAGAAATTATGAATTTAAAGTCTTAAAATCTGTGAAGAATATAAAGTTGACATGAATGTATCTTTCCAACTTCCGTAAATGCATTGGCGATCAATAGAAGGAGCGAAGACTTAGTTTTCATGAGAGTAATATTTTAAAGCAGTGCTCATTCATCACCGACACGAATATGTTTGAATTGTTTTCCATAAGAACTGAAGAACCCCGTCCTAAAACTGGACAAAGATAATCTGGATCATAGATGGGATTACACTATCCTTCATTTAAAGAAAACTTAAAAGCAATAGATAAAACTAAACTTTCAAACTTCTAATCTTTAGAATGGTTAGTTTTCTGCACTATTTCCGCTCCCATTATTTGAAGAAAATATCAGCCACAAGAAAAACTAAATTGTCTAGAGTCTGCCAGCTTATTTATGTAACCTGAAAAGGCAAATCCATGTTAACTTTCTATTCTTCACAGATTTTATGAGTTCAAAATTCACAATTTCTTCTTCAACAGGCAGGAAAGTGAATTAATGTGATTAAAAATGCACAAACTGCCCAAATAGTGAAAAGTCTATCAATTTCACAGCATATTTTTTTTTTTTTTTTTTTTTTTTTTTTTTTTTTGAGAAGTCAAGTTAATCATAATTTGAGAAATGAGAATTTTATATTCTTTTCTCTCAGAAGGGTTTAACAGGAAGGCAGGAACCTACCCATATGTTACCTGTTTAGCAGAAAATACAAGCCACTGACAAGATGTCAGTGGGCATCAAAAGAGTTTGAGAGAATATTTAACTCCCCGGATACAAGTTCTTAATCACAATTTCTTACTTTGTCTTTAACAAATTATAATTTTTGTACAGTATCATTTTTTGGGGGGGGGGAGGGGGGTATAAATATCGTTATACTTCAAACGTTTACAGGAATTTCTTATTCTTTCACATCTACCTTTGATGTAAGGAAATTTCCTATGCTTCTCTTTTTTCTATAAAATTTGAGTTGGCTCTCAGCACACTAGAGTAACAATATTATATGGTTTATGTATGCAGATGACACGTTTGTGGCTGGTTTAACTACCTAGCGAAAAGGAACTAAATCATTTTCTAAACCATTGCAACAGTATTATCGGAAAAATTTAATTTATCGTTAAGTTGAAACGGGAAGTAGCTTCCTGTTCAACTATACGTGTTGATTTACACAAGTGTTAGTGATACGCTAAGTAACGAGATAATATAAAAACCAACACATATATTTTTGTATCTAAATAGACTACGGTAGATAGTGAAAAGGATCATGCACTAAAGTTTCAATTTGTCCCGTAGGTGTCAACCGCTGGAGGATGTCTCCTATCATATACAGTAAAAGCTCTTTATTCGCGGGGTATATGTTCCATAAATATGCCGCGAATACGGAATAGTAATTTATATGGGATTAGTTCCTAGGTGAAAAAATAAAAAAAACAAATACATATATAAAAAAATCAATTTACTGTAATTGAAGTTTTTGACCATATTGATTAATTACTATCTTCAGGCTTAGGCAATGGTTTGAAGAATTTTGTAATTTTTTCTTGCTTGGCAGTTTTTAAAAGCTCCTTCAATTCAGACTGATATTCAGCAGTGGCATTAGCAATTTGCCTCTTCGTTCCATAGACGGATCAATTTTCATAAAGAAATCACAAAGCTTATTTGCCATTCTTAAACCTTCACTAAAATTTTTCAAATTAAATGTCACGTTTCCAGTGCTTGTTGAAGCCTCTTTTTCAATGGGCTGTGAATTTAACATTTCCTCCAAGTCGGTTTCAGTCAAATTTTCATCTTGCGATTCAAGCAATTCCTGAATGTCACTTGATTCTATCTGTTCGAACCCATCTCGTCCTATTCCATTCGCAATTTCGGCTATGTTTGCAGTCAAAGTTTGAATTTGCACACATTCTTCGTCATTTTCCGCAGTCAGAGCAGGCCACAGTTTTTTCCAGCATGACTTCAATGTGTGTGGCTTCAGTTCTTCCAATGATTCTTTTATGTTTACGATGCATTTTGCTATGTCAAATTTCTTCCAGCATTCCATAACATTCATATCAGGATTATATTCCATATTATCCAATACGATTTTGAAGGTTCGTCTAATGTAATACAGCTTAAAGGCCTGGATTATTCCTTGGTCCATACGTTGAAGCAAAGCCGTTGTGTTGGGAGGTAAAAATGTCACTTTTATATTTGGATGCATAGTTTCAAGTTCGCGAGGATGACCTGGTGCATTGTCCAAAACTAGAACTGCTTTAAAGTCTAAATTCTGTTTTTTTTTAAATAAGTTTCAACTTCAGAAACAAAACAATTCCGGAACCAGTCACAAAAAATAGCGCTTGTAACCCACGCTTTCTTATTAGCTCGCCTAAACACTGGCAGGTCGTCCTTGTTTTGATTTCTTAAAGCCCGAGGATTTAACGATCTGTAAAGCATCAGTGGTTTAATGACACAATCTCCAGATGCATTAGAACATAGCAGCAGTGTAACTCTATCCTTTGCTGCCTTAAATCTAGGAGCAGACTTTTCGCTTTTAGAAATGAATGTTTTGTTTGTCATTCTCTTCCAAAACAGTGCAGTTTCGTCTGCATTGAATACTTGCTCAGGTTTGTATCCTCCATCAGCTACTAAGTTTGCAAATTCTTTTGGATATCGTGCTGCTGCAGCAGTGTCTGCAGATGCAGCTTCTCCAACGATTTTAATGTTATGCAATGATTGTCTCACCTTAAATTTATTGAACCAACCTTCCGATGCTTGAAATCCTCCATCTGTACATTCACCACTACAACTACCATCAGGTTCTTTAAAAATGAGCGTAAAGACGCTTTGCCTTCTCCCGGACCATTGGACCACTCAGGGGCACCCTTATTTGGTTGCGGTCTTCGATCCATAATGACAACGCCACTTCCATTTTTTCTATTGTTGGATCACGAACAATTTTCGCTGACAGTGGAGTTGAAGCTACAGACGACCTTATTTTATCTTCGGATTTTTTTTATCGATCGTACAGTTAATTCGTTGACATTGAATGAGCGTGATATGTTTTACATCGTTAGTTAAGTCTGTGCATGAGATATATGACTTGTACGTCGCAAAATGTATGGAAGACGTTTCTCCTGTGAAGCAATATGTATATCGACAAGATTTTAACAATCATTTCAATGTCGCATTCAAAATGCCAGGTAGTGACACACATAAAACATGTGATATATTTTAGCATATGCCGACTAGGTCCCTTGAATACGACTTGCATCTTCGCAAAGCTGAGGAAGCATATCAGTGCTTGCGTACAGACCAGCAAGACTGCCGGAATGTTGGTAATAATATATTAATTATAGCCATGGATTTAGAACAAGCAGTCCCGATGTCAAAGATCAGCACAGACATCGTTCTATTTGCGGCAGTTATGAACATAATATCTTGTATTCATTTTTATCATGATGAATCATCGACCAAGTGTGTTTCGTCAGAATCTGTCGCTTCTCGCTGTAGTAAGGAAATTGGAAGCTATATCCTTTAAATGATGACAAACTTATCATTGTACAATAAGAATATCTTATGGTTTACAGTGATTTATGCGTGGGACAGAACAAGAACTGTGGCTGTCTGGCTGTACATACTGGACACCATCAATTTTGAAACAACAGAACATTGATTTTTGGTTTCAAGACACACGTTCCTATCGTATGATGCTGATTTCAGTCATTGAGAAGGCAAAAGGGGAAACCCTATCAGTTTATTCTCCATGTCGGTGGGTTACGTTATCAAGAAGGCACGACGAAAGCAGCCATTTAACATTATCGAAATGACTACGGAAGACATAAAGGTAATGTCAAATTTGCGGTCTCCGTGCATCAGAAACTATACTATAGAAACGTAGCCACGTCATTGAAGTGAGATACACATATTCCAAATGTGAGCCTTGGAGTTATTAGTTTCTATAGGAAAAAAGGGAGCCAGGCATCCCTGCAATAAGCCGCGTTGGATTGCAAATATCTACACGGGCTATCCAGAGGGTTAAATATAACAATCTGATGGCGATGTTAAAGCTCATAGGTCTTGGATATATGTTTACTTATAAGTACTCAAAGTCCATGACGGTTTGCTTTTAAGACTTTTCTACCATTGCCGTACAAAGCTGTGTTTCTGTAGGGATTTTTCGCACTAAAAATGCAGTGCAGGTACATTACGATTTGCAATGATAAATATCCAACATTCCATAACAATGTTCTTTTCAAAGTATGTACACATTTTAAATATTAAAACTTAGGTACAGTTAAACTTAAAACTTTCATGGTCTCGAAAACGATTATTCCACTAAGCACTTCAACTCTTCTAAAATGATGAGCAATGAGTTTAAGCAATTTCCAGAATCGTCTTAGGAAATGGAATTTTTGTTTTTTACAACACTATAAAATTATCCATATATATTCCAATCATTTTGACTTTTCGATTGATGTAAAATTTTTACACTGTTAATTTTTCGCTTATGTTCAAATAAATATTTAGAAAGCCTTGAAAGTGCGTTTTCAATCTTAATCCGTTTATCTTTGCTACTTTCTTTAATCAAAAAAGATTTTTAACATTCTGTTTGTCACTCCAATATAACTTTCCTCCCATTCATAACTGAACTTATATTATACTACTGATTAAACCACTTTTCCTTTATACCTAGCTTTGTAACTTCGCAGTTCTATTTTAACAAGTTTATTAGTTTTCATTAAAATATACTCTTGCTATCCATTCTTTTCTAAATCCATGGCAAAATTAGTTTTATCTTCATCAAAGCTTTTGGTCTTTAAGAAATTAAAAGGTGCACCCTTAAGAAAAAATTTCTTTCAAATATTAACATTTTATTGGTGCGGAACTTAATTATGAACCCCTGATGTTATTTTCCATGGACTTTTGCAAATAAAAACATGCAAATAAAAACAAACTAAATAAAATAATAACAAATCAAGTAAAATAAACTGTCTTTCCTAGGAACGTTTAAATTCGCTAATAATTGCTAATATTAATGAAAGTTCAACATTAAAAAAAAGAAAGAAAAAAAAATCAACTTACTGCAAACAATTCAGGAAAAAATGTCGCTATTTTCAATGCATTCTTTCAGGGAATCATATGGTGCCTGAAGTATATTTTTAAAGAATGTTCTTCGCTGTAGGAATAAGCTTCTTTCCTTGAACTATTGTCTCAAATAGTGGAAAGACTTTATAGGTTCAGAATACTGAAGAGCAATTCTTTTCAAGTAACCCTACAGGGAAGAAGATTCCTAAAGAAACAGTACTTCAAGCAACGTAAAATTTCATAAAACAATGCACTGAAGAGGCAAGATTTTATCGGTGAAACGTTTGCAGTATTACAAAGGAGTGCATGTTCGCAGTAAACGCATCTTACTGTTTCATAAAGTAATCCTGCATTGCTTTTACAGAAGTAAATACAATACTTAGAAACAACTTTCAAGCGTAGAAAGGTAATTTTGTGTTCATCGCAATGGTTTTAGCTGACTTTGAGAACAAAAAGAGTGAAAAAGTTACTGGACCGGGACTCGAACCCAGATCTCCGGCATATCGTACCGATGCGTTAACCACTTCGCCACCAGTCTGCTTCCCAGAGCTTGTCAAGAGAAGATCCGACTGAAGAGCACGAAGCAGGGGTATATGAGAGTGGGTGACTGTTCTGGAAAACAGACTGGATGGCGTGGTAGTTAACGCATCAGCATGGTATGCCGGAGATCCTGGGTTCGAGTCCCGGTTCAGTCAGTCACGTTTTCACTCTTTTTGTGTTATAGAATTCACACCTCGAGAGGATCTGGTGTGTAAAAAATCGGTTGTTTTCTCCTTTCAGATACTTTTAGATAATAAAATTGATATGCGTAATATTTTCATAAGGTCAATTATAAAGACAAGAAGATACAACAGTGAGTTGATTGTCGAACTGAATAAATGTTCTACCACTGATATACCACCATAATTAGTTCCCGGCAGTTTACCATTTTTTTTCTATCTATTTTGCAACACTGGTACATACACACTGAAATACTATGAAGATACAATACTAAAAATGTGTACATATTAGGTTTAGTTCCCTTCCAATCTAGTTTGTTAATTTTTTTTTTTTTTTTCAATGCCGGTCCATATCTACTGATAAAGAAAATCTACACTTCCTGTTCTTACAAACCACGAACGGCTGGCAACACGTAAGAATATAATCATGTAAAATTTGTTTTTTCCTTCCTTCGAGTAATCTTATCTGTTTCGACAATTCAAATACTTTTCAACTTGTAAGATCATAACAAAACTCTACGACTTTTCATTTCGTTTTGCCTCTGAATATAAATTAAGTGAAGCACAATTATGATGAATGACAAGAAATTAAAAAAAAAAAAAAAAAAAAAAAAAAAACCTTTTAGCTCTGTAATTATCTGCTTACCTGTCGTGGAGCTGTTAGAGTTCCATCAACATCAAATAAACAAATAATTTTCTTGCTCGGAGCCATCTTGTTCCGTGAAATCCTTGACCTTAAATCTCTACTTTCAATCAACTTTCTTGCTTCAGGAAATGTGAGTCAGGAAAAACGTACCACCTGAAAAACCTAATGAGAAAATATTACTTCATTTCAACAAAATTGCTTTCAGTGAAATATGTAGTTCGCGTAACATCAATATTTACTCTATCTTGAACCAACTACTATCCTTAATTCGTATCGACTCTAAGAGCTCTCTTCGTTCAAACCAATAAAAAGTCAAGCTTCAATTTATATTGTAATACCTACAGGGAAGCTCAGAAATGCATACATACTTCAATAGTAGGTTTTTTTTTTTTTTTTTTTTTTTTTTAATATCTCAATTTAAGTATGGATTCAATGTGTAGTAGTATATTGTTCCTAACAATGTCAATAACAGCACAAACGCTAAAGCCAATAATATGTGGTGGTCACGAGAGTCAAACAAAATGGCAAAAGCGCATTTACTTTGGAGTGAGAGAAGGCTATTCTAAAGGGATATTAAAAATTCGAAACTCTGTGTAATGTACAAGGTGACTTTTGTAATTTCTAACCGAAGTTCGATTTCCATGTGGTTTGTGGCAATGATCAAGGAAGGATGATAGATTCATGCAACTATGTTTATAGATTTAAATTGATCCCGGGAATATAAGGAACGCATCATTTACGAAAAACAGCAGATATTCATCAATGAATCTTACAACTGAAATACATTCTTGGATTTTCAAAAGGGGATTGAAGAATAAAATTAAAAATTAAGTGTTAGTGGTCATAGACATGAACGTACGCGTAAATGTTTCTTGTTTACTTTGGCGAGGTTGCCATCTACCGGAGAAAACTCAAATCCCCACAATGATGGATATATGCTGCTTTTCTTGAAGCATTTCTAAATTGCCCAAGATGAATTTAAACCAGTAAACATAGCCTAGTCCCATAAATCTCCTATACTTCCTTGATCATTTACCACAAAACACATGAAAATTGGATGGAAAAAACCTATAACAAATTAAATGTTTGTTTGAAAAAAAGAAGAAGAAGAAGAAAAATTATCCTGTAGAAAGACACTGTGGTGATATGAGTTCATGGAAAAGAACCACCAGAAAATAGCTACATTTGTTGAACTACAGGAAGAAATTGAAATGTCACGTACAGCAATCTTTGTGAAGAATGCAATTGTTTAGGCACTAATACACTAGGAAATCAGGAATGTATTGATGCTAACTGTGACTACTTTGAACATTTAACGTGACTGCAGATATCAATGATTTACAGCTGCTCTTCGATGTATATAAATGTAATAACATACCTTTTATTCGCATATTTTTTTACATTAAAAAGCATATATATCAAATAGGTGGAGGGGAGTAAATGCCTATATTTTATATGTTGAGCAAAAATATAAAATCACAATTTTTTATCCATCGTTTATGCTCTTTAGGCTAAAAGCGACAGATGATTAATTCAAGTGAATGGTTGTTTATGAATGGTGGAATGATAATTTGGAAGGAAATGAAAAAACGCCGAGAAAACCCACGGATGCGATGTAATCCACCATAAGTTCGCTTGGAATCGAACTAAGGACCCTTAGCACCGCAAGTTGGCGGTATACTATTGAGCCACTTCAGCCCAGGAAAGCAGGCACGATTAGAGTGCACAAAATGTTAATTTTACGAATTTCAATCTGAAGACAGACGAAATCTATTGTATAATTATTCCTATTAATTGAGAAGAATCAGAATATGTTTATTTTAAAATGCCTCAAAGGGCCTAATATTTAAAAGTAATAAATTATGAACTTTCTGACCAGAGTAATACTTACTTATTAAAACTAAAATAACGTGTTGAGGGTGATCTGTATATATGTAATAGTTGTATACGAGACACAGCTGTCAAATACACCAAATGATAACTGGCTTCGATGCATCCTTGTACTTTCTTCGAATGCTTTAACCCTACAATGCATTTTTTTTTTTTTAATTTTCTGTGTAAAAAATAGTTTTATAAGAGAAAACAAACATGAGTAACGGAAGTACCAGTACGCTTAATAGTGCCATCTATGCGGAAACTGTGGAATTACAACTAGCTTCGAACGTTCTCAATCTGGTTCAACATGCATTAGCAACTGCATACCGTTATGTAGGAAAGAACAGATTATTTACCACTATGACCTATATCTGTCCCACTATGCATTGTAAGGTTACGTATATTATGTGCATATTTTGTATCTAGCTGATAGAGTAATCTTTTTTGTATTATATGTTGTGTTGATCGCGTATTCAAATGCACTATAAATAAAGAAAGAATTCTTTCTACATGCAATGTCTGACTATATTTTTTTTTTTTCTTTCTTTTTACTGTAAATGATGGATTGTCATTTATCGCTCACTGAAAATTGTTTAATATGATTATCTTCCATTCTAGATAGAGCATCCCTCTTGTAAAAATTGCAAAATCAAATTCAATTAATTCGGAACCATGACCAATGTGCCAATGCTATATTGGTCTGGCTTCTGCAAATTAAATGTATATTATTAATAAGAAACAATGAAAACAAAAACTACAACAGGAGATGTAAAGTAAGGATCATGTGACACAATAAAAATGGTGAAGACGTCCTCAAAGAGGAAAGAAATATACAAGTAAAGTAACAAAGCCCACAAGCACAAAGAAAATCAGTTTTTTTTTTTTTTTTTTGTTTTAATGAATATGTGCCCAATAGCTAAACAGCTTTTAATAGTTTCTAATAAGTAGACAGGTCTTAAAAAAAAAAAAAAAAAAAAAAAAATAACCATTTATGCATTGCACCAGAACAAAAATATTAGCACTTTATTTTCCTATTTAAAAATTATAGGTACAAGCATAAAATTATGGAAGATAAAATATAATTTTCAGATGGATGTACAAAGAGAGGTATCTCCAGAAATGTGAAAGCTGAATTATCTAGCTACAAACCAGAGTTGGCAGGAACCATGTTTTTTACTGAAAAAAAAAACTTTCTTTTTCTTTTAACCGGGTTTTTGGGTTTAAACCAGTTTTTTTTTTTAAATAATAATAATAATAATTTGCTGTTTGTATTTATATCACATATGGACAGAAATAAGTTTGTTTCATTTTGGTGTTATTATGTAACAACCCGGTTATACTGGAAGGAGTTACATAAGCTTAAAGCGGAATCCAAAGCGCTTCTCGGTTTACATATGAGGGAAATTGTCCTCCATATGAACTCGAAACCGGGCCTAATTGGCCACAAATGCGATACGTCTGCCGACTCACTTACGAAAGACTCCAGATTAAAATACGTTGTACCGATCTTACATACTGGTTAATATAATTTTCGAGTCATTTCAGGACAAAAGATAAACAGTTGCACAAGTAAAACCATTATACAGAATTATTTATGGACAATTTCAAAATACTGCAGAGTACAAAAGAACTAATTTAGTCCAAGTTAGTTCAGTACGACTTTTATTAGTCCAAGTTAAAGAAATACAACGACTTAATTTGCATATCACTAAGAAAAGTGAATAAAAACAAGAATTATTTGAGTCCACTTTGGCTCTGACCCATTTATACATAAATAGATACCAAAGATACTTTTGATTTCAATAATCCCTCTCGTAGGGTTTGTATGACCCCCCCCCCTTGAGCTCCCTCGTGGCTAAGCGGTTAGCATACGCGCCTTTGGCGTGGGGGACCCGGTTTCGATTTAAGGCGGGAGCTCATGTGCTTCGGATTCGACATTAATCAGTAGGCCCACGTCTCATATGGCCTCGCTGCTGAAAGCGACACTAAACTAAAATCAACTCAACTCTCCCCCCCCCCCTCCTCCAAAAAGCACGGCATTTCGATATATTTTATCAATAGTAAACATTATTAAAACGAAATAATATTTAGATTCCAATTGCATAACAATAATAACAAACTATAAAAAAATCACAATAGAAACATTGCTAAACTTATTTAAAAAAAAGTTGCTTTTATAGTATAATCTCTTTCAGTAATGAATGGGGAATTTAGGCCCGAATATAATACGAATAATATACGGGAGTGAACGTGATAATCCACAAACGTGTGTTCATCAAGATTTTACGAACACTTACACTTTTTACGAACAATTTTCGTTTTTGGTTTAAACCATTGGTTAAAAAAAAAAAAAAAAAAAAGTAAAACCAGGCTACAAACAAAGCCCATATTCTTCCGTACCGGTATGTATATAGCAGTATCTTATTATCATCACTGGTTGTGAAGGTATTTAATTTTGAATCTCGCGGTAACAGTGTGATCGACGGTAGATGGTTCGTTTATCTCAAAATAACATTTAAATTTTGTTTATCTCAAAATAAACTTTTTGGAGTTATTCTACTTTACACATCGACCCGAGAATTAATAGTGATTCTGGAGTCACCAGACCACTGTTCTTGGTCTAACATAAATCACCAATACTCCACTTTCCCCTTCTCCGCCTTCCTTAGCGCCAGCTCACTGACACATTCACATTAACAATATGGGTGTACTAATATGCCATAACAACGATTATTCCAGTGTCACTTTTCATGTTTACAAGAGGGGATTTACATTGTTGCCCAGTGTGGACCGGAAAGACGGAGAACACTGAGGTTTAGATAGAGGAAAGCAGAAGACCGTGAGCTATTGTCGCAATTATGGAGTAGACTACGAATAGTCCAAGTTAAAAAAGCATGTTGCTTTAAATGATTCCCTAAACCGTTGTGGAGTGTCATCCCTCTGGCATATGCCCAAATAATGCCGTACAGATTGATAATACGCATGTGAACATATATATCTTTGAAAAAAAAAAAAAAAAAACATACTATTATATGAAAATACTTCATCAGGACATTCACTTAGAATGTCTCAGCATCTTAGAAATTGTTTCTTAGGGTAGGAGTACCATTAATTGGTGAAGATTAACTTTACGAGGACTTCCCCTTACGGGTATAAATATGACTATGCAAAAAACACAAACCTACTTTTGGCTAAATGACTGCAAAAAACACAAACCTACTTTTGGCTAGCTGGGCACTAAAAGCGAGAATGCTATCTAAATGAGTTAGGGAAGAAGCGCAGCAGGGTCCTCGCGTGGTAGTTACGGGGTTTGTCCACAGTGAGCAGGCGCGTAAAAGATATACTTCTCCTGCTCATCAATTTGTTCATTTCAACAATTATTGTGAGATAAGCAACGACACTCCGATCTTCTCTACTTTTCTTGCCGCGCAATTCCCGACGGTGAATAGTTTAACTTACTTTTTATTTATGGATTTTTTTTAAAGCACAGCATACAAATTATAGACTAACTTCGACAATTGTAAAGACACTAGTTAAACAGTCACAAACACACCAAACCAAAAGAGTGAACCATAATCAGAATTACATAAACAAATGAAAACAGACAAAAACATTATAAAGAGAATATTCAAAAAAAATTGTAGGGGAAAAACTGAACGCTACATTCTCTCCTGCCACACGAAGAGGGTATGCGAATAAACGAAAATAGTGAAAAAATTCACGATATCGCATAACATAGCATAGGTTAGAGAACTTGTAACTCTATACTTGTGTACATAAAATATACTTTTGCGGGTTAACTTTACATGTAAGAAGAGTGGAAGTTCATTTTTCATAAGCAGTTAAAATATGGAACTATCTGAGAAGAGGAGGGAACTACTTCGCGCAAGGTTACTGCCTGGTTCAATGGTGGGAAAGTAACGAGCATTTCTATTCTGAACATGGCAACAGGCGTACAGAGACCCTCCAACTGGCATCTTACGCAGAGATGAGATATTACTCCCCATTAATTTTAACAAAATGGGTCCAAATTTCCCTAATCATAACCTAACTCGACCCAACCCAACCTACTTATCCTTTCCTTACTTTACCCTTGCTGCCCTACACTGCTATACCCTTTTAAAACGGCCCTAAAAATTTTGATTTTACAATTTTCGTAGCTGTTATTACGCTTTTTATCAAAAACCAGGCGGACGACCAACTTCAGAATAAATTCATATTTATCCTTATCTTACTGTACTCTACCCAACCCTACTCTACTTCACCCTTTTAAAGCGATCCTACTTATAGATGCGCAGCTGGAGAGAGTATTGTAAAGCTTACCCTATTTTAATACACTGTGCAGGAATATTCCGACGGTGGAAATTAGTAGGTCCTATTACCTAATAACTGCATATTCGTCTCTGATATACATTTGTTCACTTTAACTCTAGTATAGCCTTCCTAATGGTTTCACACTTGTTTCATTACACCTGTAAACATGAAATACTGGTTTTGTGCGTTGTGAAAAATTCATTCGACTGTAAAGTTAAGGCATTATTGCTGTATCGCCGCACCAATTTGAAAATCGAAAAAATGGAGCAAAATATACTGCATTCGGTTATATTTGGTTGGATTACATTAAGTTACGTTAGATTATGTTATTAGGTTCGCAGTTTTACTATACGGATCCATAGTATAAGTTGTAGTAGGAGTAGGAGTAGTAGTAGGAACGGGTTAAAAGCCCCGCAGGGGTTGGTTGGGCTCTGTTCTCGACATGAAATAGGCAGACTAAAGATTTGACCAAATTTTTCTCTACATATTACAATTTATGGATCCGTATAGTAAAACAAGTGTACCTCTCCGCGAAATAGTCCATCCGCTTCCACATACAGTGCCGCTTAGAACATCAAAAACAGCTAGCAAATGAAATCACTTTCTGAGCTTTTACTATTCCCCTTACCTGACTTTCAATCACTCTTCCTCATAAACAAATTCTCCGATTGACCCGGTAAATTTCCTAAAATTGGTCCGGCGATACAGCAATTAAGTTAATATCTTACACAATTCTCTATTATATGCACTCTCTCATGTTAAACATAAAAATAACCTATTCTTAATCAATGCCGTAATTATTGAATGTATACAGATCTATACATTATATATATAGAAAAATGCATTTTACTATATGCAGTAGAATTCACTACATATATTACAACCTACTTTAATGTGTATGATAAGAATACGGAAACAATTTTATTAAAATTTACCGCTAAGATTCGTTAATTCAGAAAGGAAAAATAATGATTAAAAAAAAAAACTTACTTATGATAGTGGAAAACACGTAGGTCATTTGTGAAGATCGGTTAAAAAGTATAGTTCATAATGCAAAACTCAATTGTAGCGAACACCTAGCACAGGATGGTGCGGGTATTGTTCTTGACGCCCTCTCCCCTGGTATTCGTATATCCACTTTCGATTTACCTGCTCCCTATGAACTGTCCCAAAAGCTTCACCCTGCACTGAACCGAATTTGATAGAAATCTTGCTTGAAATGACCATCTAGCACACGTTGGAGTATATTTCTCACGATTAAATCATTTTAATAGTATACAAGTTTGCAAGTATATTATTTATACTTTATGTAAGTGTGTAGCGTGCTTCTTACAGCATATTATAAATGAGTGCTCAGTTGGTGGGCAGCAGCCGCCAAGAAATTAGTACATGTTTGGAGCCTTCTAAATAAATTATCCATATACGGGTTTTCCTTTAAAAATGAATACGTTAACAGTAAAATTCCTAAAATGTACCCCCGAATCCTTAATCTTCATCTCATATACTAATAAAATGTATATTCTACAATAATATTAAAATTACCTTTGCAACGTTAAGAACTCGGCACCCAACACGGATATTACAGCCAATACGTCCACGTTGCATCATATTCAAGATGATCGAACCGTAATCTTTACTTTAGCTTCTAAATTGCTCAGTGACAGGGTGTATAAACTAAACACGGTAAAAGAACTGGATAACGTATTGTGTTTTCATCCTGATTTTTAATCACTCATCTAAAATTCATTATTAATAGAGTAAAATATTACATTTAAGGAACCAGCGATTCTGTTTATAATTATACCGCTGCGCGCGATTCATATATTGCATCAGAATTGCCAGGTAAGCAAAGAAAAAAATATAGGATAGTAAATGTAGGACATTTTGTTTATAAGTCCGCAGCACAGTTCTTGAATGAGCAATTACGAAATAGTTGCAGTAAGAAAAAAACTTTGAAATTCTGCCAGAAAGAACATTTTCTATTAACAAGCAAGAATGTCAACTTGAAGCGTATAAAATCCCATTTGATCTGTAAACACACATTCAATATTTGTAATCTCATTTTAACTTAACTGATTTTAGAAAAAAAAAAAATGAAAATCTTCAGTTTTACCTCTGTACGTTTTTACTTGAAAGAAAATGTTGAGACAAGTTGAAGCTGGAATATACTGATTGCAGTTTTAATACAAAGAATTGCAGAGTGGTGAATGATACAAAAATTTAGTAGTGAATCTGAAGTTTTATTTATTCATAGAAGAAAAAGGAAGCATCCTCTTACCCTACCTAATTTCCCGGGTTACTTAATCACCTCTCTTGATTTTCATTAATTCAAACATTTACCTTTCTTTACTAATTTTAGGTTTTGCCCTTTTTTTAAGGTAAATTATAGACTTTCAGTCAAGCGGCTACAGTATCATCTCTATTTATCTTAGGATCATGGAGAATACTTCGTTTTTTTCACAGTACCATTCATATAATAGAGCAGTCTTTTAAACAGTACCATTCACATTTTTCTGTCATGTCCCTGAGGCGGGAAATTGTAAGAGAAATCGGGATTTTTCTCTGTTTTTTTTTTTAATTTTGAGCCTCTCTGGACACCCCTGTGTTACCCCACAGATATGAAAATCAACTGAAAAATACTAAGAGGTATACTACAAGTGTGTACAAAATTTGAAGCTTTTATCTTGAATAGTAAGGACAGGAAAAATATTTATAAATGATCCCTACCATGCCCCAGATTATCGCAAGAGATCCTGATCTCAGGTAAAAAATTTCCTGGGGCATTCCTATTTATCATAGGGTCATGTTTTGTACCTCATTCTCTTCAGAATAGAACAAACTTTCAAGCAGTATCATATCTTCATCATGTATCTAAGCCGTAAAAATCACGACCCGCTCTGGAGAGTAAAGGCGGATTTTCATGTGTCCTTTACCTCCGTGAGTTGCGAGCGATTGTGCTAAACAGCCAATGAAATCACGCATCGGAGATGGCGCGCTACACTCGCGTCAGAGTAGAAATTTGTTCAATTCTGACGGAAGTAGCGCGCGTACACTATTGTATTCACTGACTAACATGGCGGAGCCAAGAACAACGTTTGAAGAACTGCTCGTAGAACAAGTAAGAGAAAACAAAATTTGGCCATCTTAAGTATCCGAAATACAAGGATTCAGTATTAAGGACAAAAACATGCCATCAAATTGCTGAAAATATTGGTATCGATGGTTAGTACTTTTATATTTGTGTAATTAATTAGTTGTATTACCGGGAACAATATATAGTTCATATAATAACTGGTATGTACAAATTATCAATCCCTATATAAAATAAAAGCAATGTAATTTGAAACATGCTTTAGTATGATTTATAAATATTTTTATTTGTTTTATAAAATTTATCCGGATCGGATTTTAATTCAAAGAAAAGGTTCCTGTATATTCTGTATTTTCGTCGAAGCTAGAAAATGGGGTGAACCCACCACATTTTCCTAACATACTTCTGACGGCGGCGTTTTGAAATATAATATTTTCCAGCTAAAACGATAGCTCTCCTTCGGGAATCCATTATCACAAACTAAAGTCGCAAACTTTCTATTTTACGCATGCGCATTAACTAGCGAGTAGTAATTTGGCGCAATACACGCACGGATGTATGAAAACGAAACTAATTTACGATGAATACGCTACATGTGATGCTTCCGTTCTAACGCGGGCATGAAAATCCGCCACTCCCGCAAGTACGTTTTTCCGCGCGCTACTCTAGCCAGATGTTTTACGCGCTATCCTAGCCAGTTGTTTTAAGTTGGTCACAAAATTTATATCATGAAGTACAAGGGGAACAAAACGAGCCCTATATCATGGAGTACAAGGACATAAGTACTACAACTACTTATTTGCACAAAAGTAAATAACTTTTTAAAGTATAATTTTCATATTATTTTAATTTAATGTGTTATAAAAAGGTAAAAAGAATTTCCTCGCGCCGGGTTTGAACTCACACCTAAAGGGAATTTTATTACTAGCATATAGCGCTAGCCCAGTCGGCCGCGAAGGCGAACAGCAACAAGCGTTTGATTTCTGCTATTTTAATGCAACGTGGCAAGAAGTGGATAACGCCAACTAATCAGAACTGTGTTTCTCTTTTCTACTTCCGGGGAAATCAATCGATTGTTGTTATCGGTCTTCGTGGCCGAGTGGGTTAGCGCTATATGCTAGTAACGAAAATCTTTTTTGGCGTGAGTTCAAACCCGGCCCGAGGAAAGTTTTTTACCTTTTTTTTACATTTTTATAACACATTTTAAATTAAAATAATATGAAAATAATACTCAAAAAAGTGATTTACTTACTTCTGTGCAGATAAGTAGTAAGTTAGTAGTAGTAGGAACGGGTTAGAAGCCTTACAGGACTCGTTTTGTTCCCCTTGTACTCCATGATATAGGGTTAGTTTTTTCTCCTTGTACTCAATGATATAAATTTTGTGATCAACTTAAAACAACTGGCTAGGATAGCGCGTAAAACAGCTGGCTAGAGTAGCGCGCGAAAAAACGTACTTCCGGGAGTATTACTCTCCCGAGCGGGTCGTTTAAAAATCACGAAAAGTGGAATTTTTGGTTAAAATATCTTCTTTTTCTTCTTTTTTTACATTTTTGCTCTTTTGGACCCTCTGTCTTACGCAGGGATCTGAAAAAATCTGATAAATACTAGCCGGTGGGCTGAATTTTTGTGCAAAATTTCAGTCTTCTAGGTTCAAAAATAAGCACGCCATTAAATAATAAAAATAGGCCTAACCATTTTTTTCCCCAGGATCTCAGGTAAAAGTCTCCTGAGATATCCTATTTACCTTAGGATCATAGTTCGTACATAATTCAGTTCAGAATAGAAAGTTTCAAACGGTACCTTTCACATGTCTTCATCATGTATCTGAGCCGGGGAAATCGCGAAGAAAAAAAGTGGTTTTTGGTTTAAAATATACCTTTTCTTTATTTCTTTGCCCCTCTGGACCCCCCTGTGTTAACGTTGAGATCTGAGAAACCTGATAAATACTGCTCGGTGGACTGAATATTTGTGCAAAATTTCAATCTTCTAGGTGCAAAAGTAAGCCCGCCAAAAAATAATACTCCCCACCATACCGTATAAAACAGAATCTCAGGTAAAAACTTCTTGAGACATTCCTATATCCTAGGATCATGGTTTATCCATCATTTGCTTCAGAATAGAACAGCCTTTTCAAACAGTACCATTCACATGTTTCCATCATGTATCTGAGGCTTTAAAATCACAAGAAAATGGATTTTTGGTTTAAAAAAAAAAACTTTTTGTCCCTTCAGCCCCCCTCCTCCTCTGTGTTAACGCAGAGATATGAAGAAATGATTAATACTACTCGGTGGATTGAATGTTTATGAAAAATTTCAGTCTTCTAGGTGTAATAAATAACCCCGTCAAAAAATAATAAAATAGACCTAACGAAAAATATTTTTTTAGCTATGACATCATCGCCCCCCTATGTTTCGACGCAGGAAGGCGTGAAACCGTACATAACTTGTTCTACAATGCTTCAATGCTTGAAAAAAAAAACGTAGTAAAAAGCTTTATTGGCAATTTTAAATTGAATAATAAAGACACAATTTAGACCTAAAAATAGGTACTAGAACCTAAAAGGGTTATAACTAAACGATGTAAATATTCTTTTGCTATAATAACTAAAGTCCCGTTATAATGACATCCGTGCAAGTTAGTGTAGAACATCAATTTCGCTTATCAGCTCCTCTTAGTTTTAGTGTTACTGATGACGGTCGACTTGAATGACAACTAACATCGGTCGAAAGTATGATAGGAGAAACGATTGAAAGTAACAAGTAAGAAAAGAAACAAAAGAATAGAATGGACGAAAGAAAGAAGAAAGAATTCAGTTCCTACATGGAATGGCATTTATCAAATGCAGTATTATTTCTGAACAAAGAGCATAAGAAAATGAAAAGTCAATGAAATTCTTAAAAATGTTACTTTAGAAGGATTATCGTTGTACATAGAATGCAAAAGCTAACATTTATTTAGGTGGTGCTTGAGCCAGATATCCCCCCAAATACGCCACTCTTGACGACCTATTATAAAAATGCACTCAATTAATTATTATTAATAATATTAATATTTACAATACTGAACGGCCAGTTCTTGCGATGCTGTTTTTAGTTGTTATTTTATTCAGAATCTAGTTATAAAATAAAATTTCTATTGGCAACATTGGTGACACTTTATGGTCTTTGGTTTTGGAGTATCCTTTGAAATTGTTACACAACTATTTGCAAACTAGGAGTTTCCATGTACACCATTAAGGCCACACCACCACATTAAGAAGTATTAGAGCGGGAGTTCCGCAGGGTTCCTGCCTCTTCCCCATTCTCTACAACGTATATACCAGCGTCATCCCTCAGACTGCCAACACCACCACCATTGCCACATAATCCAATGACACCGCACTGTATGCAAGCCATCTGAATCACCGGTATGCATAAGTCTATTTGCTGCAACACATACACATGTTGGAAAACTGGACACGCAATTGGCGCATCAAAATAAATCTCAACAAGACCACCCTGGTGGACTTTACAAAAAACAGGAAGCAGAGACCCATCTACCTCTCCCTACAAGGAATCAACCTCCCACTCAGTTCCCAAGCAAAGTATCTCGGAGACATCCTCGACAAGAAACTTTCCTTCATCCCCCACCTCTCCATGACGGTGAAGAAGGCAACACAACGCTTCCGAGCCCTTCTTCCGCTCTTCCTAAGCCCCCAAATTACCCATGAAAACAAAGCTTCACGTCTACAAGATGTGCGTCAGATCGGCACTGCTGTACGCCCACCAAGCCTGGGGCCACGTACCATACACACATCTCCGCCAGCTGTAAGTGGTTCAGAACAAAACTGCTAGAGCAATCACAAGACACTCGTGGGACACCAGGGTGGCTCAACTTCATGAAGATCTCAACCTGGCGCACTGAGTGAGGTCCGACAACAACAATCAGCTACCTTCTGGCGCAAGGTCAAAAGTTCTACATACCCACACATTGAGAACATCGCCAGCAAAGAACCAAGAAACATTTGTACAGGATGCCTCGTCCCTGAACATCCCAGATGACCAGCACGGAGCCAGCGACAGTTGCGGCCCCGAAGAACTTTTACGCCACTCACAAACAAGCCACGTCGCAACAAACATGGAAGGCAAGTGCTGAGGCCCGTCACTTCACCACTCAACAACAGCCACGACAATGACTAACTGACTGACTGACAGTCAGTGATGAAAATTTTCCGGAAAAATTTGAAACGGAAAAATTTCCGATTCATAAAAACATACTCCACTTATTCCTACATCGTTGTATAGCCGTGATGTGAGGTGGAAAATTTTCTTCTATATTTTTCCGGAAAATTTTCCGTTCTTAACAAATATCAGTGATCAAGTAACAACTCCTAATATTCATAAATTGATTCAATTCATGTATAGAAATGTTAAAAATTAAAAGATTGTTTAAAGAATCTGAAAATGTTCATGGCTCAGACAATTTTCAGTACCATGTACGAACAAGTGAAACAATTTTTCAGGAATCGAAGAATTGTCTGTCCTGTACAGTGATGAAAATTTTCCGGAAAATTTTGAAACGGAAAATTTTCCGACTCATAAAAACATGCTCCACTTATTCCTACATTGTTGTTCACAGTGATGTGAGGTGAAAAATTTTCTTCTATATTTTTCCGGAAAATTTTCCGTTCTTAACAAATATCAGTGATCAAGTAACAGTTCCTCAGTATTCATAAAATTGATTGAATTTATGTATAGAAATGTTAAAAATTGAAAGATCGTTTAAAGAATCTGAAAATTTTCATGGCTCAAACAATTTTCAGTACTATGTAGGAGCAAGTGAAACATTTTCTCATGAATCGCATAGTTGTCTGTTCTGACAGTGATGAAAATTTTCCGGAAAATTTTGAAACGGAAAACTTTCCGATTCATAAAAACATACTCCACGTATTCCTATATCGTTGTTTAGCCGTGATGTGAGGTGGAAAATTTTCTTCTATATTTTCCCGGAAAATTTTCCGCTCTGAACAAATATCAGTGATCAAGTTACAGTTCCTCAGTATTCATAAAATTGATTGAAATCATGTATAAAAATGTTAAAAAGTGAAAGATCGTGTAAAGAATCTGAAAATTTTCATGGCTCACACAATTTTCAGTACCATGTAGAAACAAGTAAAACAGTGTTTCATAAATCGAAATATTTTGTCTTGTATGGAAAAATTGAAGAACTTTTTATGAGTCGAAAAATTTTCATCATTTTGAAGCAAAAAGTAAAATAACTTTTTTGTGAATCGGAAAGTGTTATTGCTTTGTAAAAACAAATGTAAGGAATTTTCATGAATCGGAAAATTTTCATCACGATGTAGAAACAAGTTAAAACACTTTTCATAATCCGGTCAGATTTGGATATTATGTATAGTGATGTTAGATGGAAAATTTTCCCTTATATTTAACTGCACATTGAGATATACAATTCCTGTAGAGGAAAATTAGACAACAACAAATTATAATTTTCCAATTAGATTTCGGGAACCAGAAAATTTTCTAATATTTCAAGTTGAGAAGTAAAAATTTACATAGTGTTTCTCTCTCTCTCTATTATATCTACTTATTTATAAATGTTGCAGAATGTAAATCTATAAAAGTAGTAAAGCTATGAGAAAACCGTCTTATACGTATTAAACTGACGGAATCTAATATCGTAAGATCAAAGGTGGATTCTGAGGGAAGAACGCATTGAAGTTTTTGAAACATTCTTGAAATGAAGAATCGTTAGATTTTCACTTCATGAAACTTTTTAAGACAATATTCATTACCAATAAATTTTACGGCTAAACAACGATGTAGGAATAAGTGAAGTATGTTTTTATGAATCGGAAAACATTCATGACTTTTAAGAAATTGAAATTTTAAATAATAGAATGGGATATTTGTACTCTACGAACTCATGTTCTCTGCATTTTGAATACACACACACACACACACACACACACACACACACACACACACACACACACACACAGAGAGAGAGAGAGAGAGAGAGAGAGAGAGAGAGAGAGAGAGGAGTTGAATTGAGTTGATTTTGAGTTTAACGTCCCTTTCAGCAGCGAGACTATATAAGACGGGACCAACTAATTAACGTAAAATCCGAACTGCATGAGCTCCTGCTGAGAATCGAAGCCAGGACTTCCATGCCAAAGGCGCGTATGCTAACCGCTTAGCAACGAAGGAGCTCACTGATGAAGAGAGAGAGAGAGAAACACTGTGTAAAAGTTTACTTCCCAACTTGAAATATTAGAAAATTTTCAGGTTCCCGAAAGCTAATTGGAAAATTATAATTTGTTGCTGACTAACTTTCCTCTACAGAAATTCAATTTTGTAGCTCAATGTGCAGTTAAACATAGTGGAAAATTTTCCACCTAACATTACTATACATAATATCCAAAATTGTCCGGCTTATGAAAAGTTTTTCTACTTGTTTCTACATCGTGATGAAAATTTTCCGATCTATGACAATTCCTTTCACTTGTTTCTACAGAGCAATAAAACTTTCCGATTCACAAAAAGCCGTTTTACTTTTTGCTTCAAAATGATGAAAATTTTAAACTCATAAAAAGTTCTTCAATTTTTCCATATAAGACAGGAAACATTTCGATTATGAAAAATTATTTAACTTGTTCCTACATTCTACTGAAAATTGTCTAAGCCATGAAAATTTTCAGATTCTTTAAACGATCTTTCACTTTTTTACATTTCTATACAATGAATTCAACGAATTTTGTGATTGCTGAGGAATTGTTACTTGATTACTGATATTTATTTTGAACGGAAAATTTTCCGGGAAAATATAGCGGAAAATTTTCAACCTCACATCACTACTGACAGTGGCCGTTACGGCGAATGCCTTGTGTGTGATGATACTCTATGAGGAAGAGAGTTGAGTGAGATTTCCTATACACCTACATTACACTTACACTTTCTTTTACATTTACACGTACATACATCCCCTTCTTTTTATACTCTTTCTTTTTTTTCATTTTGCACTTCCCACTTTTCTCTAACTTTTTGCCCTGTTCAACTTAGGTTTCAGCCCTCTTTCACTGTCTGAACTTCTTTCCCGATTTTGACCCTTTGCTGACTTTGACCTTTTCTCTGATTGGGTCCTTTCTTCCCAATTGTGTCCTGTATTTTATTCAATTTTGTTCCTAAATCATAAATCCTCCGTGTGAGGTACACATACGACAATTCTGTATTTGTAGCATGCATGACTTTAATGCTGGTGCACCTACCTATTTCACTCATAATGGTCTCAAGACAAGACAATCTTTGGAAACATAAAACTTTCCACTTACGATATATTATTGTATGTAGATAATTTAATTAGATCAAAAGTATTTGCGGCTTGTACTGGAGTCGAAATTGCTGCAAACACGCTATCTACATAATCCCAAAATTTTAAATGAACTTCATACTTAATGATTGTTACATTTATTTCTTTCTTCGGAAGTAACAAGGTGTTACACAATTGTTACATGCACCTGCAATGTTGCATGTGATTGTGAATCATAGTACAAAATTCATAGTTATAAACGAAAAAAAAAATGTTGAATGAAGACTTTCTTTTCTGGAATGGAAAATTTATATGAATAGAAAAATGGTGAATAACGATCATAAATATATGAAAGAGGCGAAATACTTCGGGAAGGGCAAGTTGATTCCAGTAGCGTAGCGTGATATTCCGAAAGGGGGATGCCAAAGTTAGTCATTTGTGCGATATAGTACTACTGCAAGCAGCAATACATAGCTATTCCGAATAGAAATATAGAGTTATACAAAATTTAGGAGGAAGCCCCCCTAATTGGAGGTCTAGTGGGGCATAGAGAAGCGAATGCGTGGATTACGTTAGAATTTAAAAACCAATTGTCTCAGCTCCTTTTTGCTACTACCGTTGTGACGAGAAAACTAGGCCCCACTTTTGTATGAACATTGTTTCCAGTATCGTTCCCTTCATTTCTTTCTCGTGGGCGGCTTTTTTCTCCACATACCACACGTCAATCTCGTTCTTTCAATATATATATATCACCCTTAGAAATTTGTCATCTTGGGTCCGGAACTCAGACGCCCGTTCGTGAATATGGGTCTGATTGTATATATCATTTGAAGATGTAAATACAAAGCACTTAAACCAACTCTGGGGGCCTGTTTCTGTATCCAGATACTGAAGTCAAGGGCGCAAATCTGTCTTCAACGTTCGTGGGATGGGTAAGACTGTTCCCATAATCCTTTCCTTTTTTAACGATGTTCAAAATATTTATGAAGTTGAAAAAAAAATGCTGTGGAGAATTAGGGAAGCAGAGTTGTCTATAACATCGGCAGGAGGGTACATTTTAAGGCTTATTGTGAGGGGAGGGGAGAAGAGACTCATATTACAGTAGATGAATCAGATTTCTGAGGTAAACCTGTTGTACTCGTATATTATATACCAAATGATGTAGATGAAATAGTGGTACATATCATTATTACAACTCAGTGGCGTGAGCACATTCTGAAATTTGAATATATGCATAATAATAATTGACATGTTTCTACTTACGCATCCACAATGATCCACATTAAAATTTTAGGACATTTGTTTTATAACAATACAAATAATGACTTCCCCAAAACTATGAAAGAAAATCAATCAGGCCTATATTTGGCGCAACAATACTCTTATTTGACCAAAATTATGATTACCACAATAGCATTATAGGAATTGTTACAGGAATTAAACAAATAGTTGAAAATAGACTACTAATAATTAATGACAATGAAATATTAAAGAATACGATTCTTTTTTAAAAATGAAACAACTCAAAGGACATCAGTTTCGCTTGTGGCAGTCGGATAGAAATCATCATCACAATCTCAAATCGGATTATTGGGGGGTGGACAAGATTGTAGGGAACATGTTCCCCTTATGTCCCCGAGATTTGTGCCAGTGACTGAAGGGCCCTGGCACAATCTTTGCGAGTGACGGGGAGTG
Organism: Thermobia domestica; assembly: GCF_964235325.1. Taxonomy (NCBI): domain Eukaryota; kingdom Metazoa; phylum Arthropoda; class Insecta; order Zygentoma; family Lepismatidae; genus Thermobia; species Thermobia domestica. The sequence continues at coordinate 215,211,544 of NC_137464.1, forward strand.
GTGGCTCCCTTGTCCTACCAGATCGGTGATCGTAATTCTACAGAATGCTTTATATTTATGCCTGTGTCTTTGAGCTCCTTTACGATGAAGATTACAATTATGATGCATTTAGTTGTGATTAAGGCATAACTATTTTAATACTATTATTTACATAACCGGCATGCTTCAAAAATGCGTTGAACTAACCATTTCCGTTTTGTTCTATTTCCTTTATATTAGGACTCGTACGTTCTGTTCAGAAACTATAGCTTAGTTCAAAATATATACAGTTGGAAATACTTGAATATGCCAGCGTATATCTAAAGCAAATGTCGGGTTGCAAGGGATGAGGAGGAGTGAGAAGGGAAGTATTGCGCATGCGCATTCAACAGAAAGCAGACGAAAACCCCGATGCTTTCAGTAGGCCTGGAAGCCCGAGGAAAATAGCATACGACAGGAGGAAAGACAGAAAATGTGCATCTGAGCGACGCGCATGCGTAGGTTCCTCTTGTCAAAGTAAGTCGAGAGAGCGCGCCAGAAGATTGCAGTGGAAATAATTGTGATAATTACAAGCAAACAATTTATATATAATGAAATACGTACTTTTTCTTATTAACAGGGGATGCCGGGCATACCGGCGTTCTCTTACGCTACGCCGCTGGTTGATTCCCTTGTCAATACGTAAGCTTTGTGATATCTCTAAAATACGATCTTGCAACATTGTCGGGAAATTCCAAAGCCCTTAATCATATCAGGAAATTTGAGAATGCATAATTGATAAGAAATTGATAGGCGTTTTGGTAAGTGTAATTTAGCTTGTATATACTTGCACGCATTTGAACTAAAAATAGAGGTATATGTAGTTAAAATATACAGGTAAAATTGTTAATTCAGGAAGAAAAAGTAATGTTAAAGTGCTTATGTAGGTGATGATATGTCATATATGAACATACGGTTGTGTACGGTATAGAGTTTCCCCTCGCTTTTTTATTTAAAAAAAAAAATAAATAGGAAAATTTACAGGAGAAATGAGATACGAAATAATGAATTGAGGTTCTTATGTGATGTTTAGGTGTGTAAGTTTAGCAGTAAAGTTTTGTTTAATACGGGAAAAACGTAGAAGTGGGTACTATTTACAACACGGAAGGACTCGGTTATTCAGCAGCATGGTAGTTGTATAGGATGGCGAATCGGTACATTGAATGATGAGGTATGTTTAGTACAAGGGGTCCAGAAGCACGTAAAAAACACAAAATTACAGGAGAAATGAGTGATGCAAGTATTTAGACATAACATAACGTAACCAAATCTAACCTAAGCTAACATAAACTAACGTAAGCTAACCTGAAGTAACCTAAACTAACGTAATATTAGTAGAAATAAGCGAAATTCTATCATTTTTTTGGAAAATTATGCGGAACTCCTACACTAATATAACATAAACTAAACTAACCTAACGTAACTAAACTAGCCTAACCTAACTTAAACTAACCAACCCTACCCTAAGCTAACCGAATGTGAACAGAAATTACCAAAATTGTAACATTTTTTAGAGAAAAGAACTGGACCCCTTCTGCTAAACATAGGCCTGAATGATATTTCCGTATTGAGTTTTACAGAAGTATGTAAGAATAATGGAGGTAATTTACTAATTTTTTATGAACGCCACTGATTACTTATTTAAGTGATAATTGAAGCTTCTATGAGAACCAGTTCCAGTCACTGTTCTAGTCTAAAGTATTACCGGAAACCAAACCCAAACTAACCTAACTTAACAATGTTTAATGTTTTAGTTGGTTTTGTTGTAGGTTGGAAACTGGAGGGGTAAGTCTAAACTCAAGCCAAATTGAAACAGTGTAAAAAATATGGTTCATTGCACGAGATTAGCTTGTAATGACCAGCTAGCGCAGGTTGATTTTTTTTTATGTGTTTTTCTTTATGCGTATACGTACCTACGGTAAGGCGCGTTGGGCGGACAACGCTTGAGACCCCTCGCGTAAACCTGCCCTGAACCGGAATTGATGCAATTACTATAGTAATCACGGAGGAGGGGTAGGTGCCAGTTTTTATCACGAGCAGTCGTTTGACTGGCGTGTAAGTTTGCAGACATCAGTACCACATCCACTTTCGATACTCATTCCAAAGTACCGGCCAAATAAAGAGTCAAGTCTTTAGGAGTCAGTGAAAGAATTATAATGTTGAGCTATTATTTCTACTAGCATCCTTAACTTCATCTGTTCCAAGTAAAGTATCGCCATGCACAAATAAAGGAATATAAAATGCATGAGAATAAAATTTTCGGCAAGTCTTTACTTTGGCCATTTTATTCAATGAATCGTTCACTGAATCGATTCGTAACGAAGACAGAAAACAACATAATCTGTGGGGTTTTAACCGGCTTTCATTCGCTACCGCTTGCTTGGCAATACTACGCGAATTAAATATTAAACTTTTGTATAGAAAGGAACCAAACTAGGGTCAATGTTCCGTTAAGGGGGTCCATTGCTTTTGACACGACTTCTTTTGTATTGATTTTCGTTTGATTGCATGATATAACGTTATATTAGGTTAGGTTAGCTTAAGAGGTCCAGTGTCGTTTTGGACCCCCTTAACGGAACATGGACCCCAAACTAGTCACTAACCTGTAAGTTTTCAAAACCGGAACCGAAAGATCAAATCATTGAATCGAGGAATCTAAAAACTGAGTGAAATGGCCAAAGTAAAGACTTACCAAATTTTCATCAAGAAATATGAGTTTAGCTGATCCCCGTTTTTCTAATTAGTGTCAAAAGAGAGTCCAATCACCAAAATATCTATACGCCAATTATTTTCAGTAGTTATGTACCTTGGATTTTATTTCCTGGATAGCCTTGTGCTTATAGCGGCACTGTTCTCTCTTATGAGGTATTTTAACGGCCATTGTAAAAGCCAGAAGGAACTGAGGCAGACGAATAAGACAAGAGTTACAATATTCGTAATAATTACATAGATGGAAACTTAAATCCAGGGGCGTCATTTAGGGAAGGCAGGAGGGGGCAATTGCCCCCCCCCCCCAGGGTTTGAAGAATACATATACTTTAATCGATGTCTACTAATATCCTAGTACAAAATGTGAAAGACTAATGTCGATGGTGTTCTTGCCCCCCTCAAGCGAAGTCTGAATTGACGCCCCTGCTTAAATCCCATACAATCAGTTTTTGCAGTGTCTGTTGTTCATTTTCACTAGGTATGCGTTTCGTGACCCTCCGTGGAGTGATCGAAGACAGAAGAATAACACGCGCTGACTATTAAGTCGCAACGGCGGAGGCCATTCGTTCTCATTGTATGGGAACACTTGGTTTTATTGATTAGGAGCTTAACGTCTTGTTTAGTACTGAGACCATGCGAGAAGTAGGTCTGTAGATTAACGTTGGATCCAAACCACATGAGCTTCCATGAAGCACATTTCGTAATGATATTTCTTGCTATTGATACATGTCATAAATATTCGGTGCTGCATAAACAAGTTCCTTAAACATTCTTTGCAAATTAATATATAGCATTCCTTCGTATTCTTAATATGCACTTACGAATCTATTAATACATTTGCCCGAATATAGAATGCGTAGGCATGCACTTAATGACTAAATTCGTATCGTATACGTATTTTATGGGTGGTCTTGTAGTACTTAGTATTCTTATTTAGGGACTTCACGTTTTCGTATATACGATTACACAATGCGATCGTGACTCAGTGAGGAATGTGAAGTAAAATAAATAACTGAAGGTTAGAGCGCTATTCGAAGTCACTTTGACTTAAAGTAGTGTAGATGCATGGAAGTAGCCTTTTTTAAAAAAAGTTTACATACTGTGTTTGAAAGTATGCTGTGTACAATACTTACATTAATGGGGGATATGTTAATATCACCTTAATTCTTATTACTTTAGGGATTGTTATAATCACAAATTAATTTTTGGTGTTGTTTTTTCTTGTGCATTTTTACAAGATGTCAATTTAAAATCATTATTTTTCATCACTTTTCTTGCTTTAAATGATACCGTAATGTAATAATTATTGTAGTATGCTCTCGGGTACATAGTTCAAAACTCAAAATCTTACCTTGTATCCCCAGCTGTTGATCCTCTTTAAGACATTATTTCACTTCACAATATTTCAGTCTTCTCTGGGACCGTGTTCACGCGCAGGTGTGGCATAACCCGGAGTCTCCTTGTGATTGAATATATTTGATATATAGTTCTATAACCTATTTTTTCCCCTTATGTATAATGTGTACACTTGAGCACTTACACTGATTTTCTTAATTTAGCTGCTTATGTTGCAATTAATTAAACACCACCACTTTTGTTGCTTCTTTGGATTATGTGTCTCGTTGTATGATGGTTACGCTAATTGACATTGCTTTTTCTGTTATGTCAGACTCGTCTTCCCAAATTATGGCTTCCGAATTGGGTATGTTTAACAGTAGCACATTGTCTCATATAGCTTCATTGTTGAAAAGAACATTAAATTCTAACATGTTAATGGAGTTGGGTGGTGATCGTGGTAGTGACAACATCCTCTAGTGTGGTATGCAGAAGAAAAAAGAGATTAAGTGAAAATTTCGCAGTTTACATTACTCACACACATTTACACTTAATGAGAAATACATCCACATATACTCACAAATACTCTATGCACTTTCATTTCATTTATATTTTCACTTTTTCCAAATTATACACCCTGACCATCTGGGTAAGTGGCCCTCTTCATCCCGCTAGAACTCCTTCCCAATTTTGACTTTGATTCACTCTGTGACAATTCTCTGATTTACCTGATTTTGACATGTTATTTAGCTAATCGTGACTTCACAGAATTATATTTTTAATTTCTTTCAATTTCTTAAATATACAATTCAGGCAATACGACTCAAATGTTGGCCAATAAATGGAAATGGCGACGTCCACCATTTGTAAAATGGTTATACGTTTTATTAAACAAGTATTTCAATTCTTCCACAAGTAATTCAATAATTTCGCATTTTTAGCAGACTTGGCCTAAGGCTGGTGTACCAAAGTAAGAAGCACCGTTAATGGTGATGAAGGCAAGACAATATGCCAATAATTTCAGAATTGAAATAGATATGAGAAAAGAGAAATGAATATGAGAGCGCCTTTGGTGAGTGTGGTTCTGCGATCCTGGTTCGGATTCCACGTTAAACTGTAGGTTCACGTCTCATATAGCATCGGTGCTGGAAATGGACCGATACTTAACATTCACTAACCAAACGCTGAACATGAGAGCAGTACGAATTCTACCATTAGAATAGAAAAATCTTGAAACTTTTTTTCTACTAGTGAACAGAGGGTAGTTGTGAATTACAACAATGATGTTATGTTCATATCTAAATCACATTTTAATCGTTTTGCCCAGTGGCGTAGCAGCTGCCCCCGCAACCCCCGCAGTGCGGGGGGGGGGGCCCGAGGTATAGGGGCCCCGAAGTCTTGCGATGAATAAAGATTTAAAGAAGTAGAACCTCAACTTTTCTTCTATCGGCTTTACAACTAGGGCCCCTTCTCTACACTTTGCGGGGGGGCCCGCAAAAGTGTGCTACGCCACTGGTTTTGCCTTAAAGGAACATGAAAAATTCGATGGGCTCAGATGTTTTATTATTATTTCAGACCCTGCAGCATAGCAATGTAAGTGTAGATTCAGTGTTACTTTGATTAGATAACCTTCGTTAATGAGAAAAGAAAGATTTTGAATGTATACATAAACTTAATTTACACTTCGATTCCACATGAAGAAAGTCACTGTTACAAAGACAAAAGTAACCTATTGTATTTTGATAACTGCGTGTTGAACATTAAAACCGTCCATTCCATGCTGAAGGAATACTACAAAGAAAGAACTAACAAGAACCTAAAAGCGTCTTACAAAACCTACTATGAATACTTAAGACAAAGTGCGTTTGAAAACAGATGTTTGTAATTTTGTGAAGAATGCAAAAACGAGAGCTGATCCTCATGACCCTTGCAAGACCCTTTATGAACTACATGAAAGAAAGGCTTCATAGAGAAAGGGAATTTGTGACGATTATATTACTAAAAGCAAAGATCATACTTCTAAAGTACTCACATTCGAATTTGACTATTTCCAATACTACTCCATGCCAAAACCACATATGAATAACCAATTTTATCTGGTTTTATTGTTTTAATATACATGTGTTTAAGAGGTCTCATCACTGCGAAATTAAAATACCGCTAATTTTACAGTAATTATGTGATATCTTCAAATAGATAAAAGATAATCGAAAAGTGTAACAAGACCTTCCTAGACAATATTATTTTGCGTGAGATACCGTTATCAAGACTCATTTATCTGCTTTCAATTTCCAGCCATTTAGAAAATCGTCATTTATTTTCGCGTTTCTAAATAACTGCATACGGAAAGCTACTAGGTGACTCGTGATAATGGTACATCATGCATAATAACATCGTCTAGGGAGGTCTTGATCCACTTTTCGATTATCTTTTATCTATTTGAAGATATCACATAATTATTGTAAAATTAGCGGTATTGTAATTTCGCAGTGATAAGGACTATTAATGACGACTCGAGTTACTGCTGTACATTTACTGAATGTGACGATTTTTTTAAAAAATCCACTTTTATTTTGAATACTTTGCTGATCAAGTTCCCATGCTCTGCTTTCACTCAGAAAGCGTGGTTACCAAATCCCAGCATTAAAGTCCATTATGTTCCTCTTCCTCGTGATTATATTTCGTCCTCTGTAACCGCGCTGAATGAGCCAATCAGAACTTTCCAGTGGCAGGGTGACTGATAGAAAGAATCAAATCACGTTCGAATCTAGTAAAAGAATAAGGTTCGATGTCAAGCGAGCTGCCAGGCTTAATACTTTATTATGTGTTCTAGGCTAAATTTACATGTGCTAGAACTACCGACCAACTATACAAAATAAATTGAAAAATAAACAACAAAGTGAACTGCTTTCACTATGTTTTCAGATTTTGTCACAACTACAGCGTAGTAGCACTATTTACTGGTAAAGTAACAGTTATTTTCAAAATTTGAAGCCTGTGTTCAACACTAGCACCGATTAAATATAAAACCCAATAATACCTATTTTATTCCATTAAAACTTTCTCGTAGCTAACGTACGCGTCTTCGGCGCAGGAGTCCCGGGTCCGATTTCAGGCTGGAGCTCATGTGGTTTGGATTCCACGTTACGTTATAGATCTACGTCTCATATAGCCCCGCTGCTGAACGGGACAGCAAACTACAACTCAACCAATCAATCTAATAACTGAAGAAAATTACTTACACTAACGCTGTCTTGAAAGGAAACATCTTCCTTGTTTGCTTCTCATTACGTTTCTCAATTTCATTTTCACTTGATTGCTCCAAGAGAGTAGATAAACACAACGAGAACTTCTATTGGTTCCTCGTGGCTTTATGGTTAGCACACGCTTTTTTCGTTCGATTCCCGGTGAGAGCTCATGTGGTTTGCATTCCGCGTAAAGCTGTAGCTCCACGCAGAAGGCAGAACGTATAGCAGTGGTTCTGAAAAGAAGTGCTGAAGTCCAGACCAATTAAACAAAAAGAACGCCCCAACGTCAGTTAAAATTCTCATTTTTTGACACCCGGTATATTTTTCTTCGGCCTTTTCTAAGTGTAGACTATGCATCTCGTTATTCCGTTTACTGTGATTGCCGTTATTCAATTCTATTGGCTACACTTTATCAATGATGTCATTGAGGATTTGCCAAGAAATTTGTTTAAAATTTCGCTGAAATGATGTACATTCTTCGTACTGTGTTACATGCTGTTTTCTGCGTTTCTTCATCTCGCATTTTGGTAGAGATTAAAACAAATTTAAAATAAAACACCTTCTAAATATATCTAATACTATTTTTCATATTAATCCCTCAAACTTGCATTTAAATCACTACTTTTCTACGCCACTGGTGGGGTACCTGGTTCGGTCCCAACTTCCGTTAAATGAACTTTGTGCAGTGTCTCGGGGTTCTCCTGTTTCTTCTCACTTTTCTTATTCCATTATAATCATCAAATCATCCATTTCCTTAGCCTCGGTGCACAATCGAGAGACGTTAAACTATAAAAATGTTCGGTTTTTTTATGTATATATTTGGTCTAGGAATTAATTCGTGCGGTTGGTACGCACACATTGAAGCTGTAGTACAAACACAAAATACATAAATACCTTAAGAAAAATATTGTCCATCGCTAGCCACCACTTTCGCCCATCTGTCAGGCAATGTACGGATTCCGTGGCGAAAGAAGTCCTCATCCTTGGAAGCGATCCAGTCAGAGACCCATGTTTCGATATCTTCTGAAGAAGTAAACCGCTGTCCAATCAAATCGTTGTTCATGCAATCGAACAAGTAGTAGTCCGAAGGAGCAACGTCTGGTGAATACGGCGGGTGGGGTAAAACTTCCCATCCGACATTTTCTAAATAGGTTTTGACCGGTTTTGCGACATGTGGGCGAGCGTTATCATGTTGAACAATAAGTTTATCATGTCTGTTCTCCCATTCTGGTCGTGTTCTGGCCAGAGCTTGCTTCAAACGCAGTAGTAATTGCGTTACTATAGGAAAATTTGGACTTTGACCCCGACCTTTGTGACGTCATAGGTCAAAGGTCAATGACCTTGGCCCGGGGTCAATGACCTAGGGGTACCTAGGACCACCCCCTCTAAATTTTGGCAGGGGTACCTTGGCCCACCCCCTAAATTTTGGCTGGGGTACATAGGACCACCCCCCTTAAATTTTGGAAATTGCCAAATTTAAAAATTTGGTATGGTAGCCTAGGACCATAGTATGTACCTCTATCAGTATTGGGTGTCTATGTCGTTCCCTTTTATGGGTAAAAAATTGCCAAAAATTTAAATTTCGGGGGTTTTTGACCTAATTTATCCCCTTGGATGAGGTGTTATTACCCTATATAGTTATATGGGCGTATACAGGGGTCCATTTCCTTTCATAAGACATGGGTATATTAATGCACCCCTTGAAAAATTTGGGAGGGGTACCATGGCCCACCCCTTAAATTTTGGAAATTGCCCAATTTCAACATTGGGTATTATAGTACCGGACCCTAATATGTATCATGATAAATTTGGGTGGTCCACCTCGTTCCCTTCTAGGTGTACAAAATTGCCAAAACTATAAACGTAAGCAATACGTTGTACCACGTGTTTGGTTTTCGACCTAATTTATCTCCTTGGATGAGGTCCTATTACCTTATATGATTATATGGTCATGTATAGGGGTCCATTACCTATCATAAGACATAGGTACATTTGTGCACCCCCGGTAGGGGCACCTTGGCTCACCCCTTTAATTTTGGAAATTGCCCAATTTAAACATTTGGTATTATAGTATAGAACACTAATATAGATCACTATAAATTTGGGTGGTCCACCTCGTTCCTTTGGGTGGTCCACCTCGTTCCCTTTTAGGGGTACAAAATTGCCAAAATTTTAGTACAACCACGTGTTTGGTATTTGGTACATTTTATCCCCCTTTGATGAGGTTCTATTACCTTATATGATTATATGGTCATGTATAGGGGTTCATTATCTATCATAAGACATAGGTACATTGGTGCACCCCGGGAGGGGTACCTTGGCCCACCCCTTAAATTTTGGAAATTGCCCAATTTAAACATTTGGTATTATAGTACAGGTCCTCAATATGTATCATGATAAATTTGGATGGTCTACATCGTTCCCTTTTAGGGGTACAAAAATTGCCAAAATATAAACGTTGTACCACGTGTTTGTTTTTTTTTTGGTCCATTTTATCCCCTTTGATGAGATCCTATAATTACAAGGGGTCCATATCCTATCATAAGTCATGGGTATATTGTTGCACCCTTCTTAAATTTTGGCAATGGGGATCCACTGAAATTGTCCAATTGAAGCATAGTACAGGACCTCAATATGTTTCGGTGGTCCTATTTTCAAATTTTTAAGTACAACCACGTGTTCGGTTACTGACTCAATGTATCCTATTTGATAAGGTATGGACGGTATCTCCTTTCAATTTGGTAGTACCCTTCGGGTGTAGTACGGTCACGTGATCAATGATTTGGTTTTGATGCGCGACGAGGTCCCTGGTCAATGTTCTCTAGGAATTAGGTGGAAACTTTGAACATGATTCTTGGCATTTAAAACTTTTTTTTTCAACTTTTCAAACTAAAAAAAATCAAAACAAAAATTGAAAACGAAAACTTTTAAACAAAAATCTTGAAACTAAAAAATTTTTTAAAACAAAAATTTGAAACGAAAAATTTTGAAACGAAAAATTTTCAACCCAAAAAATTTGAAACGAAAAATTTTCAAACAAAAAATTTTGTAACAAATTTACAAACAAAAATTTGAAAAAAAATTGAAACAAAAAATTTTCAAACAAAAAATTCGAACATTTTTTAAACTTAAATTTCAAACAAAAAGTTTTTTAGTTTGAAACAAAAAAAATTTTAAACAAAAAAAATTGGAAACGAAAAATTTCAAAACAAAAATTTCGAACAAAAAAAAATTTAAACAAAAAATTTTGCAACAAAAAAAATTAAAAATTTTCAAACGAAAAAAAATTTCAAACGAAAAAATTTTTAAACAAAATTTGAAACAAAAATTTTGAAACAAAAAAAATTTAAACAAAATTTTTGAAACAAAAATTACAAAACAAATTTCAAACGAAAAATTTTCAAATAGAATTTAAATCAAACAGTGATCAGCTTTCACGGTTAACCGTTAAACTTTATCCGGTTTTTAACTATTCGATTAACAAATAAACGGTTTTCAACTATTCGATTAACAAATAAACGGTTTTCAACTACTCGATAAACAGATGAACGGTTTTAACCTTTTCACACCAGTGAGTGCAAGAGTTTACAATCTAAAACAAAAAGAAAATTTGTACTCGCTTTAAATACGCATCATTTTTGAAACAAGGTGTTAGTGTTCATCATGGATACACAGTGGAAACATCCATTTACCTGTATTCTCGCAGGGCCTAGTGGGTGTGGAAAAACGTATTTTGTGAAGCGATTACTGTCACATCTCCCAACCATGATCAATGCAAAATTTCGTAAGATATATTGGTATTATGCAGAATGGCAAGACGTGTATGCAACAATGCCAGTTCCAGTAGAATTTCACGAAGGACTTCCACGAATGAAAGATTTTCAGCCTCACGATGGACCACATTTGATTATTATTGATGACCATATGCGAGAAGTGAATAGTGATATTGTTGATATGTTCACAAAAGGATCACATCATCGAAATATTAGTGTGATTTTTATAACACAAAATGTATTTCATCAAAGTAAAGCAAATAGAAATATGAGTTTAAATTGTTCGTATTTGGTGTTGTTTAAAAATCCACGTGACAAGTCACAAATCAAGCATATGAGTTATCAAATCATGCCTGAGCATCCACTGTTTCTACAAGAAAGTTATGCAGACGCAACAAGAAATCCACATGGTTATTTACTGATGGATCTAAAACAAGATACACCCGATGAAATGCGATTTCGTACAAATATTTTTCCCGACGATTTGCATCATTATGTTTACGTACCAACAAAACATGTTTAAATTATTGTGCATGTGAAAAGAATGACTTAGTCTGTCACGATGTCTCCTACAGTGAAACACGCTGATCTGCTACGTGCTCTGCACAAAGCTAAACCAAGATTGCGTAAAGCTATTATTGCCAATGCAGACGCTTCATTAATTCATAGTATTTGTGAATGTTGTTATAATGTCTTAAAAGGCAATGTTCCACTGACAAGTGCGCAGAAGTCAAGATTAAAGCGTTACAAGAACACGCTCCGCTATCTCGTAGACAATACAAAATCATTGGATAAAAAGAAGAAACATTTAGCCGTACAACAAGGAGGATTCTTACCTGCATTACTTGCACCTATTGTAGGAAGTGTGTTATCCAGTATTTTGTTTAAACAATAAACATCATGGAACATAGCAAGAAGATGGTTTTAGTGCCACCAGAAATGCTTCAACGAATGCATGCATCATCATCCCGTGCGAGTGAAAATCGAGAATCTAATCTCGATCGTGAAATGCAATCCATATTGAATACATCGTATCCAAGTGATGAAGAAAAATGGAATCAGTACAATAGAATATTACAGAAATATCTTTATGTGATACGTAAACAAGAAGAACCAATACCACTTACAATTACATCAATGAAACCTGATGGTGACGTCCCGAATGTTGACGATAGCACGAAACAAGAAATTTTAGCCGCAATACCACAAATGTATCGTAAGAAAGCCGAACTACTATTCCGTCGTTTAAAACAAGATGACGCAATTACGTGGGATCATAAAGGAACAGTGTACATCAACGACAATAAACTACATGGATCCAATATTGTAGACTTAATGTGCGATGTGACTCGACCGAGGAAACATTCTAATCCTCAAGGCTGGGAATTGTTTTGCAACTACCTTGCATCGTCAAACACACCTCAAGAATTGATTGGTAATCCACGGAGATTAAACTATATTGTCAAGCATAATAGTACAACAGCATCTGAAGGATCTGCACCACCAAAACCGGCACCTGAATTATTTTCTTCCGGAGAAGAAGAAGAAGAAGAAGATGATGATGATGTTTTAGAAGTCCGACCAAAAAGAAAACGTATCATTCCACAATGGTCAACGTACAAACCATGAACAAAAAGTTGAAATCCATTTATTACAATCCAGCACACCCTGCATCATTTTCTACTGCAAAGAAATTGTGGCAAGCCACAGGAAAATCTATACCTCTAGCCAAAATAAAACTTTGGTTAAACAAACAACCTACCTACACGTTACATCGTCCTGTACGTCGTCGTTTCCGTAGAGATTTTTATCTTGTCAACAATATTGATGATCAATGGGAATGTGATTTAAATGATTTACAATCACTTGAAAACTATAATGACAATTACCGCTATATTCTTACAGTGATTGATGTGTTTAGTCGGTACGGGTGGGCTGTACCACTAAAATCAAAAAGTGCCGAGGATATAGTGAATGCATTTGAAATGATTTTCCAGGACAGGAAACCAATTGTACTACGTAGTGATCAAGGAACTGAATTTACCAACAAGACAGTACAAAAGTTTTTCAGGAAACACAACGTGCAACATGTTACAACAAAGGATCCAGATATTAAAGCCAGCATCGCAGAAAGATTTAATCAGACATTGAAACATCGTATGTGGAAATACTTTACCAAATATCAAACATACAATTACATCAAAGTATTGCCTTTACTTGTAAAAACATACAATGAAAGTCGGCATTCCAGTATTAAAATGGCACCTGCAAACGTTTCTCAGGACAATTTACTGGAGGTGTGGCATAACTTATACGACAAAAAGCTACAACGTTCAAAACAAGATACGGATTTATCTGTTGGTGATACTGTTCGTATAAGTAAAACAAAACGTATCTTTGACAAGGGTTACCTCGAGAACTGGACTTGGGAAATATTCAGAGTAAAAGCCATTGTACCAAGAAACCCACCAGTGTATCGACTAGAGGATTTAAATCATCAACTTATCGATGGTGTTTTCTACAGAGAAGAATTACAACCAGTGCCGCTCCCTTCGACGTTCCTCATCGATAAAATATTACGTACAAGAACAAAAGGTCGCAGAAAGGAGTATCTCGTCCAGTGGAAAGGATATCCTTCCTCATTCAATTCGTGGATCCCTGCAATTTCATTGAAGAAGAAGAAGAATGGAACCTGATCAAGATTTTTACGTTACACTTCCCAGTAATAGTTCCATGGATTATTTTCCAGAAAATACATTGACTTCATATATTACGAAATTACAACGACGTGTAGAGTTTCGCCAGAAATGGGATGTGGCAATTGTAGAGATTCATTATCCACATTCTTTGCTGAACATTAACAGTGAAAACAATAAAATATATTACAAATCATCAAGTAGTAATGATCAAGAACCGTGGAAGGTTGTAACGATCCCTGTACGCTATTATAACAATATACGGGATCTTATTCATGCAATTAATATACATCATAAAGAAACCAATTTATTTATATCTCATGACGCAACTAATAATATATGCCTCATAAGACATCCCAAAAAGGAAATCCATACTTCTGTACAAATTTCACCAAGTGTTAGTTTAATGCTTGGATTTGAACCAAAAAGTGATTTAAAAGATATGGAAAAGGGACAATATACACCGGATGTACGATTAGGCTTACCATCACAAATGTACGTCTACTGTGACATTATTGAATCTGTCATTGTTGGAGATACAATGGTACCCTTGCTACGAATTGTCAACATGGATCCTGTGAATCATACTTTTGGAAGTCATGCAGTGCAAATCTTTAATCCTGCACATTATGTTCCGGTGGAAAAAATGAATTTTGAGCAAATACAAATCGATATAAGGGATAGCACAGGTCATCCTATGCCATTCACCTTTGGAACGGTGTGTACAAAACTACATTTCCGTCGTCGTCGTCATGACTGATCCGTATTTGCAATACTACCAAAAACAAGCGTTATCCGGTATCGGCAACGTCTATGTGGGAAGTCCCTATCAAGCAGGACATGGCATTGGAAGTTTCCTTGGTGGCTTATTTCGTTCAGTGTTACCACTTGTGAAGCAAGGAGCTAAAACTGTGGGAAAAGAATTATTAAAATCAGGTGCCAATATGATTAATGACGTTGTGATCTCGAATCAACCGCTGGAAGAATCGTTTCATCAACGGATGCAAGAGGCAAAAACAAATTTACAAGAAAAAGCTAAAAATAAGTTGAAAACTATGCTGGGAAGTGGATATCATAAACGAAAATGGGATGACTGCTCTCAGTTTGAGGTTGACCTTCCAACGATCAACAACACCATCAATCCTACAAAGAGACGTAAATTATCACATAAGAAGAAGAAGAGATCATTGGCATCGTCACCAGATATTTTTGATTAATTCAACGATGGCTTTCTTACATCATCAATCCTGTGAATGTGTAAAAAGTGAATTGGACATTTTTTCAACGTTGCCCACGCAAACCAGTGTTCTGGACAATCGTATTATTGGCTACAAACCAATTAGTTCAATAGCTGAAAATTCACCAATAGAATTTGTAGTGAGTGGTAGCAGTGATGAATACATTGATTTGCCACAAACCTTATTGTACATCCAAGCACAAATTGTGAAACCAGATGGTTCCTCCTTCATCAATACGGATAAAGCAATTGCACCTGTCAATGATTTTCTAAATGCTATGTTTAGTGAAGTACAAATCTACTTGAACAATAAACTGATTTCATTTCCGTCACATAATCATCCATATCGTTCGTACCTGGAAAAACTGCTCAATTATAGTGATGGAGCTAAAAATACACATTTACAAACAGCAATGTGGTATCAAGATACGGCTGGTCATATGAACGCAACCACAAGTGAGAACAAAGGATTTCAACAACGCTATGAACTGACAAAACAAAGTATGAAATTCGATATGATTGGACATCTTCATTGTGACATTTTTAATCAAGATAAATTTTTAATTCATGGAGTGGAATTACGTGTGAAACTTATTCCTGCAAAACCAAACTTTTGTCTCATGGCCGGTGAAAGTGGTGTCAATGCAAAAATCAATATTCTAGATGCATCGTTGCAGGTGAAAAAAGTCAGCATCAGCCCTAGTGTTAAATTGGCACACAATAAAATTTTACAATCTACACCGGCAAAGTATCCTCTGACAAGGGTTCAAATGAAATCATTTACCATCCCGAAGGATATACAATCCAAAACTATTGATAACCTGTTTATGGGAACATTGCCAAATCGTATTATTGTAGGATTTACATCGAATGAAGCATCCAGTGGAACTATTACCACCAATCCATTTGAATTTCAACATCTAAACATTAATTTCTTTACATTGTACGTGGATGGAAAAGCTGTACCTTCAAAACCATTGCAACCCAACTTTGAAGAAAATCTCTACATTTCATCGTACCACACATTGTTCTCAGGCTCTGGCATACATTTTACCAATACTGGAAATACAATTTCAAGAGCCGACTACAAGAATGGATATACACTGTTTGTATTTGACCTAACTTCCGATTCTTCTGCTGGAGATTGTCACTATTGGAATTTACAACGACATGGCGCCATCCGATTGGAAGTTCATTTCCAAGATAAATTAGCAGCACCTGCAAACTGTATTGTGTATGGAGAGTTTTCCTCACTCCTAGAGATCGACCACCAGCGCAACATTATCCTGGACTTTTAAATTACAAGGTACGTATACGTTATGTATCATTTCCATTCACGATGTTGAATACATTACAATTAGCTAGTGCTTTACACGGTAGTCCATTATTCAGAAATCATTTTACCGGGGTATTTGCAAGCGATGAGTTACCCTCACGGATTTCTCTTCCTCTGGCAATGATTGTAAATACAGATCCATCCACAAAACTAGGAAGTCATTGGATTGCAATTTATATTGATCATCGCGGTGTTGGAGAATATTTTGACAGCTATGGCCTTCCTCCTTATGTACCACAACATGTTGCATTCTTAAAACTTCATTGTATGTACTATAAATATAATAATAGCCAAATGCAAAGTCTTGGTTCATCCGTATGTGGCTATTATGCTTATTTTTATTTGTGCTGTAAAGCCCAAGGAAAATCTCTGCGTGAAATTCAATATTTGTTCACAACAGTACCCACGGTTAATGATCGTAGACTGCTGCAATATACCTTCCAGGTAATTTTATCATATTTATCATTGTAAGTGTATTTGTTTAATCATCATCTATTTCTATACTAATCATCTTTTTCCTCGTTCTTTTTTACAGAATTCACAATACGAAGCTTTGCAAACGGGTGCTATGCTGCAAAACATGGAAACAAATCATCGCAATCAAGAAGAGGAGGCGGTCTAATGAAGAAACCCAGCTCAATATACAAACATTGTCAATAAGAAAGAAAAAGAAGAAACCAGAAAAATGAATAAAATACAATTTATACTTATTTATGTGTTTTTATTGTCCATTCCATATACAACGTTATCAGATTCTCCTAAAGAACTGTGCGATATAAGACGAGAACCCTGGACAAAGTTTCCACCTAATTCCTAGAGAACATTGACCAGGGACCTCGTCGCGCATCAAAACCAAATCATTGATCACGTGACCGTACTACACCCGAAGGGTACTACCAAATTGAAAGGAGATACCGTCCATACCTTATAACTTTATCAAATAGGATAAATTGAGTCAGTAACCGAACACGTGGTTGTACTTAAAAATTTGAAAATAGGACCACCGAAACATATTGAGGTCCTGTACTATGCTTCAATTGGACAATTTCAGTGGATCCCCATTGCCAAAATTTAAGAAGGGTACCCATGTCTTATGATAGGATATGGGCCCCTGTAATCATAGAATCTCATCAAAGGGGATAAAATGGACCAAAAACCAAACACCTGGTACAGCGTTTATATTTTGGCAATTTTGTACCCCTAAAAGGGAACGATGTAGACCATCCAAATTTATCATGATACATATTGAGGACCTGTACTATAATACCAAATGTTTAAATTGGGCAATTTCCAAAATTTAAGGGGTGGGCCAAGGTACCCCTCCCGGGGTGCACCAATGTACCTATGTCTTATGATAGATAATGAACCCCTATACATGACCATATAACCATATAAGGTAATAGAACCTCATCAAAGGGGGATAAAATGTACCAAATACCAAACACGTGGTTGTACTAAAATTTTGGCAATTTTGTACCCCTAAAAGGGAACGAGGTGGACCACCCAAATTTATAGTGATCTATATTAGTGTCCTATACTATAATACCAAATGTTTAAATTGGGCAATTTCCAAAATTTAAGGGGTGGGCCAAGGTACCCCTCCCAAATTTTTCAAGGGGTGCATTAATATACCCATGTCTTATGAAAGGGAATGGACCCCTGTATACGCCCATATAACTATATAGGGTAATAACACCTCATCCAAGGGGATAAATTAGGTCAAAAACCCCCGAAATTTAAATTTTTGGCAATTTTTTACCCATAAAAGGGAACGACATAGACACCCAATACTGATAGAGGTACATACTATGGTCCTAGGCTACCATACCAAATTTTTAAATTTGGCAATTTCCAAAATTTAAGGGGGGTGGTCCTATGTACCCCTGCCAAAATTTAGGGGGTGGGCCAAGGTACCCCTGCCAAAATTTAGAGGGGGTGGTCCTAGGTACCCCTAGGTCATTGACCCCGGGCCAAGGTCATTGACCTTTGACCTATGACGTCACAAAGGTCGGGGTCAAAGTCCAAATTTTCCTATAGTAACGCATTAATTGTCGTCGATAACGTTCTCCATTCATAGTTTCACCCGGTTGCAGCAGCTCATAGTACACCACACCTTTCATATCCCACCATATGCACAGCATAACCTTTGCACAGTGAATATCTCGTTTTGGTTGTGATGGACCTGGTTCACCTGGTTTCACCCAGGCCTTTTTTTGTTTAGGGTTCTCGTAATGGATCCACTTCTCATCACCCGTAATAATTCGATGCAGAAACCCCTTTCTGCTCTGTCGTTGAAGCAGCAATTCGCAAATGGTTTTTCGTCTTTCAACGTCTCTGTCTTTCAATTCATGTGGAACCCAATGTGACATCTTTTGAATCATTCCCATGGCTTTCAAGCGTTTGGAGACTGTTGTTTGATCAACGCCTAATGCTGCTGCAAGTTGTTCCTGCGTTTGACACGAATCCTGCTCGAGCAATGCTGTCAATTCTTCGTCTTGAAATTTTTTTGGCTGTCCAGCTCGCTCTTGGTCTGCCAAGCCGAAATCACCACTTCTAAACCGTGCAAACCACTTTTGACACGTTCGCTCAGCTAGAGCATGGTCACCATACACTTCCACCAAAATACGATGACTTTCAGTCGCACTTTTGTGCATGTTAAAGTAATGCAGCAGGACACCCCGCAAAAACACTTTATCGGGCACAAATTGCGCCATGTTCACTTAACTACAAACTGGTGTTGTTGACGCTTTAATCCACTGCCCTATACTACGAACGATACGCGATGACAGGGGTTTGCAACACATGTGTGGATACACGGAACTGTGGGACGCTCCGTTCGTTGCGCCATCTCTTGTCCACCCGCACGAATTAATTCCTAGACCAAATATATATATATATATATATATATATATATATATAGTTTATTCTTTAATTTTATAGCTACTACAGAATATTCTAAATCATTGTTGATAAAATTATAGTTTCTATTCTTGTGCTTAGTGTTGACGTTGCTAAGAGAAGGAAAATTCAGTGGTGCGACTTGAAACAACTGAAGGTAACTTTCTAGATGATATTTCAGAATCAGAACTAAACGGAATAATTTTCGATACAGATTCAGACATGTCAGAAAATAAGAAATCGTGGTGGAGCTATATTTTCTGCTGCTTCGATGGCTGTTTCTGATCAAGGATTAGTGCGCTTTTATGTATTTGGAGCCTCTATTTTCTTAACAGAAGTCAGTTAAGAGGGAAGACTTTGGCAACTGACATCTTCAACTGTCACACTAAACTTAAAGACCCTGGATCGAAAATACCTATATATGCCACTATCTATTCGTTTAGTGAACAAGAAAAGAAGAAAATTTTAATTGTAGATGCAGTGCCTTGGCTCATATTAATGATAATGTTTTGATAGAAAAATAACGAATCTGATTTTATATAATTCGAATTACATTAAACACTACGAAATAGTGAATGAGAAAAAGTATAATTGAGATAGACAAGTTGTCAATATTGAAGACAGATCATCTGCTTTCTCCTGTGAAATTTTGAATCTTCCTTGATTGTTTAAAAAAGAAGAGCTTTCCTTATGAATTTGAGTCACCACATGTAGAACAACATTGTATTTTTCTTCATATTGTATTAGTGTCCTAATACATATATTGTAAAGAAGCGAAGCATTGTTGCTTCTGTTATTTGTATTTGAAATGTAATTGTAAACAAATTGTTGAAAAGCATTGTAAGCACATGTGACAATCATCCGCACTGAGGAAAGCTTTTTTTTTTCTTTTTTTTTTTCTTTTGCTTTGGAAAGTTGAGTGACGATAAAAAGATCACTGTGGAGAAACCAATGGAATTAAAGGATGCTGATGCACGGAATGAAGGCCTTCCATTTATAATATACATCAAATCTTTAACTAGGCATGTTTGGACTTTATTGAAAAAAAAAAAATTAAATAAAAATTAGTTACTGCCGTTTTTCCAAGATATCTTCTAACGATAGTCCTCGAAAAATTTGTAACTTCTCGCTTTTGAATAGAAACAATAATAAATAACCATCCGTTGTTTACCTGAGTTATTATTTATATTATTATTTTGAAACCATGAAGATAAAATGCATGTAACTTAATGTGGATAACAGCGGTTCTCAATCTCGGGTACGTGGAACCCTTGGGATACGCACCGAACCGTTCGGCTCACGTGGGAAATAATTAGTAATGAGAGAAAAGAAATGACCTTAATCTTTGCTTACAGTGTAAACAATGTAAACATATATCAAAAAGCCTTAACAAAAGCTACAGAAGATAGGAAATAGAAGAAAGGTGTAAAACACAAAGTACGAATATGTTTAATCAAGTAATTTGTATTCGAAGTCTCCAGAATTGAACAGAGAAAGTTCACAGTAATAAATTTCATAAGTGAATGAATAATTAGAAAAGGTTGGTTGTAATAGTTTATTGCCCCTTCCACCACAGGCTGTATGAGACATGGAGCTACACCTTAATGTGAAATCCAAATAACATGAATTCTGACGATTGAACCTCTATCCCTCTCGCCTAAGGCACTTATGCTAATAATATAACCACGAGGAAGCTGTAATTAAAAAACAATGAACTGAGATCACTTATTAAAAATCCTGAAGGAATTTTTGCCTAGTTAAGCAATTTATACATCACATAAATCTCGGGGATTTCCTGGTATATCGGATTTGATTTTAGCATTCTGTTCAGCAGCCCGGCTCGATGAGACGTGGGCGTAACGTGGAATTCGAATCACAAAAGCTCCCGCCGGAAATCAAACCCTAGGATTTTGGAATGTGCTGGGATGACCCATTTTTCCCAATGGATATCTCGTGGTTATCCTGTAAGGGACCTGAAGCGAAACTACTCAAGTCGCTGTTTTGAATTTTTCTTAATATCAACGTTAATGATATAATATTGAAATACAATATTATGCTAAAGAACATACGATAAACGATTTTTTCATACATTATCACGCTCGCAGTAAATCCACCATCCACATAGCATTAATGATACTATGTTTTGCAAGAAGTACACTGGAGTCATATCTCTGTATTTCTTTGAGCTACGACTTAAAAGGGACATAACATGTAAACATGATATTCCACCGCTATACGCATACCCGGAATTTCTTTGTTTTTGTTAACCCGAACATCTAGTAGGATGATAAAGCAATAACAAAATGAAATACTAACAACAGGGCTTCCGGTTTAGAGAACTATATAATATGCAAGTCGAGGCATGCCTTAGCAGACAGACCAAAAGAGAAGGCTATGTGTGAATGTGACGTCAAGGCATGTCACTGGTCATACGGATATTATAAAGGCAAAGGTTCTTGCCTCATATGTCAAGCGTGCAGGAAATATCTTGAAGCTTTCCCTCGCTCGAATGTAACAGATCAGTAAACCGCTTCTGGTGATTACTCTTGATCTGATAAAGGGGGTTTTATTCTCCAAACAGGAAGAAAGCTCTCAATAGTTCTGTAGGAAAGACTGTGTGAAAAAAAAATAGAAATATTTTTGTAATATGTTTTTTGAGCCCAAGCGTCCCGTAGGAAAGTGTTAATTTGGACAATGCTCATCAAAATGCTTCATCTATTTAAAGTTTCATTTCTGCATTGAAAAGTGATTCAGCTAAATGTGCATGAGTAAGACTCTCCATTTTTACTTCGGTGAACATCTTTCCCGAATAAAGCGGCAAACATACCGCTCAGAGAGAGTCCACCAGCTACTTCGGTCTAGCTTTCTATCCTCCTCCTTCACTTAAGTAGTCACGTCCCAGTGTTTTCGATTAAAATTTATGTTGTTTTTGAGTTATAATTTTTCGGAATTTTACTGCTTTCCAACTTGCCACAGACTTACGGCAGTTGACTTGTCTTGCAATACTATACCGGTTTAGTTATGTGCTCAGAAGGCAGTGACAGCGTTGATCGATTGATGAATTAAAACCAAGTTGATGTAACAATAATCGATATTTTGTTTACAATATTCATTTTTATTGTTTTATTGTATTTTTTTTTTTTTCAATAAATGTTTTGTGAATTTGAAATCTTGGTCTACGGTCTTTTCAGGTACGAAACAATCACCCCCTCAGTGTTGAATATGTATTTTAGATCACGATCCAGTCGATGTTAGACTGTTCAAGAACGGTGAACTCAAGGCTGTCTAGTTGTAGAGAGTCTGTTTCTCCGTCGCCAAACGTATATAATCACCTGTTAATGACTTGCTAGCCCAAATATCTTTGTAAATAGGATCCTTGTAACCTTAAGATGGCTTGGTACGAAAGTAGCTAAATATCGACAAAAATGATACTTGTTAATTTAGTTAATTTCATGTAGCAGTAGTAGCTCGAAGGCGTAATGAACTTTGTTCAAACAAGAAGAGAGCCACAGTGTTCGGGTTCTGGGTATCCCAAATTACCCTCTACGGAACTGATTCTGGGAAATTGGTGACTAGTGATTTTAAAGGGATAAACCTCACAGCAGAGGCTTCCGGGATTAATTGTGCTACAGTGTCTCGAATCTCAATAGGTGAGTTGCCCTCCAGCAATGCCTCAGTGTTTCTGTCTCCTAGAAAATACAAAGAACCTCCTAAAAGGTTCACAAACCTTAACAACTTTGAGAAGGACGTTGTACGCAAGACTGTTTTTGACTTTTGTAACCAAGGCGAATTTTCGACTTTGAAAAGGAATACCAATACTTTGGAAAGCAAAATTTCCTTCCAATTCTTCCACTTACAGAATTCACTGCGCTTTAGGTTTCAGGTTAAGAAAATATCTGATGGACGAAAGGTTTTTTGATAGGGAGAAGTAATAATAGTGGCAGGACTAAAATTTCTTCGAAAAATGTAGCAAATTTGGACTTCTGAAGACGTAAGACTAATATTTTACTTGGGCGAGACTTGGGAGAACCAAAATTATTCCATTAAGTCACTTTGGCAAGACCCGAGAAAGGCCATGCTAATTTTACCCTTAAAAGGCCCAGGGGGTGCCTCTGAGGCTCCCTGCTGCATATACAAGCTACCTGAACTCACCGCGACCATTTGTATTTTCCGTCATTAATAGGAAAGGCTAGTCACTACTTTGCTATGAAATCATTTGTTAATGGTAATAAACAATGAACAGTATCAAATAATTAGAAAAGCACATACTTCAATAGGAGCGTCAAAGGCACCCCTTGGGCCTTTACATTAGTATTAAAAATAACGCTATTTTTTCTGAGGTAAAGTAAAAAAAAAAAAATGCTTAGGAAACGCAATCAGAGGGTCATTTCAAAGAGAGAGAATAATTCTAGAGCGCAGGACACGGAACGAAATATCTATTAAGAATAATGGCATTAAAAATTGACCAGGGTGCCTCCAAAGCACCCCTTGTGCCTTTACGTCAATATAAAAAATAACCCTATTTTTTCTGAAGTAAAATAAGAAAACGTATGAACAGCTTAATCAGGGGGCATATTCCAGAGAGATAAGAGAAGTCTAGAGCGGAAAACACGCAACGAAACATCTATTAAGAATAATTGCATTAAAAGTGGACCAAGGTGCCTCTGAGGCACCCCCTGGGCTTTCTCGGGTTCAGGATGGTGGATTAAAGGTACCTCTGGGAAAAAGAAACAGACCTATTGTTTGCACATGGGATCTGCGAAAACTGGATTTATACGCGACAGTAAGTGGATATTTCGATCTAAATTATCTTCTGACTATCACGAAGAAATGACAATAGTTAGATGTAAGAATTGGTTTTCGGTCGTCATAAATAAAATTCCAAATGCATCGAGTAGAAAAAATGCCATTGTTGAATGGCTGCAACAAAAGGATGTTGAATTTTCCAATTTTCGGCAACGGAAACTAAGGTTAAGCTATTGCAGTGTGCGCAGTGCGTAATGCCGTTCAAAAACCAATCTAAAATGTGCGAACTAGATCAACTTGCAAACGAAAGAGGATACGTAATAATACGCTTACGACTCTCAC
Source organism: Thermobia domestica (assembly GCF_964235325.1). Lineage (NCBI taxonomy): Eukaryota > Metazoa > Arthropoda > Insecta > Zygentoma > Lepismatidae > Thermobia > Thermobia domestica. The sequence continues at coordinate 215,235,882 of NC_137464.1, forward strand.
TGTCAACACAACCCGATTGAGCTTATATAGGCACAAGTAAAGAAGAGAGTTCCAAAGAGATATAAGCCATTTAAACTGACAGATGTAGAAAAAAGTGGCTAACGAAGAAATTGATCATGTAACACGAAGAGACTGGGAATTTTGTGTGCAACGTACGGACAAATTACAAGATGACTTCATGAAAGAAATAGGAGGTAACGATATTTTGGAACCCATAATAATAAATTTACAAGACTCAGAAAGTGACGAAATACGAATGATAGTGATAGCCGTGGTGAAGACGACGAGCCTTTAGCAGTCCCACTGGAATAAAGTAACAGGAAAGTTGCTATTTATACTTCTAGTATGCACGGTAAAAATTCTACATTTTACTGGAATAATACTTTTTACATTGTGAATAATACTGCTAATTAATTTGTCGTACTCCTAGATAGAGAAAGAGCGAGAAGGAAAAGGAGAGTCCGTAATCTTGCAACATCGCGCGGAATATCGCTTGTAATTGGCTACTGTTCCACGTTGCTTCTCATCGAAAAGCGCTGTAAATGTATATATCTAAAACTAATCGGTTCTAAAATTTTGTTAGTCTTACATTTGACAATACATCTATTAGCAGGCAGACAATCTCAGATAGATAGCTAAAGATTCTAATAATCTTTTGTTACAGTTTCAATCACTATAAAAGTAGAGGTCATTTAAAGAAACGTAGCTGTCCAGATTTTTCAAAACGACTGTAATGTTATTCCCGAAATGGAAATTAGAGAAGTTTATGTTATTCCCGAAATGGAAATTAGAGAAGTTTAGGAACTCGATAAATGAAAAACGTACTGAAAAAATTGAATCAGTATCTGGATTACAATGTCTATACCATTTAGTAGTGATAACATATAATATTTCATTTAGTGCTGTAATTGACCAAAACATATCTCTTCAAAGAATGAATTATTTATAGAATGTTGATCCACTTTCAGAATTAACAACAATCTTATTGTCCTGGGGATGGATGTGTAATAAGTGGATTGGCAACACCAACCTTGTCATGAATACATTGATACTGCAATCGTCTTCGGACTGGAAACTACACGAACAGATGCAGATTAAAAACATATAACTTTTGCAGCAGCGAAATTTAATAGATTGTATCTGCATATTACGTCCGAAGTTTAACTGAATTATTATTAATAATATGTACCACAATGTTTCCACAACAATTGTAACATGTGACTATGACATATAATAGTGAAACAAAATGGCCGGTGAACATTGAAATTTTAGGAATGGAAATACGAGGTCTGCCGAATGTTACCCCATACATATCACAAGTGGCAACATGCGTCAAACTCACGCCTCCTCTGACGTTGAACTTCAGGGACATTTTCACTCTTGAAATGCTAAGTAAAATGAACCTCCATTCCTCTTTCATGCCGGTAGACACAGTAGCTCTTGATAGCCTCATTACCCATAACTTTTGTCATAGATGGTCAACTACCCAGACACTATCAATTCGCCCTCCTTTCCGAGGTCGGGCATAATACCAAATCAATATAGCATACTCCAGAGAAAAGAGGGAATTCTTATTTCATGGATAAACGGCACCTAAATTAAACGAGTGTTTACATTATTTTCTCCAGCTTCAGTATGTTCAGTTAAAAACTTTCAGCTACCTGGTAATAAATAAAAGAAAAATATCATTTGTACGGCTTTTATATTGTAAATAAAATCAGAATAGATTCTGTCACAACAGTATACACCAATAAAGTCTTTTGTTTTCGTACGCAATACATGATTAGATATGAAAAACTTAACTAATACAGTTGTAGTTTTGAGTTTTGAAGAAATTTGTACATCAGAAATGACAGATGCTCATACAACACAAATGCTTTGTAAATTACACATTCGTACACAGAAAAAAAAAAAGAAAAGAAAAAAAAGTTTATCCAGAACTTACAGATCATATTAAAGAACGTATTTCCAGAATGAAAACCTAATGTATAGTTTACAGTAATATATACACAAGTGATAATTAAAAAAAAAATCTATTCTGTACAGGAAAAGTATAGATTTCAAATAGAGTCAACAACACACTTACACATCAACAACACGTATTCATATAAATAAAAATATCAATAAATATACATCTGTGTTTTTGTTATTCAACATACACATCATAAAAATAATATAGATTCAGTCTCTGATTCACAAAAGAAATTCCACTCTGTTCATTCAACAGATATAACAGCTTTTTATTTATTTATTTATTTATTTATTTATTGTACCTATTATTGGTGATTAAGGCAAAATGGACGGTAAAAATAATTGCACAGTAAAATGTTAATTCTTCAGCTACTTTTCTCCAAACTTTCGTTGTTTAACGCCGTTGTTAATAACGATTTGTACACAGTAACACATTTTCGAATGTCACTCTTCTTTCCTTTTACTTTGTCCTATGAGGTGTTTGACATTTGACCGAAGTTAAGGGGCGCTGCGATTGATCTGGAGTTCTTTGAGATCCTCCGGATGTGATGCGTTGTTGTTCATTCATTAACTGAACATCCTGCCCGTAATGACTATTCCTGTAAAATAATAATAATTCAGTATAAAAGTCCCTTGCATAAGCCAGCGTTAGTTGAAAGAAATCGATATATAAGACTATAGTGAGTAAATGCAATTTCTTTAATATTTCACCTGAATATCATCTACTTTAATCACGAATATGAGATGAGAATTTTTAAAGATTTTCGAGAAAGAAATGAGTAATAAATGTTCAAAACTCAGGGTGGCTACTCACCTGGAAAACCGGGAAAAGTCAGGGATTTTTTTAATTCTGGAAAAGTCAGGGAATTTTTATGAAAAACATGGAATTTTTACTCGGGAGAAAATTTACGTTCTGCTGTATTCCTAGCCATTTAGCCGGTTTATTTATATACAAAATAGCTTTGGTCGCTGGGGGCTTCGCCCCCAGATTTCTCCTTCCTTCCAGGTTTCGTTTATCTAGCTCTGCTGGTTTGGGCTGCGCATACTTTCTTCATATTCTTTTGTCATTTAGTGCTGCCCATGAATTGAGCTGGAGCGAAATCGGGACCATTTTGTAATTAACACACTCGTTTAGTTCGATGGCTGCTTGATTTCCAGAATTCGCTCGGGGCTGCGCCCCTGCATCCCGTTTTGGTGGTCACGTGATTAATATAAAGGCTGAACGATAGTTGAGTATTTCTGCCGGAAGAGTTCCGAATGTGTGTCGAATTCCACAAAATGTGTGGAATTTTGGTTAATGCGTGTATTTCTATGTGGAATCAAAAACTGTGTGGATTCCACATGCATTTGTACTCAGTGGCGGCAGTACTTTTTGCGCCACACGATTAATTGGCCATGCTTTTTTACAGATATTTGACCTTTTGACCACCAATTTGAAGTAATGGCATTCCCCTCCCCCTAGTTTTTACACCCAATTCCGCTACTGCATGTACTATTGTTCTAAAAAAAAAAAAAAAAAAAAAAAAATCAGCTTCAAACAAATTTTTCCGATTTCTTAAAAGCACATTTTAATAGTGCTCATTTACTTCAGTTCCGTTGTTTTGTTACACAATATTTCCCATCTATGTCGACCTGTTCCCCGGTTGCATAACCACCGCACGCCACTGCTGGCACGACAAAACCTTTGGGACCCGGGCCTACCTAAAGTTGTTAATGCCGTCTTTCTAGACCGAAGTCCGCTACTTCTTAATACAGGTAGCTCCATAATTGTCCTCCCCATTCATTTGTGACGTCAAAGAACGATAGCATAACCTTGTACTGCAATATGACAGAGGTTGCTAATAAGCACACCTGGTGAAGGTATTGTATATTTGTTGTTAAATCCGGAGAAATATTTGATTGCAAATTAACGAATAATAAGTAGATAATGAGTAGAACAGTTTCTTGATTTGAATTTTGCAATTTTAAACCGATTTTATGTAAATTCTGTAATGGTGTTTTTCCAAGAAAATAAATTTAAGAATTATTGACTACTTATTTTTTAAACATATATTTGTTTAAAAAAGAAATGAAAATTTCAGTCAAGGGAGTTGAGGATTGTCGCAGGGTGCGGGCTCCACCTCCATTGGCCATTTCCTAGCTATGGGCCTGGATCAAAATACCATGTTTTCGAGTAATTCTTTTTCTTAACACATGGACTTCTTTGCCGTATAACTCACAAGATTTGTGTTTAATAATGGTTTACGGGTTTGCAGGGCCGGCGACAGGGGAGGGGGAATAGGGGACAAATGCTCGGGGGCCTGGAATCACAAAAGAATAATTAAAAGCAATAATTTTACTGGAATTTAGGGGTTCGTGTCCCTGAGTTGCCCAAGGTTCCTATATATACCAATTTTAGATCTCTCTAGAAATTTTCTGGAAAACCGGGAAAATTTCTGGAAAAGTCAGGGAATTTTGAAATTCCAAATGAGTGGCCACCCTGAAACTGCGCTATAAAAATTGTTTACACTTCTGATGAGCGCTGGTCAATGAAGTCGACAGACATGTCATATTTCCAAGTATTGTACAGTTACAAACAATAAGTGTAAGTTAGAGCTATCATTTCTTACACCTCCAACCTATACTTAACATTGTTCCATACTGTATGTATTATTATTATTGTGCAAATTTTAGTTATCCGCTAATGGTTTCCATATTTTACACAAATTTCTTTGTTAGAGTTTAATTTGGGCAATTTTTATAAAATTAATATAACTTAAATATAAACGGTTCTTTTTTAATCTTTAGTGCAATTAAAACAAAGATATATATTAGGTAAACTAATATGATAAAAACCAACTACCATTCAACAATATTTTCTTACAGATGTAATTGTATACATTCATCCCTCGTTTTAATGGATAAAAACGGGGGAGACAGCGTCTAATGTTAGCAATTGCCCATAAGTTCCGATTAGGATTAGGAATTAGATTTCTGGGCTTCTCACGTATCAGAGATGACTTCCTTCGGCGATCACACCACCGGGGGAATTAGGATGGAAATAAGGAAGCGACCTGAGGCCTTAATGTTAGGTACCACTCCCGTATTTGTCTGGTGTGAATGAGGAAAACTTCAGTCAGGCTGGTTGGCCTGATAAAGCTTTTAAATTTTCCGACCGAGTGTCCCCACCGAAAATCGAACCCGGGACCGCTCGCATCAAAAGCGAGAGCCTTAATGTCTACGCTACTCGGGGCCACTTGTGTAAGTTTCAACACTAAGTCTATAATGGCTAAGAAAGAGGAATAATCAGTACTATATTTTTAATCAAATACTCAATCCATTCTGACTGTAAAATAAAAGGAAGTGAACTTTCAAACCGAATTGGCTGCTCCAGGCTTTACCCGATGCTTCTGAATCCATAAAACTGAAGGATGAGTGAATTTATTTATAGAAACTGAAAATTTCAGTACTTAAACTGGCTGAGACTCGAACCCGGGTCTCTCTTTTGCCGAACAGATTCTCTACAATTGAGCTATCAGCAACTCAACAACCTTCTAATGTTTTTGATTCCTTATTCTTCAACGTACACTTGATCAGCCCTCTTCCGGCAATTATTTGTGGACCAATTCACTACATTGATTAAAAACGTTTAATCTTAAGTAAACAGAAGGTTTAAGTTTTAAATTCCCGCCAATTCAGCTATCAGGTTTTGTTGTATAATTCTAGCATTGCTCTGTAACTATTAATAACGCGGTGCAAATAAAGCAATTTAAATATTTAATTTTGTTATGTAAATAAAGCAACATTTTCAAGAAATTACGTATCAAAATGAAAATTTCTAGTTACATTTTCCATGCACATGGATTTTACTTTTAAAATTAAGTTTTAATGACCTCAGAGTTTTTGATAAATCTACAAGTGTTGCTCTTAATTCCCTGAAAAATTCGTTACTTTCTCGTGATTTGGCGATTTATGCTAAATTTTCATTATTTCCACGTGAATTTTACACCCAGATACTGCACGTTAGATTTTCAATAATTATATGCTTTTCAGTACTTGATTAATCAAATAAACGTTACTGTAAATGAGAGAAAACAGCAGAGAAAGTACCTAATGTTTTATAACATGGATAACAGCTGTCCACTGATATAATTCTTACCTAATGGCTGAACATCTTTCTTGTCTAAGTAGTTCTTTGTTCGAAGTAAATAATACTGTTCGATATTCCACTGCTGAGGGATTATTGTACGATGTAGCTGCGTCCAAAACGCCATTATAAACCAATAAATCGTCTACAAGAATCTGAAAGAATAATTTAAATATATGTTAAGGTAATTGCTTAAAAGGACTTTTTGAACTGAATTTTCAATTTTGAATTAAAAACTTCTTAAGCCATTCATAACGCTATCATATTATCTTAGTTAACTATGCTATTATTTGTTTAATCGTTTAGTACAACCTTTGTTTCATTGTTTTAAACTTTAGCGTTTTACTCACTATCTCAAAATTGGAAATGATCATATGATCGTTACGATAAGATTCTCTATTTTGAAAACTACGATAGAACGTATAGTTTATTTTGCTTAGCAGGGCTGAACGTCCCCTTTCGACAGCGAGGGTCGGAAGAACCACAACAGAGATCACTCTGGTACCATGTGCACAGAAATCGTTCATATGTCCCACTATCGGATGTATTATTGCATATTGAGATAAATGACATTACCTCAACTTCATAAAGACAAAATGAATCGATATATTAGTCAAATTTACTCTTTTTCTTTTCATAACTAAACTACTGAGCTAGAAAACTATTATATGTATAATACAGATACGGAGCAATATTTCTAGTGAACATGTAGACCGAATCCTTACTTCTTATTACTCTGCAGATGAGTACCAATAGATCTCTTTATTGTGACAACATGGCAAATGCACAGCAGTGTGGTATTTTAAAGTTTGCAATTTTAGCCCACAAAGTCTTCGTCAATCAAGAATGTTTCAGTCGTGTGTTTGCTAAAGTTAGCGTCCCTTTTCAGTATGCGATTATAAGAGGAATGGATCTATAGTTTAAAGTGGAATTCGAACCAGGTTGATAATGCGTCCGATGTTCTCTCATCGTAAATTGAACCTGGACTACATGCGCCAAAGGTGGGTGTATGTCAGTCATCAGACCAGCAGGAAGCGCTACCAGTCAGGAAATATTTAGAAAAAGATATAGTTTCGTCCATAAATGAAAAACATATTAAAATATATTTTGCTTCTTATATGCACCGGTTAAATGCATTTAAAAGCATCCACATGGAATTCACCGACCTTATGTTTTTCATGAATCCAGTTATCGTAAATAAGGAAATTATTCTTTTCCGTATAAATGGACGCTAAAATAAATTAAATTTATTGTGCCTAAACCAGCTCTGTGATTGTACTTCTCCATAAGATAACATAGTTGGCCACTTGTATACAAAACAATATTTGATTCTAAGTTGTAGATTATGAGAAATTTTTAAAAATTATAACTACTATAATATAATCTATTTTGGTTAACTGTCTCACCGTGTATGCTTCTTGTGTTATATGGAATAATATTTTATTCTTTAAGATATTGAAAACAAAACAAATATACATTTAAACCTGTAGATTGATTAACCATTTAGATATTTTTATGTGGAATCTGCAGAACTGGTAGTGACCATTTAAGCAGGTGTCGCTACATGCCATATGTTTTAACAATATTAACTCTCTCGAGTCGAATTAGTTCTCTCGATAAGTACAAACAATTGACTTAGTACTACTAAATACACCTGTATAAATCTAGTTAATGAAAACTACGAAGTTTTAATAGGTTATTGAGCGTGCTAAACACGCGAATTTCTTCCATTATAGTACGAAGTCTATTTGGGTTATGTTAGCTAGAGTGCTTTTGTAAAACAGTTATTAATCAAAATATGTTTCTATTAAAACAAATATAACATACCCCAAACTCCTTCACTCCTCTTGTCGGTGTTTTTCTATAATTCCACAATTTTATCATTGAAACCGTTACTGGGAAGTCGAATACTATATACACTCTATTTAACTGGAAAAGAAGGAATATATAAAAACTTCTTTGCACACGCACACACACACACACACACTATTAAGTATATTTCGTAACTTTAAGCTTATAATCAGAAAAATATAAAAGAAACAATAATAAGACAAACGAAGATATGTTCAAATTAAGGTAAAACAAAACTAACTTTAAGAGCACTTTACATATCTCTCATATTTTTCAGTTGATTTTTGGACCAACACATCCAATATATTTCAATCAAAAATTTTCTTGTACACCTTATATCTGGAGAACCAGATATAGTGTAGCCAAATCCAAACTATCACTTAACTCAGTATGGTGTGCATATTCCGTAAAAAAAAGTACGAAAACTCGATTTAGGGGACGTTCAAAAGTTTTGTGGCCCCTGATTCACAAACTAATTATTGACCAAAATCGCAATCTTTTGATATATATATATATATTCCTAAAATTCTTGTTCGTAGGCAATATACATTCTTTGATAGCATTGTCGCTATGTTTCCACAGAGTTTTGCGAGACTAAAGAGTCAATTCCCTATAGTTTTGTAACATTTCTTTCAAAGTGGAAACTTTCTAAATTTAAATATATAGTCTCTCAAAAATATGAAGAGAGGCAGCAGGGGTAGTGTATACAAAACACTGAGAATCATTCGCATGAGATATGTGTAGTTTACACTTATTATCTGCGATTGATAAGATGGTGTATAACTTTGGGACTGTTTACGTTGCTTTTATTTGTTCTTGATATATTGTTACCAAGTAGCAGTTACTAATCGCTTAAATTTGCTAGTTTTATCAGATGATATATTATGATCAGCAATATAATGTGTTATAATGTGATCAACAATTTACGACTGAATTTATGTCATCAATTAAAAAGCGAACGATTGCTGTGCAATTTCATTATAGGCTTTTACTGGTGGCTAATGTAATTTTGTCAACTAATTAAGGACACATAGTATATCGTTTAATTGTCACATGTGTTTATTAAAATGTAGTCGTTGAGTAATCAAGCTCGTCATACGTGTTCATTAAAACGTAGTCAATGAATTACTAAGCTCAACAGACATATCATTAACAACCACATAAAAGAAACAGAGAAACAACTCATTCCTGTTCCACATCTTAACGCTCAATTTGATTTCCTAGTAGTAAGGTAATAGGTATTGCAACACTTTTTTCTGACCACGTGGAGTTAATAACTGATTGCCGAAGTTCATAATCTTTGCCGATGGTCACTGTAAACACGTTCCTGTGCCATCAGATCGAAAAGAGCACGCCACGAAACAGTCTCCAATATCAATGGCCCAGACGGACGTTCATCACGGAAATATGACCATTAACACCATGTAACAAAAACTTGTTTATTACATCCTTGCTGTTTGTTGACGGAAAGGAACGTGTTGAATACAAAAGTACCATTAGGTTTTCTTTCCCATTTCAAATTTGATATTTTAGTATATTTTTCAATTTGCAATTAGTTAAAAGTACCTGCTTACTCTAACACTTATCTTAATTATGGAACGCTTTTACAAATGAAGTCAAGTACATATTCTTCTTCACTATTAGATGGCTGAAGTTCATCGAAGGCATTCATAAGCTAGATGGCTTTTTTTAGTTGTGAACTTAAGAAAGACTGTAGTTTTATTCCTTTGCAGTCTGTGTGTCTTAATATAAAATGTTAAATGATCAGAGGTTCTAAACTGTAAACTGACCCATTTGGCTGCGTTTGTGGACGACGGATCTAAGCGAGTAAAATACCTCTTGTGTTCGAGACAAAATTCTGTAAATTATATAGATCATACATTCAGAGTACCGGTTGGAGACCAGGATGTTGCATGAGCTCATCATTGGCCTGTGATAGTTGTTGTTCTACTTTAGGGATTGGTTACTTAGAACAAGAAGGGCATGCCATTTGGCATCCGCTAATATGGAGGGAGCTTACAAATAATCATTAGAACTATTACTTTTATACAGTATGGTAGATATTTATTATTATAAAGCCAAGAACAAAAAATAATATATCATCATTTGCTCAATACTTGTGTTTATTTTAACCACTATATAATGTTTTTGGATGTTAAATGTTTCTTTTTTTTCTTTTTTTTAATGTTGTTTGTATTGTTAAACATCAGAATTTACATGCAAGTGTTCGTTTCGCTGGTTTGCTTCGGCAATGAACCTCTAGTTCATTAGTTTCCCTACCCTATAGCTTACGTTACAAATTTGGACCAAATGCTTGCCAACCATATACAATAGTGGCGCTCCCATAAAATTTGTGCCTGACTACGTAACAGAAGATTGCCTAACATCACAAGACATGTATAATCGTACATCAAAAGTTCTCCTATGAGCCAAAATAATGCGGAAGCAAACTGCGAACTACTACATAATATTATTATGTGTGTAAGTAAGAAATATCATTAAGTACGAATCAATAAATATAGTACCTGGTTTGGTAAGATTGGTGCAAGCCATGCGTGTCTCCCGTCATGCGTTTCATTGCACCCATCAACCAATTTATCTGGCGTCCTCACATCGTTGCTTACTTTATCGAGAACATTGACGCTTTCCGGAAACGCAGCAACATCTATCAGCGAAATGGAAGATCATCGTATATAATAAGAATATATCAATGTTTGTTATTTATTTAAATAGGATACCAATGATAAGAAAGCTGAATTAAACAGAAGGGAATACAAAGGAAATCTTCAACCACTTCGTGGTTTAAAAATAAGTTTTTCGTCTCATTCATTATATATACTATAAATGATTAATATTGTACGATATTTTGTTTCACTATAAATGTTTAATGAGTATGCGTACGTAATATGGGTGTATTTTTCCACTTTCCATGAACTTTAATAACAATTAAACAATCAAAACTTTAATTAATATTTAAACAAGATGAGGCGCTTTTTGGGAAGTACTTTTCTCTGCCAAATCTTTACTATATATTTCCACATTCTCTGCATAGTAATTATTCTTCTAATGCAAAGATACACTTAAGTTTCTTGAGCTAAACTTAAAAACAAAATCTGGCAATAGCTACTTCTCGAAATGTTAACACTTCTGATGCACAGCAATTAGTCAAATTTAAATAGAATACAGAACTGTTGTTTTCGAAATGTTACATTTTGTTAGGCCATGTAAATCAAGAATACAACTTTCTTTGTAAAGACAACATTACGTAAGATCCTTTCTGTTCTCAATTATAAAATTTTGTATTTCGACTGTAGTCATCATCCTTTATCATGAAGATAAGATTGAGATTAAAAAGTGGTTATAAGAATTTATATAACATTATTTGTATCATACTTAGAGAGAAAGATCCATTAAATGTCTAATGTATTTCCAGCAAGTACATTGCTTTGTCTTGGTCTTGTCACTCTATCTGGATTCTGCATTCCTTAGTGTGCTGCCAGGTTCAGTGGTAGAAAACTGCTGAATTGAACCTAGAAAGTCACTTCTGAATAAAATCCAGAGCAGTCACACATGGGATCAGTTTTGATTAAGTCTCTACCCAACATCTATTGTCTGTGATGTGGAACCTTTTGATCCAACGACTAACAGGAGAAAGAAAGGCTTGATGCGACCAAGATCAGGTGCATGTACTAGCTTTCTCTCATTGTATGATATCTCTTTTACCAAAGGTTAATAGATACGTTTGCTATTGAGAAGTAAATAAATCCGTATGGAAAGAGTAAAAACTAGATATGATCTTTTGTTTAGACAAATGCTAGCTCTTCGTCACTTCCCCAAAACTTGCTAGATCTCGAATTATTCCTGTTTTAATTCCAAATACGCAATGTATGACCAAGTAAACGTACGGTTTCATTCATCAGACTTACGGAAAGGTTTACACAGATGTTAAGATTTCTTTTTTTAACCCGATTTCCGAAAACGTTGGGCTAGAAACATTTAGTTCACAAAGTCAATATTACCTGATCTAGTGACCACCACGTGCCTTTCGTGACCCATGTCTTGAGTAGGAGAGCATCGAATGCATTACAGTGGTTTAAGTCCCGACCTGTATAGGCTTGCTGCTGACACAGAATGTAAACACAAATCACTAACTCATTCAAAGCACGAATTTAGTAAGGCTTGATACAGAGGAGAAGGTTTCATTTGAATCACCGAATACAAAGATACGCAATTTGGTGTATAGGGTTTTTGCATCTGGGAATATGATGCTGTTACTCACTTTAATGAATTGAATATTTGTGACACACAGTGAGGGGATGCAAATTATTGGTCGCTGCAGTGACACACGAATGCATTTGCTAGTAGGAAATAAAGACTGGTATAATACGCAGATAATCAGAAATGTACCGACTTATGTTGCACAATAAAGAATTCACAATTAAAATCAGATCAGAGAAATTTACATACAATATTGCTTCCTAAATTAGACAGAAATAATATAGAAAGCAACAAAGAGTAACTCATTATATACGGTAAATCTTGGCTGGCACATCTATATACAATACTTATTCTATTTCAATCTTTTCATGTAGGCCTACTTTTTAATTTGCTTTCTCCGCTGATCTAGTGGCTGGCGCATGTGTATTTGATGCACGTGGTTCTGGATTCGGTTGTCGGTGGCAGATCATTAAAAAAATTTGAATGTAATACAGTGGTTCGGATTTCATTTTAAACTGTGAGGTCTGCGTCTCATATAGATATTGAAAAGAGTCACTAAACAGCCAGCCAACAAACAAATACTTTTTAATCTCTTTATCTTCTTTTTGTGAACAACATGGACGACTACAGCCGACTTGTAGAATTTAGTAGCTGAAAAGTCATATGTTTTCTCAAAGTTTGCCTATACGAATTATTATCCTGAATGTATTCTAAGATATGTCTTAAGATTCTCTTTTGTTTACAACTTACTTTTCTCTGTCATTGCGATTTTCAATCCCATTGAATCGTAGAGCTCCAAACCATTCAGTCCAACATAATAGGGATCACCCCAAGTAGAGAAAATAAGAATCTGGAAAATGAATCCTTCAGGCATCATTGGAGACTCGTACTCGTCTCCAGACCATCCTTCAACACACCGTAACAACGAGGACGATGCTCTGTCTATCGTGTCGTGGCTACCCTTCCGATTGGTAAACGGTGATTGCAGGAAGTTGATCGTCTGAGAATAATCGAAGTGGCAGTGTCCTAACGCACGTCGAATCAAAAATCCTTCTGGTGGTGAAATAACCTTACCATCCACATACACTGTCGCTATTTTTACCTGTCGAAGAACATAAATTTAATCACTCTATTTAATTCTAATTTTAGCGTATTTAAAAATATTTTTGGTCACATCTTTAAAAGCCTCCTATTTACATCGGTAGATAGAAGTATTTTTATAAAGGTAACCAAGAACGTTCTATCGCTTTTTACCCACCACCTTCGAACATCGATATGTCACCTAAAACGTACCTGGTAGATCAAAAGTAGTCCCCATCAGTATCGACGACCTTCTGCCAATGTTCTGGAAGGACATGGATTCCATCGCGGTAGAATTTGGTGGGCCGTGTAGCGAAGAAGGTATCAAGTGCATCTTGCACCCCTACTAGGGATCTGAACTGGCGTCCTCTTAAGGTGATTGTCCAAGGAATGGAACAGGTGATAATCGGACGGTGCAATGTCCGGGGTATATGGCGGATGCAATAGTATAATGTTTCCCATCCAAGGCATAGAATGGTGTCCCGGGTCATTCTAGCTACGCGGGCTTAGCCTGGTCTTGTAACAGGAGGATCCCTTTGCGATTCAGAGTTTTGAGTTTGTCTTGAACACGACTCAACTGTTGACAGTACACAGTTGCATTGATGCTCTGACCAACTGGTAGTATTTCTCGATGCACGATGCCGAGAGCAATCCACCAAACACACAGAAGGACCTTCTTCTGGTGCAGTGCTAATTTCGTCTGTTTTAGAACCGGTTCATGGGATGCTAACCAATGCTGACGGCGCAGTGGAACTTCGTACAGGACTCACTTCTCATCACATACGAAGATGAGATATATTCTTGGGATGCTTAATTGATTGCAGAAAACCGCTGCCCTCTATTTACTATCGTTTTTGCTCTATACTGATCATTGTAAAAACCGGATACTGTTAATTTCTGCACTTATGACCCTCTGCATTCTGACCGAATTTAGTGGTGATCCATCAAATAGTTGTTGAGATTTTTTGTCTCCTGGACGGACGGACGGACAGACAGTCAAGGTAAATATTTAACGGAGTTTTGGTAAACCAAACTCTTTTAAGAAACAAGAGTTCTGCCCATAACGAAATTATACAACGTTCAATGATACATTAAAATACAAAACATGTGCAATAAATCGTGTAGTGAATTCCCTTTTAAGGCGGTTTTCACACTAACGTATAATCACAATTTTGTTTTAATACTTAACAAACTACGTAATACATCACCGAGGTGTCACTTTTGCTGATTAATTTTATTCCATTCAACCACGGCATCGCAGACTCTTTCTAATATAATATACTCAAAATCATTAATCTCTTTCTGTTCATTGCAAAAATTGTGGTATTCATTCCTCATTAGCTTATGAAATATTTCAATACATATCAAAATAACTGACTGATACACAATCAGACTCCTTCTTTTGTAATATTTTCCTTCTATCCTCTCCATATTGTCAAGTCATTCAAAAATTGAAAGCAGGGTGGAAAAGAATCATTTTTGTTGATTTTTTTATTTAAATCGATTTTTTTGATTTCAATAAAATCATTCTCCTCGTATAATACAAGTCGCGAACTGAAGAAAAAACATTAGAAATTCGTATTAAATGTTAATTATATCATTTAAGTGAAAATATTAGGGCTAAATTTTGAATTAATCCCCAATCGTTAACCTATTTCAATCCCAAAAATTGTTTCTTAAGCATTAAGGAAAAAGTACAGCAACGTTTATCAACATAATACTATTTTTTTTCACAAAAGTTACTGATATTTGGCAGGGGCATATTTTAAAAAAATCGGAACTAGCTTGCGGCACAAAATATGTATAAAATACATAAATTTCGTCTAAAGTTATAAAATCTAAAAATAAATAAATTAATTAAGTTTCGGAGAGGATTCGGACCCCTCTAAATACGCCCTTGTTATCTGGGAACAAACAAGCAGACGCGCACACAAAATAATTTTCGTCTTAAATGTCGATTGTGATTTCCCCGTTGAAATAGTTAACGATTTACAATATAAACCCTATGTTACGAAGAGAAGAAAACTTGCCTTGTTACCCATTCGAAACGGGATTTTCTCTAATCATCCTCAGCATGACACTCGTTTTCATACTGTGCTGTACACACATTTGAGTCTCATTGTATTATGATTATTATCTTCCATAATCGAAATAATAGAACAGAAACGGAATTTTACTTATTTTCACTTTAAATTAATTTATTTCGGAATTTGATTTAAATCAACAATTTTTATCTAAAAAAATCAAGTGATTTAAATCAGATTGATTTAAGTCTTGATTTAAATCAATCTACCCTTCTTGAAAGCAATATGTATTCACGGTCTTTGGTATTTGTGTAAAATCAGGTGGAACATTCCTGAACGACCAGTCTTAGTAGAAATGAATTATAACTCCATACGAGCACTGTATTTGAAGCCCCTTTATGCCGAACAACCCCTCCTTTCGATCACCGAACACCGATTTTTATCAGCAAATATTTTTGTTACTCTCTTCAAGAAGACCATTGTATTAGAAACATGTTTCGTCTGATGGAATGCAAGCGAACAGTAGCCGAGTAATTTCAATGATTATTTATGGTGTACCTGGTAAAGCCTGAAATTAATGCACAGGCAAAGGAAAATATAATTATATAAGAATTCTCATAAACGAATATATACAGTCCTGTAAGTAAAAACAACTACAATGGTTGCAATTTTCTCAAGTAGTGATTTTTCCTTCGTTGTTGCATTTTACATGTTCTAGCTGTGATATGCTTTTTGGAATATTCTGTGAGTTTGAAGGTTTGTCGGAAACTTAGAAACAATTACCTAGTCCTCGAATACGTTCCTTCTTTCTTTAGGAGTCAATAATTGTACAGTAGACAATTAAGAAATAAAGTCTGCGGCACGAGACACCCAAGTTCGATTCTTGGTTGGAGCTTACGTGTTTTCGATCACACGTTAAGCTGTATGTTCATGTCTCACTCAGTCTAGGTGCTGACAGGGACGCTAAACTATTTGGTCTAGGAATTAATTCGTGCGGGTGGACAAGAGATGGCGCAACGAACGGAGCGTCCCACAGTTCCGTGTATCCACACGTGTTGCAAACCCCTGTCATCGCGTATCGTTCGTAGTATAGGGCAGTGGATTAAAGCGTCAACAACACCAGTTTGTAGTTAAGTGAACATGGCGCAATTTGTGCCTGATAAAGTGTTTTTGCGGGGTGTCCTGCTGCATTACTTTAACATGCAGAAAAGTGCGACTGAAAGTCATCGTATTTTGGTGGAAGTGTATGGTGACCATGCTCTAGCTGAGCGAACGTGTCAGAAGTGGTTTGCACGGTTTAGAAGTGGTGATTTCGGCTTGGCAGACCAAGAGCGAGCTGGACAGCCAAAAAAATTTCAAGACGAAGAATTGACAGCATTGCTCGAGCAGGATTCGTGTCAAACGCAGGAACAACTTGCAGCAGCATTAGGCGTTGATCAAACAACAGTCTCCAAACGCTTGAAAGCCATGGGAATGATTCAAAAGATGTCACATTGGGTTCCACATGAATTGAAAGACAGAGACGTTGAAAGACGAAAAACCATTTGCGAATTGCTGCTTCAACGACAGAGCAGAAAGGGGTTTCTGCATCGAATTATTACGGGTGATGAGAAGTGGATCCATTACGAGAACCCTAAACGAAAAAAGGCCTGGGTGAAACCAGGTGAACCAGGTCCATCACAACCAAAACGAGATATTCACTGTGCAAAGGTTATGTTGTGCATATGGTGGGATATGAAAGGTGTGGTGTACTATGAGCTGCTGCAACCGGGTGAAACTATGAATGGAGAACGTTATCGACGACAATTAATGCGTTTGAAGCAAGCTCTGGCCAGAACACGACCAGAATGGGAGAACAGACATGATAAACTTATTGTTCAACATGATAACGCTCGCCCACATGTCGCAAAACCGGTCAAAACCTATTTAGAAAATGTCGGATGGGAAGTTTTACCCCACCCGCCGTATTCACCAGACGTTGCTCCTTCGGACTACTACTTGTTCGATTGCATGAACAACGATTTGATTGGACAGCGGTTTACTTCTTCAGAAGATATCGAAACATGGGTCTCTGACTGGATCGCTTCCAAGGATGAGGACTTCTTTCGCCACGGAATCCGTACATTGCCTGACAGATGGGCGAAAGTGGTGGCTAGCGATGGACAATATTTTTCTTAAGGTATTTATGTATTTTGTGTTTGTACTACAGCTTCAATGTGTGCGTACCTACCGCACGAATTAATTCCTAGACCAAATACAATTCAACCAACCAAACCTTAAGAACTTACATTTGAATACACTATAATGTAGTTGTGCTCGCATTCTGATTTTGTTCTTGATGATCAATAATATGTTTGATAGTATAGCAGAAAAGTCTAAGGATGAGTGTAACCAGCAAAATGCAAGACAGACCTTGTAATTTATTTGCAATCTCCCTTATTGAATTTTACTCCCTGAAATCCTTAGTAAATCATTAAACCCCTATTAAGAAGTCCTATAGAGGACCAATTTCAGATAAAAATTTTGGATGGTGGCTTCAAAGAGATCTCATTGTAATTACTTACACAAACGAACAGACGTATGATCAGGTTTCGAGTTATGATTTCACTGTAATTACGTAAATACCTTTCAACTTGTTTTCGTCTAACCACACGTTCATTATACCTTGGTTCACCGTAAGTTTTCCCTTCACTCCCCACTTTTGTTTCTGTTATACACTAGGGATGGCCAAAAATTTTCGGATCCGGATCTTGCCGGATCCGGACCTAGATCCGGATCTCGGATCCGAAACTCAGATCCGGATCTCGGATCCGAATCTCAGATCCGGATCCGAAATTCGGATCTCGGATCTGGGTCCGGATCTCGGATCTGGATCCGAAATTCGGATCTCGGATCTGGATCCGGAACTCGGATCCGAAATTCGGATCTCGGATCTGGATCCGAAATTCGGATCTCGGATCTGGATCCGAAACTCGGATCTCGGATCTGGATCCGAATCTCAGATATTGATTCGTATCCAAACCTACATCTGAAATTGTGATGATAAAATTGAATATCTAAAATTCGTCAAAACTTTTTTCGGATTCACTAATATAGTAGGATGCTGTGCTTTTAAATGTTTCCATAACACGTTTGTGCTATCTTTGTTCTTTATGTTATTTTAACCTTGCAATATTTACTTTCTTATATAAACTTTCTTATTTTCTCATATACAAATGAAATATCTTTTAGATAAGACCCTTCTAATCGCAGGAATACTGGACAAAACAAACTCTTTATTAATAGTAGTTTCTGACTCACTAGAGTCCAACCATCAACAAGTCTTTCACTTCGAAGGTACAACAAAAAATATAGACTGGTTGGCGTGGAACAACAGTAGATCTTTAAACATACACACGAGAATTTCAGGAGAGCGATATGGTTGTGTAGTATTATTAGTATTAATAAAAGTGTTCGTTGTACGACTTTATTACCTAACTTATGGCTTGCCCTTCTGAGGTCAGGAGTTTGTTGAAGGAGTAAATATAAAAGAGATTTCTGTCATTTCTTCTTCACCCTCCAGGTTTCTTTAATCATACATTGCAGGACGTAACCAAAACATATCCATGCATCGTATCATTGAAGCGTTTTGTGTTTTGTATATTAGTGTTCAAAAATATTTAACATATTCGCATTTGTTCATGTGATCTCAGGTTCAATACTCGGTGGAACATACATGAGATAATTGAAAGCTGAAACAATATGAAAATAGTATTTAAAAGTCAGGAAATTAATATTAAAACTTTAGCTATCTATTGTGACTGTAAGGCTATAGTTAAATTAACCCACACGTTTCGTGAAGATATATTAAGTCGTTATTGTTTATTTACTATAAGCTACCAGATACATCCTCAGAGGCCACTTTACTCTGTAATAATCAACAGATGAAAACATTGGGAAAGTAATGGAAGGAAGGTCTCCAGAGCCTTAGATCAAGGTACTAACCTAGCATTTGCCCAGTATAACTGAGGAACAACCCTGGAAAATCCTCAGTCAGGATAGCTGGTCTC
Organism: Thermobia domestica; assembly: GCF_964235325.1. Lineage (NCBI taxonomy): Eukaryota > Metazoa > Arthropoda > Insecta > Zygentoma > Lepismatidae > Thermobia > Thermobia domestica. The sequence continues at coordinate 215,255,201 of NC_137464.1, forward strand.
CGAATTCGTACTCGGTATAATCCAATTGCGAAGCAAGAATCCTAACAAGTAGCCTGAGCTCACTCCGTATTATTATTATTATTTAATTAACGTAATGTTCTAAAATTAGTGCAAATTAAACCCTACTTTCTTTATTGCTGATGATTTAGTTAATAAGCCTACATGAGACATCAGTCTCCCATTACATAGGCCTTGCTCAAGAAAGAATACCAGAACTGGAATTCAGGAAGCGGGGGTGAAGAGATTAATGAGGATGAGGAAACTATGTGCGATGCAAAAACTGAGAAATTATGACTTCATCACAGATATATTCACTTACATACGTCAATTAATATTTCTCTGATACAGGGCACTCTACTTTCTATAGTGGCAGGGAAATGGCCCGCTTTTGTAAACGAACACATTAAGCACGTGCATATAGGCACAATATCCGAGCAAAGAAACATAGGTAAAACTAGAAAAAAAAATAGGGAAAGCGAGGGGAAAGTGATAAAACGCCATTCAGCTTAAAAAAAAAAAAAAAAAAAGCTGAAAATAACTTAGAGCTACGAAAGACGCGAGGCGAATTTTATTGAAATGATTGCTTTTCCTTAGTGATTAGCTGTGCTAACTATGAACATGAATTAAAAAGAAAACAAGTAGCTAGCTCTGAGTTTCGCAAACAGGTTGAAAAGAAAATATTGGATAAAATTTAATAATAAAGAAGGCATTTATGATAATTAAAACAAATTAAATTCTTGGCACGACAGTCCTTTGGTTCCTACCATCGGGCTTACGTTCATTTGAAGCGGGATTTGAATGCAAGACATTTACAGTAAAAGGATCCACAGCCTAATGCCGCAGACCACTCGACTATGGCTGTCGGGTTTTCTCGGCTAATCTGTAGCACATTTACAGTAACTGATTATTTTAAAAGTTGCTCCTAAATACTGACAATCTAAGTTTTATGTATCAAATATTTCCTGCGATAATACCATACACTCTCCGACTTCTATAGACGAAAAGCTATAGTTACCCACATTATCTAATACAGAAATAAGTTCTGATTCTCTAATAGCTGCTGATGGTGATAGTCAAGGTTCACCGAAGCATGATCCCAAACCCAAACAGATATTGATGTCACTGGAACGCCTGAAAAGTCATTGTGGGTAAGTGAATTGCCCACTTGTCAGGATGAAGGGCGATGGTGATGTGAAATGCAGGGCTGTCAGAGGTACTACTTATAATAATTGGATTTGTAATATTCTATGCTGCCGTACACCCTCTTCAAGAAGATAACTGTTAATTTTAGCTTTGAAAATGTTACATAAAGAGTTTTATTGCTATCATTAGGTTGCATATAAATCTCTTTATTCCGGAATTATCGGATTTATTTTACCGCTTAACTTTCACATCTCTTCTGATTTACGAATATTTAAATCACAATTATCCCCTTAAGGTCAATTAGTGATATTTTAACTTATTTCGAACCAACTATGTATATGGCTAGTCTTGTTATATGGGAATAATTGAGACTAGAAGCAGTCTACAGGCTACGTTCAAAAAAATCTTGTCCGACCTCCTGATAAACCACGTCTTTCAGCAAGGTGAATTGTGGCAATCTGATACTAACATGAGGAAATCTTCCGGTTCAAGTGAAAGCTTCCATAAGAATCAGCACCCTAATCAGTGGTATGTGCCTTGCTAATTTTTCTCCAATGTGAAAGTACCTAATTTTATTGTTAAACATGAAAAGGTTTTTATTTCAAACAAGTTGTCATTACAGTTTTCATATTTGAACACAACACTCATGAAAAGTCATGTTAAAGCGCGACTTACTCCTGAAAAAGAATATTTATCTGTTTTTAATTTCTCGTGTTCCTCAAACTACATGCGGAATTAGTGCAAGTGCCTTCCGCTCGCATTACCTAGGTACAAACGCAATGGCGTATTTAGGGGAGAGGCTTCCGGGCTTAAGCTCCCCCCCGAAATCTTACTTACTATAGTAAACTATATGAAATATCTTGCAGAATTTTCACATTTTCAGGCAAAGCCTCCCCCCGAAACAAAATCGTAAATACGCCACTGTACGAACGGCTACGATCTTGGTACTAGCACATGTTTCGGTTTCCAGATCTCAAATATTTATATTTCAGCCTGATTCTATGTATGAATTCGAAATTTCAAATCTAGATAAGAGGCACCAAAATTCATAGTTTATTCTCGGTGCTCATATTGTGATTTACTAAATAATTATTAAATCTAATTGTAGGGTATACATTTGATATTTTGAGCAGACTGAGCAAGATAAATTTACGTAAAAAGTAGTCAATACTTGTCTTAACTGTTTATGTTTTCTTAACTGTCAATGAAATAGGTGCATTGAGGAATTTTAAATATTCATCTCGGTCCTGCAACCGAGTGGAACTAGATTCGACATTTGAGCTCTCATCCGGATCATTTTTTTTCTTAAGTAAGCCAAACATTTGATCTTTAGAGTAGAATGAAGGAAACGAATAGACTTGTCAATATTCGTCTTAATTTTCTGTTCTCTTCTTCACTGTCAGGACTTCGTGAAATTACTTTCGGCGAATTTTAGATATTCATGTTTATCATAATTTGGATGGGATGTGGGTTTGGATAAGAATCAAGATCCGAGATCCGAGATTCGAGATCCGGATCCAGATCCGAGATCCGGATCCAGATCCGAAATCCGGATCCAGATCCGAAATCCGAGATCCGGATCCAGATCCGAAATCCGAGATCCGGATCCAGATCCGAAATCCGAGATCCGGATCCAGATCCGAGATCCGGATCCAGATCCGAAATCCGAGATCCGGACCCAGATCCGAGATCCGGATCCAGATCCGAAATCCGAGATCCGGATCCAGATCCGAAATCCGAGATCCGGATCCAGATCCGAAATCCGAGATCCGGATCCAGATCCGAGATCCGGATCCAAAGGATCCGGACCCAATCAGATCCGGATTTTCGGATCCGGCCAGATCCGGATCCGGCCATCCCTATTATACACCTATAGTAATTACTTCCTGGTGTACACACATTGCTGTTTTAATCACAATTCATGGCTTTCATTATATAATGGAAAAACATTGTAGGTATGGTTAAGTTTACATTAGAGATAATATTCTGAAAACAAAATACATGAACTATTCCGTAATGGATAGTTTGTAACGAAAATATAATAACTTTATTATATTGTTTTATGGGCATGTTACTGGCAAGCATAACTATATACCCAGGCGCGGATCCAAGGGATCCAGCTATGCCCCCCCCCCCCCCTGACGCTCAGATATACACTGGATAAAATGGGCTTCAATCCTGCTTTACACTGGATAAAGCTGCAAACTATGCGTTTAGGCCCTCCTTGATAATATCCTGGATCCGCTACTGACTATACCGGTACATTTTTCACTACAATTAAAGCCCCAATTAAGTAATTGGAACAGGAACATTAATGTATTTGAAGCTATTATATTTCTTAAAAACCACCCATCATTGTATGGTTTAAATATGTTGTTTTCAGAAAATGTTACAAGTAAGTTTAACTATACTTTTTTTTTTTTTTTAAATTTTTATAGGAAGCCATGACATGTGATAAATGGCAGTGTGTGTTTATGTAAATAAATGGGGTTCCCATTGAAAATTTCGGCATTCATAAATATTCTGACACACTCCTCAGTTTAAATAAACAATTATTAATCATGCATCAGTTTAGCCCTTTAGCACTGTCCGTTTGTCTATTGAGGTATCAGAGCAAAAGATGGTGTTTTGATATGTAATGTATTAAGCGTCCCAAGACTATGTTCCATCCTCCATTGTTTGAAAATCTATTTTAGCTTCACAATGTGAAATGAAATTCAAATTCTTTCTAATAAACCTACGGTATTATTTTACGTTGTTGGCTTTCACTTTCTACTTTAAAAATGTGAAAATAACTGTGTACATATATATATATTTAACCTCCTGAGATCCGGGATATCTGAATGTTGCAAAAATGTTTCGTTATGTTTTTGATAAGAATAAGGACCCCATTAAAACGTAAAGTTTCAGTTTTCTTGAAAAATATGTAACTGTAAGGAAGGGTAGGTTGCTCTAACAACCTTCAGGTCTCATTGCTACACTTAAGAACAACGTGTTTTTCTGAAGTAAGCTATAATTTTCTAATTATTTTCCCTTTACATTGGTTCTTTCATTAGGAATGACATTTACATTGATATATTTTTTACTTCTATAAATATATAAATGTTTTGTTTTATTTCATGTAAACAACTACCAGATTTTACCAATAATAATCTACTGGTTGTTACAGCAACCACCTATTTTCATCAAACTATCTGCAAATTCAGAATTCTAAGTGTATGTGTTAATTCCTTACATATTCATTTTATCTAATTAATTTTTTTTAAAAAAAAGCAAATTTTGTTAATTGCATAACACAGATTATGAGGAAAAAATAGAAACGATAAGAAAATGAACAATAACATTTTCTGCCTTTATGGCTATATCACTGTTCTGTATTTCTTCGCTTTCTCCCTATACTTCTCCTTTCTATCTGATGAAACGTTAGCGAAATCTCTTCACACTTTCTTGTGTTTTGTATAATAAAGAAGCGTACAAAAATTTGTGTCCAGTTAATTCCCACACTTCAAAACTGTTGTGTATTACACTAACTTTACAAGTACTTTGTCAAAACCCTCAATCCTAGAAACTATAGCTGATTTCCAAACAACAGCAGAATAGGCATAAGTCAAATAAAACACCAAAAATAATCTTAATAATACATAATTTCAGTATTGTCAACAGGTATTCTCGGGCTAGCAGCCAGGTAAATACCGTTATATTGTGCGACGTTTCGAGGGCTGACATCGTCCTCATCTTCTTTTATTACACAAAAACACAAGAAAATAGGAAGAATAGATACTTTAAATTTCAGTATTGTTTTCCTGTTTCGTCATTTTTACTACTGATCAGTACTTCTTGTTTATATATATATATATATATAGGGTGTTTCAAAACACCGACAACGTTTGGGAGGTGATTCCTGACACCAAGATAAGACAAAAATTATAGACCAACCTTGGTGCACAAATGCTTCTTTCGGAGTTATAAGCTGCCTGAAAACGTGAAAAACTGAACTTTAAAGGTCCATAGCTCCAAAACTATGGAATCTACGTAGTCGGGTCAAGACTTCACGTAGGAATGAATATGTGCGCTATCCAAAAATACATTTTTCAGAGTCCTAAGGTACTTAAGCAAAAATTTTTATAGAGGGAGTTTGGCTACAATCATTTAATTCGAAGTTATCACCAACTACCTCTATTACAATTGTTGCGAAATACCGCGGATTCTGAAATGTGGATATTTGAATAGGACACATACTAGTTCCTTAGTGAAGTCTTGACCCGACTACGGTAGGTCCCATAGTTTTGGAGCTATGGAACTTTAAAGGTAATTTTTTCATGTTTTCGGCAGACCTATAACGGACTCCTATAAGTAACTACTTATACACCCTTGGTCTATACTTTTTTCTTATCTTGGTGTTAAGAATCACGTCCCAAACGTCGATGTTGTTTTGAAACACCTTGTATATACATGCCTGCATTTCAAATCCTTCTAATGAATAATATAACTTGCAGATTAATTAATTAATTGAAAACTTACCCCGCAATATGTAAGATCTGGCAACTTGTTATAATTCCATATCTTGATTCCTGCTATATATATTGTTGTTGGGAAGGTAATAGTGAAAATTATTTTCTTTCCTTCATGAAAACTACAATACCACATGTGAGAGTCATCAGTTGTCATGTTCTCCCCATCGATGAGTCTGAAATATGAGAGAAGACATTTACAAATTTTCGAGATTTCCTTTAAAGAATACAACGCAAAGTTGAGAGCTCCTTCGTGGCTAAGCGGTTAGCGTACGCGCCTTTGGCGTGGGAGATCCGGGTACGATTGCCGGAGGGAGCTCATGTGGTTCGGATTCCACATTAATCAGTAGGTCTACGTCTCACATATCCTCGATGTTGAACGGGACGTTGAACCAAAAATCAACTCAACTCTATGCAAAGTTGAATAAATCATTTTTTTAAATACATTATACGTTCTTGTGTTTTATTCCATACGAGAACTTATGTTGAAATTTTGGATTTATTCATATCTCAAACAATAGAACTGATTTTTTAGTTGCATTTTTTACATTTTTTAGTCGCAGCACTGGAACGAACTGACAGAGTCCAAAAATCACTTTGTATGCATTTTCACAGGTTATAAAACGTGTAAATCCGTTGAAATTTCGGGGTTATTTTCGTAACGACTTCACTACTGTTGACCCTCAAAAGTTATAAACTTGCGCAAACTTGTAAACTATTGACAAGCGAAGTAACATGCTGCACTGTAGAATTGTTAATGAAATATTTATTTACTAAATACGAATAAAATCGCCTGAACTCCTTTCTGAGAAAACTGTCCGAAAAAAATCATCCCCAAGAGTAAACCACAATTTCAGGAATTTTTTCATGTGAAATTACGGAAGCCATATTACAAGGCTGCTAATGAAATATTTATTTATAAACACGAATAAAATCGCCTGTCTTTTTGAGAAATACTGCGCAAAACTCATCCCCAGAAGTAACCACTCCTTGTGTATTTTTCATGTGAAATTACGTAAGCCATATTACAAGGCTGCTAATGAAATATTTATTTATAAATATGAACACAGTTGTCTAAGTCGTTGTTAAAAAAAGGGGGGGAATAGTAAATTACCTCTTCTGAATATTTCGCAGCGGAATAACTTATCCCACATAACTTACAAGGATTATTAATAAAATATAAACAACATGGTTAGAGCCGTTTCGGAGAAAATCGCAAGTGCATATTTCTACTCTCTAGTAAACTAACCTTTTTTGAAGTTACGGAGAAAAAAAGTTTTTAAAGAAGTCTTATAGAATTTAAGTTTAAAATTTGAGTCGGGTAAATTGAATATTACAGCCTCCACGTGTGGCAATCACATCTAAATATAACTTTTCCGACATGTAATGTTGATTTTTTTTTTTTTTAAGGATCACAAATCTTTTATTTTCTCTCCTATCGTCATTCCCAAGTAAAAAAAAAAAAAAAAACTGTTCTTTTGATAACACTTACTACTCTATGGAAAAATAAATAATAATAATAATAATAATAATAATAATAATAATAATAATAATAATAATAATAATAATAATAATAGTAATAAAATTGTTCTGATTACTGAAAACGTAGTTATGTCATTTAATTACACATCACACTGAACGAAGTTTTTACTGTTATGATATGTACTTGTAAATTCAGTTGTTTCTTCAATAGGGCGATATTTCAGATATTCTGCTTGTTTTTTCCAGCCAAGAAGTACGAACTTACATGAATAGAAGCAATTAGGAAGAAGAGAATTAATGGCCTTACACCAAATAAATAGGAACTGAATTACTTCTTTTCATTAATACTAGTCACGAATGAAACTACGAATGTTGCTAGCATTTAAATTATATTAAAGAACACCGATATGTACTTGTAAATTCAGTTGTTTCTTCAATAGGGCGATATTTCAGATATTCTGCTTGTTTTTTCCAGCCAAGAAGTACGAACTTACATGAATAGAAGCAATTAGGAAGAAGAGAATTAATGGCCTTACACCAAATAAATAGGAACTGAATTACTTCTTTTCATTAATACTAGTCACGAATGAAACTACGAATGTTGCTAGCATTTAAATTATATTAAAGAACACCTGATTCTGAAAACTAAAAGGAAACAAAGATATTGTCCCACAACGACTATTTTAAATTTCGTTCGTCAGTGTTAACGTCTTGGATTTAATAATACATGTTTAAAAGGATTTGAAAATATTTCTTTCTATTTGTGATTGTGATTTGTAGAAAACCTCGACCTTGTAATTTTGTGAGTTTCATCTAACAAATATTGAAGAAATAATAAGATTTACAGATACCGTAACAGTAACATACTTCATACTGATCTATGTGGTTTGAAAGAGGTACCACTAATCACTTCGTTGAAATTATTGATTTTTCAGACAAGTAACTTAAAAAAATAACATATATAAGGATACTGTTTTTATATTTACTTATATATGTAGTTATCAAATAATGGAGACAATTTAAAAAACGAACCGTACCCGATTAATACGGCATGAGATAACCGTTACCCTACAGTACAGCTGCGATTTGTCATAAATGGGTTCCAAAGGAATTTTGTGCCATTCCTTTGGAAACCACCATGCAGTGAAGTACTTAGTTCTGTCATCGAGGATGAAAGAGGATATCTGCTACGGAATTTGAGCTTCAGAACTGACCACAGACGTTCAATAATGTTGATCTTTAGGCATTGGGCGGGCCGAAGAAGTGTTGCAATTCATTCAGACGTTTATAAAACCACGCCTCCACCGTTCCAGCAGTGTGAATCGGGGCATTGTCCTCTTCAAAAATTCCATCATTGGATGAAAACAATATTTGGACATAGAATCCACGTGGTTACCTAAAATGTCCTATAACCACTGGCAGTAATGCGTCCTGTGAGCGTAATCACAAAATCTACGAAAAACAAGGAAGATATAGCCCACAGTATCACAGAACCACCTTGTTTTACGGTAAGGAGTAGTCAGAACGGAGCGGAGAGCGTAAAATTATTTCGGCATTCGGCATGCACAAACACTTCCCGTTATTGGAAATACGGTAAAAGATGGCTCACTGGACCATATCACGCGTCTCCAATCATTAGTAGTTCAATGTGCATGTTCTTGTTATATTTGTGTCGCAGAAGGTAATATGCGTTTCAGAACTTGCAAGCGGACCGCGTATGAAACTCCCGTGAGACTGTGATAGTCGCAATAGGCTGTTTCAAGTACAGATTGAGTTTCGCAGTCAATTTGTCGCATTCGCTCTACGATTCTTAGTAACAATCCTCTTCAATATTTGCCGATCCCTGTCACTGAGCCTTCTCTTTGTCCACTATTACTCTTCGCACTAACATAGCACCCACAATTTTGTCTCTTTGAAACTCAGAGATTTCCCATTTTGCATCAACACCGCCTATCCGCTGGAACAAACTGCTGCGTTCTACCCCGACTGACATACTACAGACGATCACCTAACACATCACTAGCAATGGACATGCGCTGTATATTCATCCTCAGTGTTTCCATTCACACGCATCTTACATGTTGCAAAGTACTGGGATTCCATTATTTTGATAACCATCTGTATATATTTATATTTCTCTGAGATTTTGATTTGTAAATTCTTCGGAAGAAATACATTTTTGTGTGTACCTGTAGATACTGGGTGATGACTCACTGCAGTGGAGGTATTGGGCTTCAATAGGAAATACATATCCTTTGTCGCCAATAATTTCGAAGCCAGTTAATCCTTTAAGAAAAAAGAAAGAAAAAGGAAAATTTTATTTATAGAATTACAGTATATGTAAGAAAGCAGATATTAACACTTGTTTGACCCTTGAACTGTTGAATGAAAAAAAAAAAAAAAAAAAAAAAACGCCAATAGTTAGGGCAATTCAGAATAGGAATTTTAAATTACTATAAAGAGACAGCATTTAATAGTATACAACTATATTATCTGAATTATCTTACCAATTACTTTCGGATGACCCCAATTGGCTACGAGTACGACCTCTATCTTCTGTCCGGCTAACAATACGCTGTCATCATTTGTAGGTGACACTGCAGTGTGTGTTGTACTTTGACAAGCGGCAGTGAACGGACGTTCGTCTGGCTAGTTTGAGACAGGAAAAAAATAGGTATAATATTCGGTATAAATTGAAAATAGTTTGAATTATTGTAAATCATCCATTTAAGAACTATATATCTGTACAGTGTCTGAGTTTTTTTTCTCTATAAAAAATTATGAAACATATCAAGAATAACCTGAATAATTTTCCTTTTTAAAGAATTTCACCCGATATTTCCAGTGCATCCCACGGGTACTCTTCTTCGGGGCTAAGGCTTAAAAATCTCTGCTGTTATTCACATACTAATGTTTTAACAGACAGTGGTGTGGAAATATTTACAAACTCTTAATGTTATAAAAGTTAGTGCACTAACCAAAAACCACTTGTTCTATATTTTTATTAATATCTAGTCCTGTGATGATCTGCTTTCCATATGTCTTCCAACGCTCCGTAACTTTACGTCCCATATGTGCAATGTTGCCATACTTAACATTGTTGCCAATATATACAAATTTTAATCCCAATTTGTGTTCTTGTATGTTCTTTTGATATTAATACAGAGTATTTGCAGTCTTAATTTGTGCCTTTATTGGTGTAATTCGTAATAATCGTATCCCAGTCCTTCTCAAGGTTACGTTTTTCGGTGTTCAGAAATGGGTTTTTAGTCTTAATATAATAAGCTTCAAATACGTTCCTTTCATTATTATTGGTGGCCCGATGCAACACTTCTACCTTTTCTACAACGTTTTGTAGATAGCCCCGAAATAGCTTCTTTGTTCTCGCGAGACTCTAATCATTATTTTGAAACAATTACTAATTATTATGAAACAATTAATGCTTACAAACACAACCTAACAGTAAATAGGTTAAATACTTATTCATCCCATACTTTTACGGACCTCTATTTAACGGTTATCGGAAGCAACCGACAAAATCCAGACCAGCCAATTCAATCTGAGACTCCTCATTTTAAACAATCAGATTGAGTAGTGTGCACGAATAAAAGTACAGTACAGCATTATTCCTCTTTCTTTCGTAATATAATTGTGGATAGTGACCACTGCAGAACTTACGGACAATCGGCAACACCAGACCCCTTTTCATCCATTAAAACGAGGAATGATTATATATACTTTTAAGCAATCCCATAACTTTGCTCTGTAGGTTAACAGAAATAATAAAATGGAGATGAAATACTTTATGTTAAAGAGATAATTTAAAACTGCATTACTTCGAAAACATTGCGAACAAAGTGTTTATCCACTATAAAACCCACTTAACATATGACTCGACACTGACTTCATAATATCAATCTTTATATTACTAAGCTGTACCACTAAGCCACCATAATATACATCATATTACATTATTCATAAATCAAAACAAATTTAAGTATTCAAACTGCATATAATACGTATATATTTTTTAGAAAATACATCAGTAATAAATATTGCATGAACTGAATGAACTCGATACATTGTACTTAACGGACAAACGTAACTTCAAAATCCTAGTTACATTACAATTAATGCCAATTCTTTAGTCTTTATCTGTTTTTCCTCAAAAGGATTGTTTTACGGGAAGTCTTAAAGAGTTTTAAGCCTAACCCAAAAAATAGGAACATAAGTGAAATAGTATTCACGTAATAATAACTACCCCTCCTTCCCTATACACATATTATTATTATTAATCAAATTCATGCTTCTAAGAGTTTTTGTTTCATTTTGGAAGCTCCATGAAGTTAATAAATCAGTGTTATACTGAAAATTCCTACACGTCTTCCATGACGTGACAGTCGTTGGCATATGTCACTTACATAGACCCATTTTCAAGTTGAGAAAGGATGGAAGTCTAAGGGAACCAGATTAGGCGAATAGGGCAGGTACGGAAGAAGCTGGAACTCGCAATCATGGATTGTTTACGTGGCAACCGATGAAGCATAAATGGGAAGGATTTTGTACTGGTGTAAAAGGACCTCTCCGGTTACCATTGGTGGCATTCTTTTCTCGGATTTTTCTCTTTGAGACGTTTCAGAAATTTGAAGAAGTAATCTCTGAAGATGGTGTGACCTCAAATAATATGATTGATTTCATCAGCTTCCCAATTGAAGGTGTGGTATTGGCCTCGGGAACTTAAAAATGGATACGTGCCTCTGTTGCTTCGATTATTATTTTGTTTCAAATTAATAGTGGTGGACCTGGCATGGATCCAGTTAATTCTTGAATGACATGGTGTGTGAATGAGCTTCTGTTTAGGGGTCAGAAGATGAGGGACCCGTCCAACAGAAACTTTTGAGAAGCTAAGCTCCTTCGTGATCATATGATGTACTTGCTCTTGTGAGATGCTTAATTTATTTGCTGCTTGACGTGTTGACAATCTGTGATCTTGCATAATCGTGTCTAGGATGATATGAACATTTTCCTTGGTGGTGGCATTTGATGGTCTCCCTGACCTCGGCTCATCATCAACACTACCAGCTCGCTTTAATTCTTACACCCAGTATTCGACTGTTGCATATGATGGGACATAGTCACATAAAGTATAGCGTGATACCTTTATTTTCATCATCTTACTGACTTCAAGTATCTACCAAAACAAACGAAAGGACTTGGAAACAAACATGGTTAATGATAACTAGAAAGATGGAATAAAAATATTATTTGACTTCCTTCGTTCCTATTCCCTGGTTAGATTCAGAAGTTTCAATAGCCCTTAGTATATTCCTCAAGTGGAAAGAGTACATAATCAGCACAAATTTGAATACATACAGTATATGCGGTTGTGCACAGAGAGAAGAAACTAGATCTTTGTGATTTGTGAGATTAACGAAAGACATAAGTAGAGTACACCGACTGTCTCACAATTCCTGTCACTACGTTTAGTGGGTAATTCTACTCGCAAGAAACAAGCCAAAAAGTCTATGTAAAGGAAGTTAGAAGACGGCTTTGGTTATGAGTTCTGAGCGTACATGGAAAAACAAACGTAGAACTCATATGGTACAAAACCTATATTTACAGAATGGGTATGGAAAATTTAAGAAAAACCCATACTTGAACTGTCGATTTTAAAACGTTAGAAATACGGTGTAAGGAATTTTTCATAATAATGTTTCTTTGCTTAGGAAGTTATTCGGTATTCTTTACTCCCTATGGAGAACTCCTTCTACATCCCTGTTAGAATAATATATGACATAATAAGATTTAGTAGGAGCGTACAGGCTAGTTACTTGAACAGCATGTATGGTTAGAAATCTATATATCTATTCCTAATTCATTACGACGATATTAATATATGAAAACAACTCCCTCCAGGAACACATAACAGCATTATAAATAAGTTAGAGAATACATCCAATGATTCATTCATTTATTACTAGCGCACCGAGACTACTAGACATAATCAGATTCCACAACATCCAAACATCCAATATTTTCTCTAACATTTTCCACCCTGCTTCTTGTAAAGCGAACAGCTTTTGTGCAAAGTGCGTCTCCAAGATCATTTTCTCACATATTGCGAAGCTTCAATTATGTCTTTTCTTCGTATAATTTTTTTTTTTTTTTTTTTGGGCTTCTTGTGATCAGAATCCTTCCAAACGTTGTAACACTAATTGTGAAAAAACTCTATGAATAGATACCATATTGTCTCCTATGATCTGAGTTTTAACAGAAAAGTTAGATCTGAGTTTTAACAGAAAAGTTAGATCTGAGTTTTAACAGAAAAGTTATCAATAGGGTCAGGACTTCCAGAGACAGTTTTCATATGGAAAAAAAAAAAAAAAAAAAAAAAAAAGGTTTGATAAAGGCTGAATTAAGGAGAAAAAGAAAGAAAGAAAAATGATGCTATTTCCTTTGACTATTTTCACAACTGCCCTTTTATCTAATAGTAAACAACTTAATACGAACTACATTTTGCTCCCTAGCTGTACTTAACAATACTGAGCATCTCTTAAGTTGTAAGGACGTTTCTATTTGGAGATAAAACCTCGTATTCTTTGGGAATGACAACTCTGTAGATACCAAGTTGACAAGATTCGGACTGTTCTGAAGACTAACCGCAAGCTTTACTTTGGTAAAACCCTTTAACTATTGACTCACGGAAGTAGATAGCCCAGTACTTTTTTTTCTCTAAGCGTTGTTCCAATTGTTTAATAACAATCATCAAATATTTGTAACCGTTAATACAAAACAGTTCTTTCTACAAAACCTTATATTTTCTGACTAAAGCCCTCCCCGCTAGTCTAGTGCCTAGCGCGTGTACTGTAATGCACTAGCTCTCACTAACGCCCTCCATGCCCAAACGCCATTAGCTGTTTGAGTTTTATTTTGCTGTTGATGACTTTAAAGATGTTATTTGGTCTAGGAATTAATTCGTGCGGTTTTTAATAAAAATTGAAGCTTTATTTCAAAAACAAAGTAAATGAATACGTTAACAAAAATATTGTCCATCGCTAGCCACTACTTTCTCCCATCTTTCAGGCAATTTACGGATTCCGTGTCGAAAGAATTCCTCATCTTTTGACGCAATCTAATCAAAGATCCATTTTTCGATATTTTCTGAAGAAGTGAACCGCTGTCCAATCAAATCGTTATTCATGCAATCGATCAAGTAGTAGTCAGACGGAGCAGTGTCTGGTGAATATCGCGGGTGGAGTAACACTTTCCATCCGACATTTTCCAAATAGGTTTTGACCGGTTTTGCGACATGTGGTCGAGCGTTATCATCTTGATAAATAAGTTTATTATGCCTGTTATTCCATTCTGGTCGTTTTCAGGCCAGAGCTTGCTTCAAACGCATTAATTGTTGTCGATAGCGGTGTCCATTAATAGTTTCACCAAGTTTCAGAAGTTCATAGTACACCACACGTTTCAAATCCCACCATATATACAGCATAACCTTTGCACAATGAATATCTCGTTTCGGTTGTGAAGGACCTCGTTCACCTTGCTTCACCCAGGCCTTTTTTCGTTTAGGATTCTCGTAATGAATCCACTTCTCATCACCAGTTACAATTCGATGCAAAAATCCCTTCCTTTCTGTCTTTGAAGCAGCAATTCGCAAACGGTTTTTCTTCTTTCAACGTCTTTCTTTTCAATTCATGTGAAACCCAATAAGACATCTTTTGAATCATTCCTATGGCTTTGAGACGTTTGGAAACTGTTGTTTGTTCAACTCCAAATGCTTCTGCAAGTTCGTCCTGCGTTTGACACGAATCCTGATCAAGCAATGCTCTCAATTCTTCATCTTCAAATTCTTTTGGCTGTCCAAATTGCTTTTGGTCTTCCAAGCTGAAATCACCACCTTTAAACCGTGCAAACCACTTCTGACACGTTCGCTCAGCTAGAGCATGGTCACCAAACACTTCCACTAAAATATGATGACTTGCGGTAGCACTTTTCTTCATGTTAAAGCAATGAAGAATAACTCCCCGCAAAAACACTTTATCAGGCACAAAATGCGCCATTTTCAGTTGAAGAAAAAATGTTGTTGTTTCCGCTTCAAGCAACTGACATATACTAAACAAGATGCTCAATGACAGTAGTTTTCAACGCATGTTTGGATCAACGAAACTATGGGACAATAAGCTAGTTACGCCATCTTTTGTAAAACCGCACGAATTAATTCCTAGACCAAATATGTCAGGATCCTTTATTGCTTTCAGCAAGACAGGTAACACAAAACAGCATCCGACTTCCAATGAGTCAGGCGTTAGCATAAGAAAATATAGGCGCAAAACCCTCTACGAGAAAATGTATCATTCTCTCACTCGAAGACCTGAGCCTGTGGCCCAGTAACGGAATTGCCGATGTTCCCCTTCTTTATCCGAGAAAAAGTATAGGTCCGTGGTAGAGATGGATGTTACGTACCGGGAATCTAAAATTCACAACGTCTGGCGAATATATTTAAATGTTCCAAAATGAACTGGTTTGTACTAAAATCCTACAATATTAATTAAACTTACTTTCTAAGAGCTTTCCAATGATTATGTACACGTTATATTGTGTTGCAACGTATATTTTAAGAAACTAGAAACGTAAATACAGTAATAATCACATTATGAATATAATTCCATACCATTAAAATTTGTCAAGTAATTTTGTAGTTGTGCATGTGCTTGCATGTACTGAGATTATTTAGGTCAGGTTAGCTTTCTTTCAGTAACATGTAGCTCGTTTTATCTTTATTTAAGTGAATGTAACTCGCTCTGGTTTCTTGCTTTGCAGATCTCGCAGTACATCAAATATTAGGACTTTATAAATATATTTGTGCACTTATAAGCAACTTTCATATTAACTTAATTATCTCTTTTTATACTTTTTATATATCTATTTGTATTGTAATACCTCCATTTTCATCTTTAAGTCCTTTTTAATAATTCTTAATACAATTGATGTATTTACTAAGCTTTCCGAGAATCATCACCATATCAATAAATTATAAAATCTATGCAAGTTAAACAGCAAGGAAAATCAATACCGTTAATAGCAGCTACAAGCACTACATGTTATCAAGTTTACAAATTATAGAGCATGCACCACAGAAAATTTTGATGAGACATTTTATTTTATAATATAACTTCTTATAATTCATATTAAAAGTTGAGACGTGATGATGTGTAGAATTTGGAGAGGAGATAGAATCCCCTGAACTAAGTAATAGCTACAGTAATCCATCATATTTTTATTCATGCCTTTCTGCAAACAAACCCTGAACACTTATTTAGAAAGTTAATTAACATTTATCACAATAGCTTCGCACTTTCCAAACCCCGTCACATTAAATTCATAAAAGCAATTCGCTGGGCTAATTCTTCCATTCTATATCACTGTATTCTTCGACTCAGACTTCATTATTGTCTGTCAGTTAAATTCATAAACTATTTGGATTGTTTTCTAATTTTGATTCAAAAAAATTATCTTCATTCAGATTTAAATCATAGGGTACAGGCCAAAAAGCAAATCGCCACCTTCCATATATCCTGTAATGTAATGTGGTGCAGGTATAAAATAGCGGCGCATTAAAGTACCTTTGGTGCTTTCCCTATGAAAGCACAAACAATTTAATTTCACAATCATTCACATTCATTAGTCATCCGTTTCCTTCAGCGTAAAAAGAAAGCAAAAACTTTATCAAAATTTTCGCACACAAAACAGCACACTCAGTCCACGATGACCAGGATATTCAAAATAAAATTTCAGAAGGTAGCAGTAAAACGAACAAGAAATGACATTGAGGACAGGTTAAGGAAATAAAGGGCCGAAAAGTGAAAAAAAGAAAACAAAAAGTACTGGAAAATTATTCCCAACTGAAAGCACATTTGACATCTTGGATGCTTTCGAAAAGCTCGTTTTAGCTATAAAAGAAAAAGGTGTCTATTTTAAAATCCTAACCTTAATTATCATTATTATAGGCATTAAATTCTGTGCTTTATTTCATTACGGTACATTTTTTTGTGGTTCAAGATACAGAATTTATCCTACAGTGTGATAAGATTACTTACGACTGTATCTGCAGTAACAGGTCTCTCTATTTTGTCCCAAATTTGTTCACTAATATCATCCGACAAACCATTGAATGAGTCATCAAACTGAGAGATTTTCTCCAAGATATCTTCGTCTGTGGTGAACAAAATCGTCTGAAATATAATTATTACAAGATTATTTCATGTAATCCACGAACAACATTTGATTCAATAATTCTGTGAACATAATTGACAATCAAAAATTACGAATACAAAATACACTCAAAATGACATACAACTGAGAAATTCTTACATGCAAATTTTTATATGTTCCAAAGTTAAATCACACTGACGGAAAAGAATATATTATCTTTATAAACGTTTGTATCCTTCGTTACATATAGACTAATAAATTGCTTAACTAGCAAATAATTATATATTTTACAGAACTGTATAGTAGACCATTTTGCCCAATTACATAGGTAAAATGACATAATACCGCTTTGTTTCCATTTCATAATAATATTTTAAATATTATGTATATTATTTAAATAGTGCATATTTAATATAAATACATTTATGTGTTAAGCTTTTATGTAGTATCCAACACAAACTAGTTAAGTATTTCATTCTATACTTAAAGGCAAACTCCTTGAATATTGAAGAGCTCCCTCGTGGCTAAGCGGTTAGCGTATGCGCCTTTAGCGTGAGAGACCCAGGTTCGATTCCCGACGAGAGCTCATGTGGTTCGTATTCCACGTTAAGCTGTAGGTCTACGTTTCACATAGCCTTGCTAGGGCATAGGGAGGCTAAAACTGAAAATCAAATCAAACCCTTTAATACTGAAGCATATTTACCCACATTGAATTATACGTCATGGCGAAGGAAATGATATATATGTGTGTGTCATTGTGCCTTTAATTAGTATGTTTTGCATGACAGTATAATATTTCCGAGTCAAATGCAGAATTACTGCAACAGGATATATATATCAGGATATATGTATGTGTTGGATAAGAGCGTCAAAACTCATAATTCTGTTTACATGTTCCTTTTTATTTCTTTAACACACAGCAAAGGGAGAGAACATATTTACCACACTCTTAATTTTCCAAGAGATTTTATTTTAAACACAAGCAAATGTAACTTCGAAAACCTACTCTTCTTCTGATGGAAAAATGTGGTATTCTTGCCTAATTACTGAATTTTGAACTACTTTCCGTATGTTTCATTTAGTTGTTTAATCATCACCAGTTCAATATCATTCGATTCTTACGTAAGGAAAGATGCTATATAGTTTAATTTCCAAAATAATAGAAAAGCAAAGCGCAATACTCGAATTTTCACCTTATAGGCCTTCCAATTACTGAAGAAATAAAAACACTTTCGAGATACTTCTTATTGCTCTCAAAGGTGACACCTTTGATGACATAAGTATCCTGTTGTCACTGATAGGACACTTCCTGCACATTTGACAGCCTTAATGTACTACCTCCTTCGCTAATCTTTATATTTTTACGTCAAATTATTCTCCTTAATATACTTCATCATTTAATAATAATAATAATAATAATAATAATAATAATAATAATAATAATAATAATAATAATAATAATAAAATAAACAATATCTCAAAACCACTTCAATACACAGATTCTCTCAGGCACCAGATCGCTCTAAATAAAACTTAATTCTACTTTTCGATTTATTGTTAGTTTTAAAAAATGAAAAAAAAAACATATAGAAAGTTTTAATTTGTCATCTTTTGTGGTAATAAAAAATACTTCCTTTACATTATGAATATCTGCCATGACTGAATAATTTACATGCTTCAATTTGCTTATTAATGAGTCTACAATCATTTTGCACGGTTTATAAAACATTATTTAACCTAAGAGCTCCCTCTTGGCTATTTGGTTAGCGTATGCGCCTTGTTTTGGAGACCTGGGTTCGATTCTTGGCAGCTCCTTTATGGCTAAGCGGCTAGCGTACGCGCCTTTTCCTTGGGAGACCCGGGTTCAATTCCCGGCGGGAGCTCATGTGTTTCGGATTCCACGTTAATCAATAGGTCCACGTCTCATATAACCTCGCTGCTGAAAGGAACGCTAAACTCAAAATCAATTCAAATTCGATTCTTGATGAAAATACATTCGGATAGGATCCCACGTTAAGCTATAGATCTGTGTTTTATATAGCCTCGCTGTTAAGCAAGACGCTAAACTCCAAATTAACCAACCATTACGTACCTCAAAAGCACCAAGAATTATCCAATTATACACGTTTCGGCAAAATAAATTATTGTCCTCATCAGTACACAACTGGATAATCATGGGTGCTTTTAGGGTAAGTAATATTTTCTGAATATTGAATACGCATTCTAATAAATCCAGTAAAAATGTTGCATTGTACACAGTAAAATGTTTTGAATACGGATTTAAAAATTAAAACTAAAAACTTACATCACCAAATGCCTCAGTACCACCCAGTATTCCTCCACAAGCTCTGGCAATTTCACCACGAAAAATTGTTTGCCCATCCAGTGTCATTTCAACGTCCTTTGCTCCTCGGTACGAGTGAATTCGAGACTTATTATAGTTCTGTAGAAGGATAGAATTTAAAATTCAATGTAAATTTATTCCTCTTTACTACATTTTTTAAAACACAGACGGATTAATAATACTGAAATATGCTCTAGTCGGTATATAGACACAGATTGCCTACCGGGAATTTCAGTACGGTCGGAACAGACCACATCCTGTTTGTTCCGCAAGTTGAAATTTTCATCATTTAATAGAGCATTCACGATTTAGTTATCATAGTGTTTAATAGTTTAATAAGAATCATGTTCCTCGTCTGTGGAAAAGGCAAAAGATCTACGTCCTCCATGTTACGCTTATTTTTCTAGTTCATTTTCAGTCATTTTAAGAGTAAAGAAGTCATTTTAGAAAAAAAAAAAAAGTTCCTTATTTTCTTGCGTACATTCCATATGTGACTCAAAAAGTAACCACTTTCCATAATAATAATAATATTACTAGCTCTAGATTAGCTAGTTTCCCTTGGTTTGGAAAGTTCAAAATATCATTAAATTTAACACTGGGGACATAAATGTCGTATTTTTGTTTCAAGACTACGTGCACTACAAGCCGAGCAAGATTATGCAATGGATATTGTTTTGTTTTCTGATTGCTTTTTCATAAAACATTATTCTCCATTATTGCTTTTCAAGCAATTGCTTATATTTCTTTTAAACACTATCTTGTATATTTCTTGTGAAGCTTGCTATACATATCTTGCTTAAACAAAATCCATATGTAAAGCCGATAGCAAGACTGTCTTGCCCAGTATGCTTTACTAATATGAAAATAGGTCTTCTCTCGTTTTGTTTACACCAAAGTAATTAATTTAATTACTTTAAATGAAGACTGACACTTCTCACAATTGCAATCCCAGGTTCGGGAGGGCATAAAAATTTTATTTCACAATTCATTCACTTTTATTAATCATCTGTCTTCTTTACCCTAAAAGCCATAACCGTGGCACGTAAAACGAAACTTTTATTTTAAATCACAAAGGAATAAAAACAGAACTTTTTTTAAAAAAAAAAAAAAGTTTGTTTGTGGCACACACACTCACAAAAAGTACATTACAAACATACTTATAGCTTGGAACTGTTAAAGCTAGCCTGAACAATTGTTAATAATGTTTATCGACGGATCTCTAATGATGTTTTGTATTAACTAAATTATCCTGAATATGTTTTCAGTATAGAATTCTTAAAACTGTTGTTCCATATTATTATTATTATTCAATTTATTTTAACTTTTACGTCCCGTAATTTTGACTTACATTTCCTACTCTATAGGTTCATGTTAAAGGGATATAAGCGATTTCTTGAATTTAGGAATAATTTTGGACAAAACTCGTGATACTTAAGAAACTTAGTTTTTATTTATGTATTTTTAACTACTATTTATTTATTTCTTATTTGCTGATTTATTTCTGTTATCTACATGTGAGGAATTTATTCGTGACGTTTTACCTTGTATATTTGAAACAACTTACATAATATACACGAATATTCAAATATAGAGGAAAAAACGAGAAAAGTCTTTGTGGCTATTTTTCTTCGAGCAGGTAATACATGTTAATATAAAATCGAAATATATGAGCAATGCGTTTTTTTTTTTTTTTTTTTTTTGTTTTTTTTTTAACGGGAGTAACTTTCGATTTCTGTCGTTGCATGGTGCTGTTATTAGTTGCCAAAGATGACCGGAGTACTCAGAATGTCCACAGATGAGCAACCGGTGTATGGAGACAAGTGTTTAACAGTACAAAGTTGAACGATGGTGTAAGGATTTTAAAATGGAATGAAATGAAATCTTTCAATTTAACTTCCACGTTTATGTCCTGTAGGCTAAGGAAGGCGATGATTAAAGCAAGTGAATAATGGTGGAAGAATTGGTGGAATGAAAAAGTAGAAAGAAACGTGGGTATTCCGAGAAAAATCACGGACGCGATATTGTCACCACAAACTTACTTGGTCGGGGATCGAATCAGGGACCCCACATACCAGAAGTAACGCGCAAGGAGTTTGAAAATGAACGAGAAAATGTTCAGGACAATGAGTGATTGGACCGACCTCGTTCCTCCCTGACACCAGGCAACATTACAAGTGTTGACGAAATGTTGAAAGCGGATCGACATGTTCATCTAAAGGACATTGCCAGGGAGCTTAACTTTCCTATTAGTGTTTACGATACTGTCCACGATTCGGTTGGGATACCGCGAAGTGTCATGTCAGTGGGTCAACAAGAGCAAGCGAATGGTCATGCCACTGAATTATTTACAGCGTTACGTCGAGTTTTCTGGATCTCATTGTTATTGGTGACGAAACGTGAATACTGCATTTCACTCCCGAGTCAAAACAGCAGAGCATGGTGTGGAAACATCCCGTCTCGCCAGTAACGAAAAGATTTCGAACAACCCCATCGACCGGTAGACTGATCCTCAGTGTTTTGTGACAGCTGGGGACCACTCTTGTTGGATTTCTTGCCAAGAGATGAAACCATCAACGCAAAACGCTACTGTTGCACACTCTCCCATCTGCAAGTAGCCATTAGAAAAAGCGCCCGGGTATTTAGGTTGATGTGCTTTTTTGTTTTCTACATGACAACACAAAACCGCATGTGGCGAATAAAACAATCCCCAAACTTCACTGTTGGGGGTGGGAGATTATCGAGGATCTTCTTTACAGTTCAGATCTTACCGCAGTGATTACCATCCTTCTGGTCTATTGAAGAAGTTCCTGGTCGGACAGACGTTCACGAACAACATCGACTCGCAAACGTTGATTGCCGTTTGTTCCGTGACCAGATGGACGCCTTTTACATAGCGGGCACCGAGAAACTTGTGGCGGTAATGTGGAAAAATAGACAAATGCGCGTAGAATATTGTATATATATATATATATATATATATATATATATATATATCTTGTTTTCCGTTTGTGATTTGTAATCTGGCAATAAATCAGTAGGTGCAAAGACTTCTTGATTTTACCTCGTGGGAGAAAAAGTTCTTGACAATTTGTTCAAGTTTTATTTTATTTAACGTTAAACGCTTTTATAACAAAGCTAAGACAGATGGCGATGATGAGATAGATGATAATGGTGGAATAAACAGTGGGAGGAAACGGGAGAACCTCGAGAAAAGTCATGTACACGGTGTTTGTCCACCTCAAAGACCACTTGACTGGAGCTGGAATTGAACCAGAGATTCCACGCGATAGAGATGAGTGCTCTACATTAGCCACCGCAGTCCAAGACCGATCTCTTTCTGCCAAACACATTAAAGTTCGTTCAATTTCTTTAATGAAAAATTGATGGTAATAATATTTTTCTTTTTTACTTTCAGGAACTGAAGAACTGGTTTGAATGGTTTGCATTTAAAAATACATTTTCTACATACAGGAAAGGAACACATTATAGAATATCTTAAAGGTACTGAAAAAAATAATCAGAGGTGGATTGTATAATTTTACTAAAATGGAACACTTAAATACAAGCACATCTCCTGAATATGTAATGTATAATGATATATTATGCAGTCCCGTATATTTTGATATTGAAACATCAGGATTGACACCAGATGCAGAAGTATTGCAGATCAGTGCAGTACGGGGAACAGAGCAATTTTCAGTATATATTCAACCCACACGTAAAATTCCAGCACAAGCAAGTGCAGTTAATGGACTTACCTTCAAGAAAAACAAATTGTTTTATAATAACAATGAAGTAGAAACTCATTCTATTTACGACGCATGGAATAATTTTTTACAGTTTCTTATTTCCATAGAACCTCCTATTATTCTTGTGGCGCACAATGCACGATTCGATGCACGGTACACCTTACGAGATCTTCTAGCACATCGCATGTTAATTAAATTTCAGTACATAGTGTTTGGATTTCTCGACACACTTTCGCTTATGAAAAAAATTTTACCGAACAGAGTGTGTTACAAGTTAACAGACCTTGTAAGTGATATCTTAGGGGAGAATTTTAGTTACATACCTCACAATGCTTTAAACGATTGTACAGCTCTGCAACAACTAGTATCATCTCTGGACATTGATCATGAGTCGTTTGAGGAACACATATTTTCTGTAGCCGAAGCTTCTACGATGTTGGAAAATATTCAGAAAAAGACTGGTATGTAGAAAAATCTTATGTTTTATTTTTTTAAATTTCAGGCATTGTATGGGTATATTAACAATTCAGGTATGTGGATATAGTAACATTTTAGGCACTGTATGAGTATACTAACAGCATGCTTTATTTGGAAGTCTAATGAACAGGAGTAGCTGAAAACTATCCAGTTTAGATTATAATATTGGAGGCAACATAATAATCATTTTAAGCCATATTAATATTTCCACTGCGTTCAGTGGCGTATTGGTAACTAATATATTTATTTATGTATTATTACTATTATTTTGTATTTAGCGTATTTGAGTACAAGATAAATTATTTCGAGAGTGAAGTATTTATTTTATAACTCGTTTTATATAATAAATAGTAGTAAGAAAGAAAAGTTCATATATACTAAACTATGCATGTTGAACGACAAATGCTAACGTTTTACTTGACTTGGACAAATATGATTTGTTTCCAGTGGCGGATGGTGGTAAAAAATATTGAGGGTGCTGCAAAAGCTTTGCGAAGTCAGTCAGCCCCTTACCATCCCCGAAGCTAAGGTAAATTAAATTGCGATTATGTGTCACTTTTGTGTGAATAAATGTTAGTTTTAACAACGTATCTTGCAGATTGCATGATAACATATGCTGAAGTAGAAATAGAAGAACAGCACCTGCAATTTTCTGAAATCTTATCTCTCATACACAACTCTGAGGCATGTTTTCAACCTATTCTTTCCCACCACATTTCTTTTGCATCAACGTGACTGTCTTCGGGTTTGCTTCGCTTTCTGAGTAGGGTTGCCATTTAAAAAAAAAAAAAAAAAAAAACTTTTTTCTTTTCTTATTTTTTAAAGGACACTTTTAGATTTCACAAAAGATTTGTATTCCTCGATGTATCTCTGAATAGCATAGTGAGAAAATAAGGTTTATGCAACTAAGCTTTCAGAAATATTTCAGACTTACGGAAATATGTTCTTGTGGTGATCCCGAAAACAAGGTGGAAAACACTAACAAGTCAAAGAAAAATCCTCTCGTTAATCGGTTATGTTTAGCCGCTCGTTCCAGAATTAAATTTAGTTGATGTGCACCACAATGAACAAAGTGGGCACATGAATACTGACTTCTTTATTTTTCCTTGGACTCCGCCTATTGCACCACTCATCACATAAGCTTTATCGTTTGTCTGTGCCATTATTTTAGAAGCATCTTTGAACAGTGATTTCATTTCATTTAGGATTCATTCCTCATTGCATGTGCATTTTGCTCTTCAAGTTTGAAAACATCTCCAAAAATCCTTTCCACTTCTTACTACACAACGAAAAATCAACACTAGTTTTACTTAACTGGAAATGTGCGTTGTTTTACATGCCATTACTGCCGCAAAATCTGTTCGCTTCATTTTTTCTATCATTTTAAGATTCACCTTTAATATATGTTCAAAACGCCATTTGGTAAAATATTGGATGTTCCTTAGAACATTTTACTGGATACTTTACTTAACTCAAAGTGTTCCTTAACAGTATAACCTAGACTTTTTTTTTTTTTTTTTTTAATTTTTTTACAAAATCGACCAGTCCCAAGACCACGCCACAATTATCAAAATCATTTGTCTCATCGTGTCCTCGAAAGCAGCTCGAAGCACCACAAAACTCAATGCAGTCGATAATTTTAGATAGCACATACCTACTTTTTTCGTTTATTGAGTATGTTTCACTTTGACATCGTGATAAGCCTGACTATATTTACACTACCTAAAGAACTGAGATCACATGCATTATGAATATGTTTAGCTGTTATTGCTATGATGTTTAATGTAGTTATTAAGACATGATAGATAAGTTACATCTGTTGTACTCACTACTGCCTAAGAGTGGGAAAGGGCAGCATAACAGAAGATTCCTGACACTAAACCATAGATTCAACTATTATCATAAACTTTCCTCGTAAATTTTCCATTATATACAGTTCTTTCCATTTATGGATTTTTGCGTAATATTTAAATCGGAGTAGATCATCTTAATTATTTTACTTGCAGCTTTTCTTCCTAAGTTCTCCTATGTTGGCGTGAAGCTACCTTCAGGAGTCGTGCACTTACTCGCTTATAGGTGGGAAGGCCCGGCGTACGGGGGTACGCAGAATACGTGACCATACGCTCAGACTGCAGGGACACTCGCTACTTCTGTCAGTAGCTGTCAGCTTCAGACCGCATACTTGTATTTATTTCCAGTGCGAGCATTGTTTCAAAATAAACAGGAAATTTTACATACTGATACTGGATAAAGTTAATACAGAGCATTTTTAATACCTAAAATATAAAAATATATAGAAACACAAATTACAGTAATCTCAATTTGTAAGGCCGCTCTACTGCATAGCACCGGCCACCTGTTTGTTTCTGACTTGTTCCTTTGTGTATTGTTCAACTTACTTTTAGTAACATCCAGTATCATTAAGGGATCTAAAATCATATTTAATATTTACTCAGGAATTTCATTTATTAAGTCATATGCATTAGTAAGAGCTACTGTGAAAGAGTATTTATAAGAATTAATGATATTATTCAAATGTAAATGTATTTATGTCAATAGTTTCACATGAAACGGTATTTGGGTATGTGTATTTTCGTATAAATCACAACATTGAAAAAATATATCAAATTAAAGTAATTAATTCCATGTTTTGCTGTATTCTTCGTTTAGAAGGTTTAGAAACAAACAAGAGAAGCGAATGACATAATCAGTTCCGTTTTTACTATTGCTGATTACTTTTTCATAGCCGAAAAATTAAACAAATGAATAAATAAAACAGATTATCTTAACTTTAGTATTACATATTTTAGTTATGATGATATAAGCGCAGGTCATAAGTGAAGAACATTGATATTAGAATTACCCGCTTATGACAAACTTCTTTTCCTCCCACGCAGTTTCAGGTTTGCTTAGGCAAAAAATGTCATGTCATTCCAACTTGACATGCTTTCTCAATCCCAATCACCAGAGCACATGCCTGGCTGAGTGTATTTTCTGGATCTACAGGAATATCTTGCATTATGCTATTCTGAACAACGCAGTTTTTATTATTACACATTGCCAGTATATTTGTCAATTCAGACTTCTTATTTTCAATCCTAAAATTTTGTGTCACTTTAAACCTACTGTAAATAGACATCGAACAATGCAGTTTTATACGCGACAAACGTTTCTTAGAACCAATTAACCACGTTATGTAAAGTATTCTTAAACTTTCTCTGTAAACCACATATTCAAACTGAGGGGAATTAACCGACATTTTTATTGAAATTAAAATTTAGTGTTGCTTGATACTCGTGGTGTAACTCGTGACTTTTACTGAGGATGTGTATATTTGCAAATACGGCGAATTGATTTAGTTTTTTTCAGTTAGGATAAGAAACAAGGAAACAACAATTGTTATTCGGTGCTTCTTTTATTCCCTAATTAGTCTGTTATGAAGTAAAACCTCCTTTTTAACATTACTGTATAGCCTTTTAATATATTCTACTTAAGGATTAGCTCTCTTTCTTTTCTTTTTTTTTTTAATGAAAACAGAGCCAGTGTGTTATGTTTCTTAAATATTATTCACTAATATTGTCTGTTATCGGACGAAGAATACACACTTCACATACCTAGACAGTACCGTATTTGCACACATTTTAAATGTATTTTGGCCACTGAAAAATCGGGGCGCGTAAAATATGCGGATTTTTTTTTAAAACTACTTCCTGTCCCATAGACAGTGGTCAAACTGGGAGTAAGTTATTACCCGTATGCTTGTATCCACTGATAATTTCTTAAACCAGCGTTTCTCAAACTTGTCCGCGCATCATAAGTGGTCCTTAAAGTCCGTCCTTTATAGTCTCCTTACGTTAAACATTAGTGCAAAAAGACAAGAAAAAATAAAATTCAAGTAAATTTCGAATCATAAAACTAATTTAGAACTTTACTTAACTCATCCCCGGGAAGAACAGGATAACTTTTTTTTTTTTTTTTTTTTTTTAATGAGTTTTTGGTATAAAACTGTTCACCTTTTTGTTCCGCATCTTATGAAGTAATTTTCTAAACAATAGCTTGTAAGATTACGTGAGGAAACTGTTAAGTCATTATCCACTTAAGCCTGAAAGTATGTTTGCTGGAGGGAGGGGGAGGGGACCGGTTCTCCTATAAAATCACTTTTTTTTTCTTTTCTTTACTTATCAGCTGTTTCTCAGGGATGAGTCAATTTAGAAATCACATAAGCAAGCGTCTTTCACTCTTTTCTACGGCTGACATTTTATGAAATTTATACCCTGTCTACTCTATAAAATATTCTTATTAGCCTTCAATTTTCTTCTATCGATACCAATACAAAATTAATGAAATTTTAATTAATACTAATTTAAATACTGAAAATATTTTTAAAAAAATTATAAATCTACTTTTGAATCGCCGAAAATAGATAGTCTGTAAAACATCTGACTAATGAAAGTGATCCTCCTTTGAAAAAAAAAATGAGAAACGCTGAAATAAAAATTCCCTTGTGGCCCCGCTTGGTGTAGTCGCTAATGCTCTCACCTTTGGTGCGAGAGGTTCCACAAGTGTTCAGTCGAACAAGTGGAACAGTTTTTTCAGGCCAGTCATCTTGAGTTGAGGTTTTTCATAGGTTTCTCTCATTCATAGCAGGCAAATGCCTGGATGATATCTAACATAATGGTCTCAGGTTGCTTCTTTCCTTCCCTTTCATCGGATAGTATGCTCGCCGAGGGACGTCATCCCTCATATACGTGAGGGGCCTTAGATGCCAACAGCCCAGAAATTTAATTCCTAATAACCCCATCATGCCCATTCTTTAATTACAAAAGATAGGTATTTAAAAAACATTTTATATTATAGAGTAAAAGAAAATTGTGCATAAAATACATGGAACCAAAATTAAATTTAAAATAATCCTTTGAAAATTAGGGCGCGTAAAATATGGGATGACGCAAATTACGCGAGCAAATACGGTATATTATAGTAAATGTTCTATGGTATGGGAACAAATGAAGACGTCCTAAACGTAATAATTCCAAATACTATTTTTGTTTCCATAACCCTATTTGCTATCCATTGTCAGTACAGCATTTTCACATTTTTTTTTTTTTTTCTAGGGCAGAAGGTAAAAGCAGAAGAATCATCACCAACTAAAATGACGCCTACTAAACAATCCAAACGGACTAATGAGGATGTGAAACGTCGGGGAAATTTACCAGAGAAGGATACTCGCGAAAGATCAACCAAACAGGATCAACTAGCTGCTTCATCATCATTAGATTCGATAGCTTCTAAGATGAAAAATCTTAAACTACACGTAGTAAAACACGACTCCCATGACGAAAATGCAGGAGCTGCTGCTGCTTCGTCAATTGATGAAGCTGTTCATCAGATGGAAGATCTTAAATTGAACGCAAGCTCAAATTCTACTTCTACCGAAACACAAAGCAAAGAAAGCTGTGTTGTTTATTTTAGTATGGAAACAACCGGAATACAGAAGGATTCAGAAATCTGTCAGATCACTGCAGCTAACAACTCTG
The DNA here is from genome assembly GCF_964235325.1 of Thermobia domestica. Taxonomy (NCBI): domain Eukaryota; kingdom Metazoa; phylum Arthropoda; class Insecta; order Zygentoma; family Lepismatidae; genus Thermobia; species Thermobia domestica. The sequence continues at coordinate 215,284,665 of NC_137464.1, forward strand.
GTACATTTTCCGCTTATACAGGGTTTGTATGATAAGTAATGAGACCAGGTCTGGAAACATTGTTTTATTGATCTGATCTGTACAGGGACTTAAAAGCTTTCGAAGTACTCTCCTCTTGCGTCGATGCACTTCTGCAATCGATGTTTCCACGCTGCAAACGCCCCCTGGAAGTCAGCAGCCGGCATGTCCTTTAGAAATGTGGTCACGGCTGCTTGGATGGCTGTGACGTCTGCAAAACGGGTTCCTTTCAAGCGTGGCTTCAGCTTCGGGAAGAGGAAGAAGTCGGCCGGGCTCACATCTGGGCTGTAGGGTGGTTGTGGAAGGACTTCCACCCCAATCCGGGTCAAAAAGGAGGTCACTAAGAAGGCGGTGTGGGCAGGGGCATTGTCGTGATGCAACTTCCACCGGCTAGCGATCGCCGGTCTTTTCCGCTTGACGCTCCTGTGCAGTCTCTCAAGGACTTGTTTGTAGAAGGCGGCGTTGACGGCTTGTCCTTGGGGTACAAACTCCTTGTGGACCACCCCCACATTGTCAAAAAAAACAATCAACATTGTTTTCACCTTTGACTTCGACATTCTGGCCTTCTTGGGGCGCGGGGACGCAGGAGTGTGCCACTCCGCGCTTTGACGTTTCGTTTCAGGGTCGTACTGGAACACCCACGACTCGTCACCTGTTATGACGTCATCTTCAAAGTTAGGGTCACTGTTCATGAGGTTCAACAGTTCCTGACAACAATCAACACGTCGTTGCTTTTGTTCGTCAGTCAACACTCGCGGCACCAGTTTCGCACAGATTTTTCTCATTCCCAATTGTTCCGTCACAATCTTGTGCACTGTTGTGTGGTTCATATCGAGTTCATCAGCAATCAATCTCAACGATAATCGACGGTCTGAGTTCAGGAGATCCCTCACTTTTGCCACAGTTTCGTCCGTAGTCACTGTTGTCGGGCGTCCAGCCCTCTCCAGATCCTCAACGCTTTCCCGGCCGTTCCGGAACGCACTGTGCCAACGAAACACCTGGGCTTTGGATAGGGCTTCCTCTTTGTAGGCCTCCGTGATGAGAGAAAGCGTCTGAGTAGCCGTTTTCCCCAGGCGAACGCAAAATTTGATCGCATAACGCTGTTCGATGGAACCCTCCATGTTTGTTGATTTTCCGCCGTGACAAGAATGTTCACAAGGGCTTTGTCCAAGGCTTGTCCGCGCTCCACTAAGGCTCGGAGCCAACTGACGCGCGGTGCGTTGCTTTGCTCGGACCCCCCCCTACATCCTCCATCACCGACAAACCCGCTCCAGCGACACGCGCGCCGCGGCGCGGCGAGTCTCATTACTTATCATACAGACCTTGTATCATGCCTCAAAATGGCATTCCTGAGAAAATCACACAAATCAATGGGTTTTCAATCAAAAGAGGAAAACTTTTCTCATATGTATTTGAAGTGGAAACGGTATCGGCAGCAGATGCGTGGAGGAAGTTCATTGACTTCCTTGCAACAAGAAAAGGGAACATTGTATTAGCTTGCCACAACCTGCCTTTCAATGCACGATTCATATTACGTGATATATACGCACACGATCTTATGGAGAAATTCACATCAGTAGTTGCAGGATTTGTTGACACTTTACCTGTCTTCAAGCGCAACTGTCCAAAAACAAGTCATAAATTGTATGACATGATAATAAATTTTCTTGGGGATAGTTTCGTTTTTGAAGGTCCTAGAAATGCTAATTTTAGAGTGCGTGGTTTGCTGCAGTTGATGAAAACTCTGAACCTGGAAGAACAACTTACGAAAATTATCCCCATGGATGATGCAATCAGTTTATGGTTGCAGAAAGTTTCAGATGTACAAAATTCTCAATAAAAAAATAGGGACAACACTGCACATCCCTGCACTTGATAAACGGCATCATATCTTTTTTGTTCACATGAAATATTGTGATCAAATATGTTAAATATGTTAGAAAAAACTAGGTTAAATTAGAAAATTGCAGTATAACGAGAATAAAAATGAATTATGTTCCTTTTATATTATAATCATATTGACACTCCTCTTTGTTATATAGGAGGAAATTTTGAAGTGATGTGAATTGAGCGGATTGAGAGGCGTTTGATCATGTAATTCTTTTAAAAAGTACTATAAAATAATGATTAATAGTCAGAACTGATGACAGCATCACCAAGATAACGGAGTCGATATTTACTTGCCGTATAGTTTAGTCCTTTTTTTTTTAATACAGAGAGAGCTACTTTTGTTGTTTTTATTGTAATATTAAGTTTTTTTTTCTTTCCATGTATTACATTATATATATATATATATATATATATACTATTTATATTGTTGTCATTGTAATATTCTGCATTTGAATATATTTTATTCTCAATTACATAAAAATGCATAAAAAATTCAACTGTTTTATTACCAAGATTGAAATGTTCTTCACCTAGAATTACATGCAGGAAAAAATCTGAGAATTATTGATCTCCAGATTGAGAACATCTTGAGTACTCACCTATCGTATTCGTCTGTTAAGAGTTAGCACGAGGAAACATGCATAAATACTAACAAAAAGTTAAAGTTTGTTATTATTCAGGGACATCAATATAATCAGACGCTTTATTTAAAAGCAACACGGTTCTAGTCAACGAACTTTCCTTCCCTTGAGGTGTAACAAGATTTTTTTAAAATTTATTTATTTTTATCTTTTGCATTATTAATTATCTATTTAGACATGAACTGTTAATTCCCATTTAAAATCCTCATTTGTGAACTAGAAGTTTATTAGCTGTATAACACAGCGCGAAGAATATTTTAAATCTTATTCTATTTGATAGCTTTATAACCCCTTTGTAAATTTCAGTTATTGGAGTTTTTGTTAATAATTTAATCTTACGTCATTAAGTTTATAAGAATCTATTTTCATAATTAACTACAAAATGACGGCATGTTAATTATGGGTAGAAAAAAAAAAATCAAATTCATTTCACTAGAAGCCATATTCGAGCCATGCTAGCGTAGTCGTGAAGGCATCTATCTTCCAACTGGGCTGCACGGGTTCAATCTCCGGTGGGGGCAAATTTTACTCATTCTACCCTCGTTTCAACACGGCTGAAGTTCACTAAGTCGCCTTTAAACGGATATCTGGGGATGTAAGAAGACTGTTAGTGATTACATCACCTCCAGGAATGCCGAATTCAGGTAGTGTCGAGCCTTTACCTCCCTCCACATAAAACCTTAGGCCTCGTGGTCTGACTCAAAAGAGCTTCCTCGTGGCTAAGCGGTTAGCGTACGCACGATTGGCGTGGGAGACTCAGACTTGATTCTCGGAGGAACATGTGGATCGGATCCCACGTTAAGCTGTACGTTCACTTCTCATATAACCTTGCTGCTGAAAGGAACACTAAATTAAAAATCAAATTGAAAGGATGAAACGTCATATTTGTAAAACTCAGTTCCCGGTGAAAATACATGCGGTTCGGATCTCACGTTGAAGTAAGTCCATGTCTCACAAACCCTAGAAGCGATTCCACATTAAACTTTACAGCTTACTATCTTCTCGCGAATAAATATTAATATGGATTCACTTCTTACGGAAAAAACGAAATAATAATAATAATTTGAAGTAATTGAAAGCCTGGGAAGCTTTGCGCAGATCATGTTGTTTGTGAATATTTACCCTCTTTCTTCATTGTCCTGTTTATGGTTAAACTGCTATATTATCGGCACGTGCTGTAGGTACACATTCTGAGGATGGTAACAGTACTACACTCCAAGAATTCAGCAGTTTAACAGGCCACTAAAGAAACAAATTTTATTTTAAGAGTTCAAAGGATATGTTGACCCGCCCAGGAATATTACCAATCATCACACTTCGAATTCTAATTCCTGAATAATCTTTGCATCTTCACGCTTTCGCCTTCTTCTTGGAGCCTTGTTCACAGAGGATAAGAACGTCAAAGAGAAGAGATTAAGAGAAATAAAAACATCAAAGTAATATGAAGGAATGGTTTCACCGGGGAAGAGAAGTGCTAGATTCGCTCGTGAAATAGCGATGTGGTTCGCTGTGGAAAGGCAAGGTCAAGTTGTGAAGAGATTCCTTTGGATAGAAAAAGTTGCCAACAAAATAAAATAAATTGATAAAACTATCCTATTCACTATTTAACCAACTTTATCTACGTTGAATTTTGGCTAATCTATAAGAATAAACATTTTTTCAAACAGAAACAAACTTGTTTATTCTTTTCAAACAACTAAAACTCGACATACATAAGGATTGGTTAATAATGAGTAGGAGAGTTTGATTAACCCTAGAAAGACCAAGGAGGTCAAGTTTGCCCGCGAGTTCTTTTATATTTGGTTTATATGGATTAATATGTATTCAGGATTCTTTTTTTTTTCTACTGTCTTTTTTGATGAAAGGTTCATTTTCGATTTTTTTCAACTCGAATATACTGCATTGTTTTTTGTAATAATAATAATAATAATAATAATAACTCATGTTATGCGGGCCGATTTGACCTCCCCCCTGGGTCATAGGAGCTACCCATCTTGATTTTACCCAAAATTTAGGCCCGGGTTCGATTCCCGGCGGGAGCTCATGTGGTTCGGATTCCACGTTAATCAGTAGGTCCACGTCTCATATAGCCTCGCTGCTGAACGGGACGTTAAACTCAAAATCAACTCAATTTACCCAAAATTTCTTTCATTTGTTTTTTATATCTGAAACATGTACTACTTTTTTAAAATGTTACTTTACACCTTTATATAAAAACTTAGGCTTTGATAGAACTTGTCGAGTGTTAGTTATAATACTGCTTTTCTACATGGTATTATAAGAAATTTGGTATAATATATAAGCAGTATTAGCAATGTATTTAGCCTGTTTTTTACAAATAAAAAGTAACATTCCTTGAAAATTTTCTTTTTTGAAATTTAGTTCAACACGTTAACTCAAATTGAACAAATATAACCTACTCTGAAAGCTACTTAAAACTAGCGGGGTAAATTTGACCTCACCCCCTTCCCACCTGGTCCTTCACGTAGCAGATGCGAGCACGGATTTTCTAGGATTAAAAAAACACACATTTCTGGTAAAAATTGATAAATAAATAAGTTGGTAACTTTTACTATCTAACCAAGGGAACACACGACTTGGGGCTCCCCATTCCACAACGAGTCACACCGCTACTTGACTAGTGAATCGCAGCAATATATAGGTCAAAAAGTGTAATGTTCGATAAGATCATTCCTCTGTATTTCCTTGTTTTTTTTTTTTTTTTTTTATCTTGTTTTCTCTGAAGAAGGGTTCAGGGGAGAGCCGAAAACTTGATTTGAAATAGATGAGTTTTGTACGTGATATTTTCTGCCATCATTGTTACAAACAAACTGGATAAATCATTATGCGGAATTTACATTCATTGTAGAATCAGGCTCCGACATTTTTATACTTCATTCTAAAGTGTTGCAAGAGAAACCGAATATCCCTGGTTCATTGTTACTTACAGTCAAATTTTTATATAATAGTATTGTTTAGCTTGCGAACGAACTGACCCCAACGAAAGAGGCCCCGCAACCAAAGGAAGCCTGGCCCTCTCTAAATTTGCGTCCTTTTCCCAAACCACAATGTGTCATTTTGTACTATAAAATATACAAAAAGTACAACTTAGATATTGTAAGAGATGTTGTAACTTCAATTTAATCCCTTTTAAGAAAATAGATGAAGAAATATAGAAAGCAGCGAGGAATCTAGTGATAAATAGAGAAAATTCTTATTTTTTTTTTCAGCGAAAATTTTTACACAATTGTTTTGCGTAATTCGCTAACTGACATCACAGGTTTTAGTCGAAAGCTGAAAACTGGAAAGTATGATTTTTTTTTTCTTTTTGAACAAGTGTAATATTATGTTTATTTGATCGGCATTGTGTCCACGATATCAGAAAAAAAGATGACATTTTATCAACTTCCGCCCCCTACTAATAATCTACATTATGAATTAAATGAAATGTGATTCCAGATTAGATTTTGTAGCTCCAGAGGGAATATCTTCCGCTCCCTTCCGGGCCACCACCTGATATCATCGCTAGTATGTCTATGGAATTTCAAGTGACACCTCACATAGGAGTCACACAGCTGATGTTAAAAGATGTGATGCAGCCGATGTTCTTTCTTATAAGGTACAAAGTTTGTTATTTTAGTCTTCTACTCGACTTCTAATTTACCATATGTAAGAGATAATTTGTCAATGCCAAAGAAAAATCTTACGACAATGATGGCTTCGTGAACAACTCGAAGTTATCTCACTGACCAGTTCGTTGCTAAACTAAATAAAAGACGACCTTGTAGTTCACTATCTAACTAGTTCAGTGTCTTTTCAATTCGTAAAATAGTTGCGCACACATCGAGCGTTAGTTATCATGGAGAAATCCTCCCTTCACCCCACTTCAATAGCCCCAAGGTGTGAGCGGTCCCGGGTTCGATTCCCGGTGGGGTTACTCGGTCAAAAAAGTGTAAACGCTTTTCCAGGCCAGCCACCCTGAATGGGGTTTTCCTCATTCACACCAGGCAAATGATGGGGTGGTACCTAACTTATAGGTCCCAGGACGCTTCCTTCTTTCCCTTTCCCCGGATAGTGTGCTCGCCGAGGGACGTCATCCCTCAAACGTGATGGGCTAAATGGCCTTAGATGCCGAACGCTCAGAAATCTAAATCCTACATCAAACAGCCCCAAATGCTAGTGAATGTCATTATTGACAACCTGAAGAAACTAAATGAACTAAACGAACTAGTTCGGAGTGAATGACTCACTGAAACGGACTGAAACGCCCATCACTATTACATAACTATATTCCTAATACCACTTGGATATTTTGCTAACTCTGCACCCTTGGTTAGTATTTACTGTTTAGTGAACTACTCCAAACGTGGCATCCACACATAAAATAACTGGCAGAATATTTGGCATTCTTTTCTCTTCTGTTGCTTCTAAACTCTAACGATCTATTAATAATCCAAAGAGTAATATTTCTTTGTTATACTTAGAAGTTTGTTTAACTACATTCTGTTCCAAGTATTAAGTTACACTAAACTTTGTATACATCTCTCATTTAATAAATTAAGCAAATGGTCAAGTTAGTGAAACGGCCAACTTAACAGGTTTTCCTGTTTGTGTATATACTAGAAGATTTATATAATTTCTATACCTTTTTATACCATCATGCTAAAGATACAAAACTCACCCATATTCTGATCATCGCCACTTCTTCTTTATCTTTAAATCCAATATATATAAAATGATTCCTTCCAGGGGTAAATGGAGCAAGCCACAAATGCATATCATCACGTGTCCTGTTAATACCGTCAATAAGATTGGTGATTACGCGAGGATCTTTATTATATTCTGGGAGTACGTTAATGTCCGCTGGATCTGCACTTATCTGAAAACAATAATAATAATAATAGTTAACAAACAGTTACGTCATACTAAGGTCAAGAGATGGCATATTGACTATGTACCTAAGGAACTTCGGTGTGAAAATACGGAAAAAAAAAAACAAAAAAAAAAACGGACAAACCGTGTGCAAAAGGAATAGTTCGAAGTGATATTGGTCTGTGTGAGAGGGAGAGAAAGAGAGTGGGAAAGTGAGTGACTGAGTGAGTGTATATAAAAGTTTATATATAGAGAGAGAAAGAGAGAGGCGGAGAACTTTAAACTGGCAATACTGTTTTCTGTGACAGATGGTATTACAGTTCTCGGTTGTTTTGAGGTTTTAGTTTGGCAATTCATTATGAATAGACTCACGCCGGAGCAACGTTTGCAAATTGTGCAAATTTATTTTGAAAACCATAGTTCAATTCGACAAACTCATCGGGCATTACGTGCATTTTACGGTGCTCATAATCGTCCGTCAGAGCGATTAATTCCAAAAATTATCAATCGTTTTCGCAATATGTTTACTCTAAACGATAACATTCATCCTGTAAGACGTCGTACAGTGCAGACACAACAAGCGATTAATGGTGTGCAGCATAGTGTTGATATCTTCAAAATGATACTGGTCAGTACGTTACAGTCAACGGTGAACAGTACAGAGACATGATTACTAACTTTTTCGTGACTTAATTGAAAGACATCAATGTTGCAGACATGGTTTCAGCAGGACGGCGCCACATGCCACACAGCGCCCGACACAGTTAATTTACTGAAAGAAACATTTGACGAACGGTTAATTTCACAAAATAGACATGTTAACTGACCACCTCGTTCGTCCGATTTGTCGCCATTAGATTATTTTCCCTGGGAATATATAAAGTCACATGTCTATGCCTAGAAACCAAAAATAATTGAGCACTTGCAAAGCCATCATTCGACGCGCTATTGCCGAAGTACAGCCTGATTTACTGCGAAGAGTGTTTGAAAATTGGACCTCCAGATTACGCCATATACGCGCCAGCAACGGTGGCCACATGCCCGAAATAATATTCAAACATTAATGCCATAAAATGATCTGTCAAATAAAGCCGATTTCATGGATATTAAAAACATTTTTCTGTGTTTTATTGCAAGATAAAGTTCTCCGCCTCTCTCTCTCTCTCTCTCTCTCTCTCTCTCTCTCTATATATATATATATATATATATATATATATACAGAGATAGATAGAGAAATCATGCAAAACAAATTAATTAGTTTTATAAAAAATCTGATTAAATAGCCAGGTAAGACAAAAAGAGAAATGGATTCTGAGAAGTAAAAAAATCCTTGGACTTTGACAGACTTTTTCAGCTTTTCATGAAATTCCCAGATTTTTCCAGATTGTTTACAAGTAAGATGAATTCTCTGACTTTTCCAGATTTTTCAGGTTGGTGGAAACCTCGTACATACACAGGAAAGCTAAAACGCGACTACAATATACGTACTTAATACTACACTGCGGAAACATTAATCATGACGGAAAAAGAAGTACAGAATATAAACAATGCCTGAAAAGATTCTTGTAAAAACAATTAAAATAATCAAGTATACATTCAAATAAGAGAGTGTGCAAGATACAGACATAAAAATCTAGGGAACGATGGTACGAGCGTATGAAAACAACGCAATAAGACCGTTTATCTGAGAAGATCCTTCATATAAAAATGCCAGAAAACGGCTATAGGAAAGAACAAACAAAAAAAACAAAAAAAAAAAAGCAGAAGAATGTAGAAAGAAGGAAGAGAGTAAGATCGAAGATCTAGGATAAAGAATATGAGAAGAAAGACGTTCAGATCTCTCATACACAGACCAGGCACGATACTGGAATCGGGAATTTACGATAACGATGTAGAAAAAAAATTTCAAGTACAAAATTAATTCATATTTAATTCTCAAGATTTAATCTTACGATGCCCACTCACTTCACGCTGTCACTATAGAACAGTTATCAGCAAAATATGTTATTAAATGGAAATATCCTTCTGAACCAAGTGAAACTAAGCTTATATTGATATCTAATTTTCTTGTTATGGTTGGAATTGTATGCAGCTAAACGATATTTTAAGTGCATAAGTAGAAAGGGGGAAACAAGGTATCAAGAAAAATATCAATAGATATAGCAAAAGATTCAAAATTCACGATTTCAATATGATTTTTCAACAATACGTTTTATTAAGATCATATCAAAAAGTTGTCAGGTATGTCGAGAGAGACTGATCTAAAAGAGTACAAAGACTTGCAAATTATGCTATGCATGACTATCAGTAGTCTTGTGGAACGTCTGTCTGTCAGATCAAAAACAGTACAGGATTTTTTTAAAACTCGATTCAAAGTTCCATCTTCCGTGCTAACCGTCTATTTAACCCGGAAATGGTAGAAATTAACCATTTTCGGTTTCAACATTGATCGCTATGAAACGAAAACTGTAATATATATATAGCGAAAAGTTGTTTTCTGTAATCGATTCGACGTCTCAAGAGAAGAGGCTATCTCTATTAGAAGAAAAAGTGGCAGAAATTTACTATTATTCCCGTTTTCAACGTTGATCTCCTTTAAGCAGAAACAGTAAAGGATACCGAGAAGTGGTTTCTAGGAATCGAATCCAACGTTCCAACAATAAGTTGCATCTCATCCGTTAACACTCTACTGAAACTAAAACTGGCAGAAACTAACCATTTCCAGTTTCGACGTTGAACGCCATACAGTATAAACAGTAATAAATAGCGAGAAGCGGTCTTTGGAATTAATTGAGCATCCCAAAAGGAAATTTTATCTTCTTTGTTAACATTCGGTGCGAACTGGAAGTGGTAGAATCAACCATTTGCGGTTTCACGTTGATTGCCATAGAATAAAAAATAGTAAGAGACAGACATAGGTGGTATTTTTTTAATCGATTCAACATGTGAAGAAAAGACACATTTCCACCCGTATATCTCTAATAAAACCTGAAGTAGTAGAAATGTAATACCACTTCCGGTTTCAATAATAATTGTTATAGAGTTAAAATTGTAAGAAGTCTGCGTCCCACGGTTATGCCGGTTAGGCTAAAAGGAGACGGTGATTATGAGAAATGAGTGAGATGGTGGAATGAAAAGTGGGAGGAAACGGGAGAACCCAGAGAAAACCCACGAGCACGATGTTTGTCCACTACAAAGTCCATACGGCGCGAGCTGGGATTGAACCAGGGATCCCAAGCACCGGAGGTGAACGCTCTACCACTGAGCCACCGTGCCCCCAAAAATGGTAAGAGAGAGCGAAAAGTGGCTTTCTGATATGGCTTTAGGTCTCAACAATAAATTTCATTTCGTCCTTTATCGCTCTAGTTGCACTAGAAGTGATAAAAATTACGGAACGGTACGCAATGCTATAACAGGTTTCAACTCCGGCTTTATTCCTCTATTGCGACCGGAAGTGATAGGAATATATTAGTACTTCCGGTTTTAATACTGATTCCCACAGAACGAAAATGGCAATAGCCAACATGGATTCCAAGAATCCCAAGAATAGGTTTTATTTCAGCTTTATTCTTCTACTGAAACTGGAAGAAGTAAGAGCTAGTCCAACTTCCGGTTTCAAGACTGATTCTTACGTAAGAGATAGTGAAAAACTTGTTTTGATATAGATTCAGCTTCCGATGAACAGGTTTAATCTCTAATATTACTTCTCTATTGCAGTCGGAAGTTATAGATCAACTAGTAGTTTTACAATGGGAAACGAAACTCCTTTGTTTAAAGAGACGAGTTGTTGGGGCTTTTAATTTGTTGTTTTAAATAATTGAAGACAGTTACCGATCAAACTCAAGAACTTGGCTCATAGTAAATTTTATTCCATCAAGTGTGGCTAATAGTTTCTTCATTCAACAGGCAGTTGAACCACACTAGAATGACCATTCATAAGATCCAAAACCTCAGATCTACGATTGTCTGCTATGTACGAGGAGCGTCCAATAAATTATCTACTAGACAGGGAGGAATGCACATAGGCTCACCTGGTCAACACTGTTTTTCGATGTAGTCCCTGTGGAGGTCTATGCACCGTCGCCACTTTGTGTGCAGCGAAGAAATCCCGGAGAAAAAATAGTCTTTGTCATGGCCTGCAAAGTACTGGGAAACGCCCTACTGGACCTCGTTATCCGACGAAAAACGTTGACGGTGCTGCATCCTGGTACACTGTCACAAGTCGCTCGTGGGTCTCCTTTGGTCCCTTACCTTCTTTAGTGAGAATCTTGATGACCGAACGGTGCTCCAACTTATTCAAATCCATTGTTCGCGGCGTCACACAAACATTTGCTAAGCGGTGTAGCACAAACACTGCTCACGGCCACTGCATTGCTCTGACTGACCTCAAATTGCGCATCAGGATTCCCCCAAAGTGGCTTTGGCGTAAGTCATTATGTTCCACCCCTTCCTTCCTGTCTAGGTAGATAACTTATTGGACGCCCCTCGTAAGACCTAACAAAAATTCACATTCTTACTTGGCTTTCTTTGTTCAAAAAGATAACATTATTGGTGCTTTAGATGCGGGCGATCGTCCGTTACGTGTCTAAATGCATAAAAGCGTAAAGCAACGATTTCCAACAATGTGTTGCGTAGCTCTTAGCTTGTTAAATGTTATGCCGTACAGGAGGCCTATGACTGAACACAACACATTTTACTTCCACTCTAAAGCATTTAATAAACAAGACACATTTTACTTTTACCATAAAACATTTAATAAAAAAGTACAATTTGAGGTCCTTCAGTTCGATATATATGCACAATTGAGAGCTAATAAAATTAACACAGAGTTGTAATGGTTATTAATCATCCATAATGGGAAATATTAACAAAGTTTCACTCACGTAAGCACTCACTGGTAACAATGGCAATCTTGACCGTAGACGTTTCAGGGACTTCGATTTTGTCATCTTTCTCAGTATAAATTCTTTAAGGAATCAACATTGCTTGAAGAATTAAGTTATCGGTAAATTCTCCATACTTGGGAAACATTTGAACCTAAGGTGTTCTTATTCAACTATATATGTACTTGTTTACTATGAAAATAAGATCAAGATGAATTAATATGAACTATTCTAGGCATCCTTCTTTCTATATATGTGTTGCTTTCTCCTTACATTGGGGCTCGCAGAAAAAATATATATCTATGCTAACCTACTCAGAGCTTACCAGAATATTAAGTTCAGAATAATGAATACTCGATTGCACTTATTCTAGTATTTTTTCTGGTCTAAGGGAATCACAGTAATTGCAATGCCAGAGAACTGTCCTGTGGATTGACTTCAAAACAGAAACACTACATCTTTTACACTAATTATAACATCACATTATACTTATTTTCTGTAGAAAAAGCAATACGTACAAAAAAGGATACCGAAAACAATGTTACATTAACCTATCTATTTCCACTGTAAAGAAGCATATACATAGTTGAAGGACATCTAAGTTTAAATTGTTCCTACAGTGCAGGAAATTCATCAGTAATGTATTCTTCCAGAAACATTGATACTTTACTGAATTTGTATTGAGAAAGGCAGCAAAATTAAAGTCACTGAAAAATCCCTACGGTCAAATTGCTATTGCCATTACAAGTGGTTGCTTCCGTGAGTACAAACTTTCTTAATATTAAATATGTATTCTATCAATACATTAAGTAACGGAAGTACCTATGTACTTGAAATTCTGTGCAGGGAATAAAACACTGTACAATAAGGCTCCTAGTGACCCACTTGTTATGATTTTTCATGAGTTTCTCAACAATACCGTAGACGCTTAACTGTTCAGTGTGTAAAAGCCAATGAAGTTGATACATACCACACCACAGTTATTCGGCGCCTGAAAGCCTTCAGGAAGCTGGAAAGGTTGGATCGCAGCTGCTTAGTCAACTAATCATATCGACTAGAAGTACGCAACTCTCCTTATTTACTTTGTTACCAATAAGTAAGAAGATTTATGCACCTGCTTGAAACATGATAAATACAGACATGGTATAACAATTAAACAATCAACACAATATTTAGCAAGAACGGCACTGAACTCCCCACATACAAAAAGCGTTACTGTTTGTATGGTGGTTTGTGGTTAAAGTTGTTTAGTTATTTCTCACGTTCATATAAATCCAGACCAAACCATTATCTAGCCCTTCCAGCTAATCTAGGGCTATCACCGCGCGTTTGGTGTACAGGTTTTTGGATTCTATTCCCAGTGGGAGAACATTCAACGCATTACGGTAGTTCGGATCCCACTTTAAACTGTAGATCTATATCTCATATAGCTTGAGTTGAAATGGGACGCTAAACTTCAATAAACAACAAACAGACCATTATTTAATATTTTTGTTGTGTTTAGCTGGGGAAATCTAATCTGGGCATATTTTCATGCATCTAGCATTCGTCAAAAGAAATAAAGTCATCGTGTAACGTTATAATATTTGTCCATAAATCGCAGAAACACCATGTAAATTCTCAATAAATTGCAGCATAAAACCCAACCCTTCCAGCCTTTTTAGTTTGCCTTGAACCATATCACACTGATTATCATATGTTTTGCCATCTTGCTCGCGTATTGATTCACAAGAAATTCGTTCAACACAGAAATATCCGGTTATGAACAACTCTGTACATTACAGCAACCAAATTACGTTTGCTGCAGAAATCGGGATTAGCTGTAGCAAAGACGGAAGTGTGAGCTCAGAGGAAGATTCTTTTTTTCACCTTAACACAACAGGAAGTAGGAAATTATCCACACTTTCGCCATAACTCTCTTTAGATTGTGTGCACTGCCATCTGCCATAGCATGTTATAAGGTTACAGTGTTGTTGTAACGTTATGAGAGTTTGATCTTAATTGCTCCATTTTTCTTTGTTATGTTGCAAAGAAAATATAGCCGCTTCTCTGGCAGTGAGAAACAAGGAGAAACAGAGCCGTAATCATGCAACAAAAATAGTGTCTTCGACAGTAGATCTGGCTATTAGCTGCGAATTGCTGACTTTAAATGTTGGCAAGCAGGTACTCTTCCAGTACAGGCCCTTTTGAGACAAGGCATCACCTTTCCCACGGAAGTTAGAGTCTTGAATTTCTTTTTCGTTGGTGATCCTGGATATTTCCAGTTCATACTGTGCCTTTTGGATTTTGCCTCATAATGATGGATCAACGTTCCATCTTCTGACTATTTTAGTCAAAAATTCGACACCTTGATTTTTGCAATGGTCGATACGTGGTGAAGATTGACGTACGTCCTATTCCTTCTTCGTGTGTCACGATTATTCGGCCACTTTTAACTTCTCCATACACAGTGGAACCTGGATAATTCGAACCTCAAGGGACCAGTAGAAAAATTCGAATTATCCAAAAATTCGAATTAGAAAAGTTTTTGTAAATGGTTGAAATAAATAATCAAACTTCAGGTTTTAACATAAAAACCATTATTGGAGCTAATAATAAGTACCATACACTCATTGTAGAACTAGAAAAAACATAAGTTAATACAATATGAAGTAAAATACTGTACTGTAATACGTACGTACATACACTAGCACTGTATTATGCATGAACATTGAAAAAATCATAAAAACAGAAAAGAATATTACTGTATTAATAGACAAATAACTGTCATGAGACTCAAAAAAATCAACATTTTTCAAAAAATGCGACTGCTGAACTGTGTCGGGAAGTGCTACTATTGTGATTTATGTGCAGTAGAGACGTGTGCAAAACAGGCGGCCGGCCAGCGCATTGGTGAACGTGCTGGGAGGAGTGGAGGGGTGGGTGCGATGACCTTCAAGCTGAGTAGTCTGCGGGTGGGGCGAAAAGCCTGCTACAGTACGTATCTTCATCCATTTCTTGGAAAATCCGACCCGATGACTTGACCTCTTTTAGATTTACACGGCAAAAACTTCGAATTATCCAGATTATAATTCGAATTAACCATGATTTTTTTTAAAGCATTGTTTGTATATAAAATTCTAAGGACCAAGAGAAAAATTCGAAATAAAGAAGTTTTCGAATTACAGAAGTTCGAATTATCCAGGTTTTACTGCATTTGTATACACTTCTACACGTTACAGTACTATCCTCGTACTGTATGCAAAGTGTCCGATGAGTTTCAGCCCCTGATACATCTTTAGACCAAGAGAAATCGGATCACTGTCCTCTGTTCGTCCTTCGTGCAGAAAAAATGGAGCAATCAAGACCAAACTCACGGCTTACTACAACTATAACATTGTAACATACAAGGAAGAAGGCAGTGTGGACAATCTAAAATAAGAGTTATGACGAAAGTGTCGCACTGTCCAACATAATTTCTGGATGCCGGCACTGGACACAGGGAATCAAATATCATGATGATTACTTACCTTACTGATTTTCACTGGTTCTCCGCAACTACCGTATATTTCTATCCCGTTTAATCCAACGTAATGTTTGTCTCCCCAGGTAGTTCGTATATTGATGGTTAAATTCTGGCCTCGTGGAAGTTCTGGGATAATGAAATCTGTATCCGTTAATCCTTTTCTCGGAGGATTTCCTGTTTCCTGAGGGGAATGGGCGGGAGAGGAAGAAACACTATTGTCCGACTGGCCACGCTTCTCTTCGTACAAGGTTTGAAGCTCATCTGTATTTAAAAAAAAAGTTTACGTTTACTTTTCATGCAAATTAAATATGTCAGCATATCACACCAGAGTTGGTATAAATATATTAGAAAAATAGAAAGGTTATTCCTAGAAATACTAAAGTGTAAATAGTTTCCTCAAATCTGCAAAGTAGATTTATATCACTGTATTGTGACCCAGTTTTGTTATGTTAGCTATTTGTTTATTATAGTAACTTAAACAATATACCTTACAAACATTCAAGAAATATTAAAACTTATATAAATATATACGCATGAGGCTTCTATTTAACCATAATTGTCTTTCAATCTCTTATTGCATTATAATACCATAAGTGACGTTACCATCAATACTTCTTGAATTTAATAGATAATTTCCCTCAACATATTGAGTGACTGACGCACCTTACAACCGTTTTGTATCACTGTTATTCTAAAATATTCTGACAGAAAAAAAAAGTTAAGAAAATAACTTCTGTTTTTAATATTAAACATGTTGAAAATTCCAACGTGGAAATGCAAGTAAGGAAAGGTTCTATATCGAACGTTTTTAGATCTTAAATGGAACAAGTTATGTACACATCTCGAATTCGAAAACTCCAAGATTTGATTTTTGCTGCTGGTAATTTTATGTGGTTTCCAGCGTGCATTTCATTATAGTGTGATAACATGAGGTTACGACTAATACCTTGTGCACTTTTTCACTCTTTGTACGTAATTGAATTCACATCTATAGAGGATATGGTGGGTTAAAATAATCGGTTGTTTCCTCTTTCATTAATATCTATATGAAATCAACTATCATAGGTGCTCAATATATGGACACAGGGATTGTCCAAGTACAGCAGGGGTCTGTAGTACAACCCACGTGGTCCGAGTGGGGAGCACCAACCTTGAGAGTGAGAGAGTGAGTGACTGTTCTGGAAAGCGGACTGGGTGGCGTAGTGGTTAACGCATCGGTACGGTATGTCGGAGATCCCGGGTTCGAGTCCCGGTTCAGTCAGTCACTTTTCCACTCTTTGTACGTTATTGAATTCTCATCTATAGCGGATATGGTGTGTTAAAATAATCGGTTATTTCCTCTTTTATTAATATCTATATGAAATCACAACCGTCATAGGTGCTCAATATATGAACATAGGGAACGTGATCAGGGTGTCTACTAAAATTCAACAATGAAATTTCGTGACTTTTTCGTGACCTTTTCTTTACCAAATAATAAAATTTCCTAACATTTTCAAGAGCGAATTTGGGTGCGAATTAGGCCGAATTTTCATCCATGCGATACAAACATACTTTGCTTGCGATTTGGTAGCGTCTAAAGCCGACCATAGACATTTTTGGTGTTGAATTTTGATGTTTTATAACAAAATTTTCCAATCTGTACTTACATTTGCACAGTTTAAAAAAATCGTGACCCAAAAGCTAAATTTCGTGACTTTTTCATGACTTTCATGACCGTTTTCTGATTTCGTGAGTTTCGTGACCGATAGACACCCTGGTGATCCGAGTGAAGAGCACCAACCTCGAGAGTGAGTGGCTGTTCTAGGAAGTGGACTGGGTGGTGTAGTGGTTAACGCATCGGCACGGTACCCTGGAGGTACTGCATTCGAGTCCCGGTCATCAGTCACTTTTTCATTCTTTGTACGTTATAGATTTTATTAGTTACGAATGTTATGGAATTAAAGACATTATTGCATTCTTTAATTCCATAACGAGACAGGTATACTTGCATCAATGTATAGTAATTCGCTTTTTATAGCAGGATTAAAAGCATTTTACACAACGCTCCTTCTGTTCTCGTGAAAACAACTCGAATTCAGTTGTATGCATCACCATTACGCTCATATGTGTTTGTATTCGCAAAGCACGTACTTCATCTTACTATTCCTTCACTTGCCCACAAGGGATAAAAACAGTTCATTCACAAGCTGCCAAGAGAAGAAATTCATAACTACTATAGAAGAAAATAAAATGATTCTTTTAGTTTAACGTCCCTCGGTTATGCTCTTTAGGATAAAGCGACAGAGTATTAATACAGTGAATGGTTGTGAAATTATTTTCTCTGCTCTCCCACCACAAATCGAATTCGGGACTACTGCACCACAGGCGCACGTGCTAGCCACTAAACCAGCATGGAGGAGAGGGGCGGTTGTAACTACTGTAGAAGTAGCGTGTCACCTGGTCCTGAAGTGACTACAATCTCTTGTCAACAATGCAAGAAAACAGAAGTAATGCAGGTATGATATAAATGTGCTTTCTCGTGTTAAGAAATACAAGCTCACTGCCATATGCTGAATGTTACTGGATGTAATTGCAACTCTCATGCAACTATAAACATGCAACTTCTTTTAGGTTTTCATTATTTTATGAGAATTTTCGGTAGATGCATCAATGCTGTCATGCGTTGAAAAGCAAAATTCTATTTTTATTCAGACACTACTCTAACACTTCAAAATATTCTTTGAGGTCAAAAAATAGGCGGCTGCATAACCATCTAATCTGTAGTATTAAGCGCGCCCAGAAGATAAGACATAAGAACATGTTCGTTGGGGTTTCTTTATATGTATGCAAGTATTACAAATTTGAAGTGTATATCCTGTTTCATGTCTGGAATTATAATTGGGACTATAACATATACAACTGGTACTGAGTTTCCATTATACAATTAATGTAACAAAATAGAATGATCGAATACAAACCAGTGCCATCTAGTTTTATTGATAGTCGGCCTTTGTGTTTTTTGTTAAAGAAGCTTAATGAACTCCAAGATTCTTCTAGAGAAAGATCCATTTCCTTTCGCCACTTAGATCTAATTGATGCCTGATCAGAAAGCGATTTGGGTGATGACACCAATTCCTGTGGTACACTCGTTGTTTCAGCTATTGGGTTAGCTTCGGTGTTTAATTTTTCCGAAAATTGTTGCGATAAACTATTTTTCACAGGACTTCCTCTGGGTGATGGTTCTACTGTTTGCGAATCAGACGTCGGCAAAGCTCGTCTCCCATGTCTTGCGGACCCTTCCCGTTTCGGTCGACAATCAAATAACTCTTCATCTTTATTACTGAAAAACAAAACGAATTTAAGCATAAAAATATTAGTGATTTTTTTCAAATTAATGTCTTAGTAAATATAAATTATCACTGATTATTATATGAGTAATCTGAACACATTATTGCTAAAATTTTGTAATAAATAAACAAGATTTTTACTTTATTTCAAGTTGCTCTAAATATGAAAACAACCTTATTTAAAGATTTTGTAATCTGGCGTTTGGAACGCTCATGGACTAATGGATCGAAAAGAAAAAAAAAAATGCACCATTCTGAATACTTCGTCTGGTCTAAAACAGTAAGCATGATAGAACTAAAATAAAATACAATTAGATACAACAAGTTCTAAGAAAACAGCAAAAGGTACTCCATAATGCATAGTATAGTTTATTACCAAAAACTGTATCATTGTTTTCAAACATCATATATCAGAATAAATAAATAAATAAATAAATACTAGAAAATCCTATTAAATCATCAGTAAAGTTACAACTTGCATTGCGCTGCCATTAGGCAATTGTTCTTTGGCAAGAGTGTACGTTAGTGTCTGGGATTATAATTGGGACTAACTTATTCCTTTTGTGCTTCTTACAGCTGTACTATGAGGTTTGGATAGTTAGCTGGTTTGCATTTACATCCTTTGTCAGATACGTAAGCAGAAATTTAGTTCGGGTGGGGAGTTCCAAAGCTCTTGGGAGGAGTCCAACTGCAATATGAGAATAAATTATATTAACATTTGTAAAAATCATCTCTAAAATTAAACGGAATTTGCTGAAAAGTCGGGATTTTGAGGAGATCTGGACCCCTAGGAGCCACACCTCTGGCTAAGTCCTGTCCTTTGTAATCAGGAAGGCTATATAGGATGAAACCTAGTTTAAATGGGAGCTACTGTGGTGCACTCGATGCTCCCCACAGGGTGACAAAATGAACGATATATGCTACTTGAATCGAAATAACTGTAATGTTCTTGCACAGATACACGCAATAATGTTATGCAGAAAGTTAGTAAATTTGTTTCACGCAATTTCAAAAAATGCTCGTTCGATTTTGATAATTCATTCATCATTGACAAGTAGCATTTTCTCTGGTTGGTTATAAACTATCATTACTTTTCTTTTCTTTTATTATTATTATTATTATTATTATTATTATTATTTTTTGAATCTGTATTTTTTTATTTAGTCATTTCATAGTGAAATTACCTCCTTTGATTTTTTTGGTTCATTAATTTTCTTAACGCTGCGTTCATAAAACAGCTATAAACTTGTCAAAAAATGTTCCTTAAATGCTGCTATAAGAAACTTTTTTAACCTAGTACGGTAAAATCTCATTTATTAAGAATATGGTATCAAGCTGGGTTCTATAAGCAGCAGGTACTGCATTGAATTTAAGGTTAGATAATGTCAGAATGAAATCAGGACCTTCCTGGCTTAAACTACAGTTTCAAAACATTTTAATGACTCGAAAATGTAAAAATGTCCTTTTTTATTCATACGCATTAATTATATACAGGATAAATATACCATTCAAAAAATGAAAAAACGAAATCTTTAAGTTTTACGTCTTACGGTTATGCCAGCTAGGCTAAAGGAGAAGGTGATTATGAGAAATGAATGAAATGGTAGAATGAAGAAAGCGGGAGGAAATGAGAGAACCCCGAGAAAACCCACGCACACGGTGTTTGTCCACCACAAAGGTCACTTGGCGCGGGCTGGGATCGAACCCAGGACCCCATGCACCAGAGGCGAACGCTCTACCAGTGAACCAATAAGGTCCCCAGATGTACCATTCAAGTCAAATACGATGTCCTAATTGTTGAATAGGTTATCTAAAGCAAATATTGAAATAAAACACAGGATCAAGTAGCATAGATTTATCTATTATATTAAAGAAAGGAGAAAAGGAGAACTTATTTTTACACACCAAATCCTCTGTAAGTGCGAATTCAATAACATACAAAGAGTATAAAAGTGATCGACTGGAATCGGACTCGAACCTGGGACCTCTGGCATACCGTACCGATTCGTTAACCACTACGCCATTCAGTCCGCTTCCCAGAACAACCAAACACACTCTCACTCCTGTAGTCGGTGCTCTCCATTCAGACCACATGGCTTGTACCAATAGTTATTAACGCATCGGCACGGTATGTCAGAAATCCCAGGTTCAAGTCCCGGTCAAATCAATCACTTTTTCACTTTTTATATATTATTGAAATCGCACCTACAGAAGATTTTGTGTGTAAAAATAGTTTAAATCGGTTCTTTTCTCCTTTCATTAATATATAAAATCACAACCGTTAAAATGTGTTCTCAATATATGGACACTGGATTGTTCTGTGCCATACGGCATGTAATCTGAGTGGAGCACCGACTACTGGAGTGAAAGGGGTTTGGCTGTTCTAGGAAACGGATTGTGTGGCGTAGTGGTTAAAGCGTCGGCACAGTATGCCGGAGATACGGGTTCGAGTCCAGGCCCGGTCAATCAGTTTTTCACTCAGAATATATTATTGGCTACAGCAATGGAAATATTAAAGTCGTTATACTACGAAAACTGGACCTACTATGAGAATTAAAAGAATCTACCACTTACCACTCCGCTTTAAAGGAAAACCATTTTTCTGACCAAGGGATGATGGATTCTGTTAAAACTCATAATGTATATTCTTGGAGCCAAATATTATTCATGAATGTATACACTATTACGAAGCGGCAAGTAGCAGATTATTATGATTCTCATTGTAAGTCCAATAAGATGGTAGATTCTCTTGTCATAGTAGGCCCAGTACTTTCGAATATCGGTGTTGCATAAGAATATAAAGAAAGAAAATAATATAATAATAACATTTTAAAAATATATACTGTACAAATAAGTTAAACAACATAGTTCATAATAGACAACTAACTCTACAGTATCGATGAATGTCTCAAATCCAACAACATGACTAAACTTTTGCAATATAGTAAATAAGCTTTTACACTAAATGAATGGG